>NW_023270377.1:33383313-33434349 GCF_011800145.1 Mirounga leonina
CCCAGGCCCTCCCCAGCTTTTCCTCATCCTCTAACTCCTCCCCACCCTCTGCCCCTGTTTCCTGTTTGAATGTTTTTAAGGGCTTTCTGTCCTTTTGCTTTCACATCTTGCACATTTTAGAACCAAAACACTGGCAATAATACAATTCCTGTATGCTGTACCCTTAACTGGATTATCTCTAATTCACCTCACAGTGCAGGGGATTAGTCTCCCGTGTTATGGATGAGGAAACTGAGGCTCAAACACATACGCAGATTCAAACTCAATCCTGTTGGACCAAACACAAGGATTTTTCTCCTGAAACACACTAGTCTCCCTTCCCTAGGGAATTTGAAATGAACAATGTGGATGGAAGAGCAATAAATTTAAGCTGTTAGTCAATGTCTACACATGAATACACAACCACGGTTCTCAATATGACTGATCTGAGAACTAACTGGGAATGTTGAAAAAAATACCAATCTTCAGACCCCACCCAGCTTTGGAATTCCAACCTGAGCAGAATTATAAGAGATAGAACAGATCGAGCACTTAGAGTAGTGCCTGGGCCTTCAACAGTTGTCAGTAAGTATTTACTGCCATTGCTACCCAAGTTTACAACATCTGTATGATGGCTATAAATTATTAGACATATTGTACAGGGAAGCAAACAGTTCAGTGTCAAAGAGCTGATAAATGGCAAAGTCAGCACACAAACCCAGGAAGGTCTCGCTTGAGAGGCTTGTTCTCCCGTCTGCACCCAGGCCCGGCCTGGCAGAAATGGATGAGTTGCTGGAGGCATCCAGGGGGCTGTGCTGAGAATGAACAGAGGGGTCTCAAGGGCTTCAGCTTGTATCATTTGTAAGGTATGGATCCTAGGCATCCCCAGTCTTAGCTCTTTCTAAAAAGGGAGATGCCTGCGTGGCTCAGTTGTTAAGCGTCTGCCTTCGGCTCAGGTCATGATCCCGGGGTCCTGGGATCAAGCCCCACATCGGGCTCCCTGCTCCGTGGGAGGCCTGCTTCTTCCTCTCCCACTCCCCCTGCTTGTGTTCCCTCTCTTGCTGTGTCTCTGTCAAATAAATAAATAAAATCTTAAAAAAAAAAAGGGAGATGAATAATTAACAAGGGAAATGTGAACTCAAGCTTGTTAAACTTCTTGCGGTCTGCAAGGATCATTATTAATTCACTTGCTTTAACCAGTTTCTTGCTTCCATCTTGAGATATGTGTGTGTGAGGATTTGTATCAAAATGAATGATGTCCACAGTCCTCTGTGCCAGGGGAGGTGGCCCTCCCCTGCAACAGGACTTGGGGGAGCCAGTCCTCACCCAGCACAGGGTAAGGACAGCCTTGTTTGCCAAGTGCTTCCTACCCTCCTGAATCTCAGCTCCCACCTGAAGGCCTATTCCACAGACCTGTGTCTACTAATCTGCTAAGCAAGTTTGATCCTGTAAACACCTCTAAGAAAGCCTAGGATTAGAGCTCCTTCCAGCCAACTGTGGCATACCCTTCCCATTGATCTAGACTTGCACCAGAGGACATTAGTCCAAGACAAATACTGTCCACAAAACAAAAATCCCCAGAACACGCATATTCTTTTGTTTGTTGCTTTTGTTGCTTCTTTATTAAGTGGTTATACCTGACCCACAGGCCAGGTGGTCTGGATTGGGGATTCGATTGGACCCCTCTCCGCCCTTCTTTGACCCTGGCAGCCAGCCTTGGCTCTGGCCCTAGACTCTTTTTAGGGAGTGGGAAGAGAAAAGAAAAGCGATTGCATTCCAATCAGTCTAGTTCATTCCCTCCTGGGCCTTGTAGGGACTCAATTAGTTATCTAAAATTTGTTAACAGTTGAAATTTTAAGTCTTTTGATTTTTGCTTCGATATCAAGATGATTAGACAGTCATGGACAGAAGAGTTGAGAGTCACTGATTTCAATTTATATATTCTGACTTGCTGGTTGCCAATCCCTGCCTCCTCAACTTTTTTTTTTTTTTTTAAAGATTTTATTTATTTATTTGATAGAGACACAGCGAGAGAGGGAACACAAGCAGGGGGCGTGGGAGAGGGAGAAGCAGGCTTCCCACCGAGCAGGGAGCCCGATGTGGGGCTCAATCCCAGGACCCTGGGATCATGACCTGAGCCGAAGGCAGACACTTAACGACTGAGCCACCCAGGCGCCCCCCTCCTCAACTTTTTGAAAAGAAACTACTGCAGACAAGAACACACACCACTGATCTAGGAAGGAGGAAACTGAGGTAATCGTTGGGCTGTGATGACAATATCCATGTCACCAACCTAACTTTTTCCATATTTTCTTGGAGGCCTGAGCATAAACAAGGTGAGGGGCCTCCATGTTCTTGCTTCACTATATGCCCACATACCCAAGAAATGGGGCACCTCAGACCCTGCCGACAAGTGTCAAGAGTCATTTAAGAAATTGTTTTACTATAGTAAAATATGCATGTCTATACAAACGTCACCACGACCCAAGAGCCACTTCTAGTAATATAACAACATATTCATTAGGCACAATGCATTTAAAAAAAAAAAAAGATTTATTTATTCATTTGAGAGATAGAGAGCACGAGTGGGAGGAGGGGGAGAGGGAGAGAATCTCCAAGCAGATCTCCGCCAAGCACGGAGCCCAACGCGGGGCTCGATCTCGCAACCCTGAGATCGTGAGCTGAGCTGAAAGGGAGTCAGATGCTTACCCGACCGAGCCACCCGGGGGGCCCCAATGCATTTCCTTTACATTTAAATTTCCTTTCATTTAAAGCGTTTTTCTTAGTTTATCTCATTTGATCCTTGTCAGTAACCACACTTCTTGGCCTAAGGCTGGAAGGGCAGGTGCTACCAAGACATTCAGGAAACCAAAGCTCGGAAAGGTGCAGTGACTGGGCTTCACGGCTGCTGGTGACTGCTTCTTTAAAAAAAGATGGGTGGGTTATTCTCCGAAACCGGTATTTTCTCTATCTTAAAAGAAGTCACTCCTCACTTTCTGCAAAGGACATTCATTTTACTTGTGCCCCATATAGAAGGATTTCAAGAATGTCTATAATAGTAACAATTACAAAGTATTCAATTAGAAAAATGGGCAATGATTTTTTTTTTCCTCAACACGATTAGTAAAAATAGTAATATACACGTCGTCAGTAGGACAGTGGGCCCGCAGGCACCAGCAAGCCCCAGGTGAGACAGCTGAGAAGGCAAGGTGTGTTTCTGGTGTCTTCTCCACACGGGACACTGTTCCTTCCCCCACAGGTGTCCTCTCAGGTTCACAGTCCATATCCTATTCCTACCAAATCCTGCTCTGCATAGACATTCAACTAAAATGACAACTCACCTGCTGTATTAGGAGGGTTAATGCAGTTCCTTATTTATCCTTCTTGAGATAGTCTATACAAAACCAAAAGTAAACATATATTGGCATTAACTTTAATTTCTGTGCAAATGATTTGCATATTTGTATAAAGATGTGCATTCTACAATTTTTTCATCTAACTCCATCTTGTGGCTCTTTCCACAGCAGGACGTATGAATCATTTCAATCCTTTATTACCACGCCGTGCTTCTAGGCTAGAGTTTCACACTGCTTGGGACAACGTGCAGTTAAGTCAGAGTCTCTGTGAGCCCACCTGGACTCCTTAGAACAACAGTGTTGAAGAGTAAAAATGCCATGTTGACCCTGAGGCTGACCCTGGGAGCCATGGCTGTTTGATTCCCTCACAGTCAGTGACAGTTGGTTAGTGAGCAAAAGGGCCAGATTTTAGAAATGGGTCTTCTGCCACCAGGGTTGGACATGTTATGAACTCTTCAAATTAGACTGTTTCTTTTCTCTAAAGCTATTCAGAAGGAGATTAAATGAAAGAGTCCTGATGATAGTCATTCCAAATAACATATTAGAGGTGTTGATAAAAGTTATATTCACTCATTGTTAAACAAACATTGATTAAGCGCTCAGTAATTGTTTATTGTCTCACAAAATAAAAAGTCGTGAGTAGACACAGAAGCTAGGTTATAAAATTAACTCTTTTGTGATTTACTGTATTTGTTTTACAGACTTCCACTTTCTGAGAGAATGAGTCATCTCTCACCTGACACAACATATAGGGGACCAGAATATGCCACCCCAAAATATGCCAGTTTGGCACAAAGATTATTTTGAGCTAGAGGCAAATGAGAAGCCTTCTGGAGCATCCCTTATCTGACTAAAAGTAGAAGCTTCTGAGAAATGAGAACTTCCATAAATCCCTCTCTCAGGGAATTTTTATGGCCATGAAAAAGAAGGAAAGTTGACACCAGCTTAGTTTGCCCCATATAGTTCCCTTCCTACAGTTTGCTGCTCTTGGAAGTCTAAAAGCCTTTGCCTTCACTTCTGTACATATTGTTCTTTGCAAAGATGCTATAAAAGCCCTGGCTTTAACTACCCTTTTGAGTTACCAGTCACTGAGGTTTCTCCTACTTGATGTGCTTTGATGCGTTAATAAACTGTTTTTCTCTTGTTCATCTGTCTTTTGTTGGTCTAGCTTTCAGGGCCCCAGACAGAGAACTTAGTAGGGTAGAGGGGAAAAGTTTTTCCTTCTTTACAGTGTCAACAATCATCCCACCGACAGAGCAGAGGAGAGGCAAAGTATCATGGCCAGGCCTGTTGTCTCTCCAACTTGTTTCTTTCTTTTATGCAAGGGCAGTAAATGAAATTTTCCTGGTGGCTCAGACTTTCAGCTAAATATTCACTGGTAAGGACAGTTGTATCCCCAAATACTAGAGGATATGCTAGACACATCCTCATAGTAATAATCAAAGACAGTGTATTAGTCATGTCTTTTATTTTGTACTTTTGATGCTTTGACATTTTGAGGCTTTGCTGATCCTGGAGAGACTACCCCTCCCAGAGTTAGTTAATTCCTAGAGCGAGCAAACAACTTGCCTGTGAGCATGTCTTTCAAATGCACATCAACTAATGGAGAGTCCATATCCCCCAATCACCTCTTTCATGAGATCTCTTACTCCAGGCCACTATTCCTCTGCCCTACTCACTGGAGGCCAGGTACCAGATGACTAGGGATGGCCCCTACATCCTGAAGGGACAGTCCCTACATCCAACCCTACATCCCCTTTTAGTTCACTGAAGTTATGCAAACTAACCCACCCTAAGCCTGATTACCCTGTCTTACCCACTCCTTCCAATAAAAGCTCTTGCCCACATTTCCCCTTCATTCCCTCTGCCTCCCGAGCAGGCTGGTACTCTCCCATGTGGACCTGCGTGGTATGCCCCTCCTCTTGGGATCTGTGAATAGAAACTCTTCCCTCAAGACCATCATTTGCAGGTCTGCTTGTCTTCCCATAGCTGACTAAAACAAATCCCAAGTACCCTTCACAAAGACAGCCACCCTGGTTTTTCAACATTTTCAACCCCACTCTGTATAGTCTACAGGAGCAGAAGATGAAGTTCCTTGAGAGAGAATCATGGCAGAAGGTGTGAAAATTAATAAAAGGAAACCTTGTTTAGAGTGGAGTCAGGAGGCTAATCAGCCCTGCCACTCATTGTCAATTGCAAACCCAAGGGGAAGAGAAAGATCTTATACATGGATACTACTTTACTATATCAGCAGGAGGAAGGAAGGCTTTCCTCCTCTCCCAGCAACAGCCCAGCCAATGAGAGACTGTCACAACCCAGCCAGTGAGAAGCTACCATACTCCAAGCTCCCAATTTATTCCAATGGATTTTTTGTTTAAAACGACCTTCCCAACTTACCCCCCTTTCCTCTATAAAAGAGTGTTCCTCTCCTTTGTTCTGTGGACTTGCCTATGGTTTTGCTGCTGCTTGCTTGTTCTGGATTGCAATTCTCTGCTGTTCCCAAATAAACCCATCTTTTGCTGGTAAAATAACTGGCAGTTTTGTTTTTAAGGTTAACAAAGGACAACTGAAGTGTGGGTAAGAGGGGGTCCAGTGGAAGAGAAAGGACTTGCACTTGTCCACAGTGTCCTAGTGAGGAGGGAGATGGGGGAAATACTTAGTGTAAAGTTAATGTGATGTTGTGATTTACAATAAATATATAGTTTAGTCTTCATTCACTGTTCCTGGCTCACAACTCGCAAAACACTTGGAAGTTCTGATAAAAGCCATAAGAGCTTATTTTGTTATAATATTTGGTCTTTTGTCATCTGTTCTGAAATTACTTCAGAGCCATGAAGGTGAAATGGGTGTCTTGTTATTCATAACAAGCCCCTTTCAACCACAACTGAGTTTACGTTAATCAGGTGACTTTGGGAAATCCCCTAAGGATGGGGGAGCTGGTTGCCAGAGGAAAGAACCATGAATACAGGGTTGGAATTTTGAGTCCCATCTCTTGACCTCTGAGGAGGGGAAAGAGGCTAGAGTCTGGACCAATCACCAATGGCCAATGATCTAATCACTTATACCTATATAATGGAGCTTCCATAAAACCCCAAAAGGAAGGGGTTAGGAGAGATGCCAGGTTGGTGAGCCAGAATGCATCCATATGCCAGGCCCCAAACTCCACAGAGACAGAAGCTCTGGTGTTTAGGACCCTTCTGGACCTCACCCTGTGTATCTCTTTATCTGGCTGTTCATTTATTTCCTTTAATATCCTCTGTAATAAACTGGCAATCTAGTAAGCAAAACGTTTCTCTGAGTTTCATACACCACTCTAATAAGTCAGTTGAACCCAAAGAAGGGATTATAGGAATCTCCAGTTTATAACTGGTCAGAAACACAGGTAAAAACCAGAACTTGCTATAAGCATCTGAAGTGGGGGTGGAGGGAGCAGTCTTGTGGAACTGAGCCCTTCACCTGTGGAATCTGACCCTATCTCCAGGTAGATAGTGTCAGAAATGAGTTAAATTTGTGGGACATCCAGTCAATATCCACAGAAAGTTGAGTAAATGGCTTGGTAGTGTGAGGAAACACACACACACACACACACACACCAGAGTTAGGAAACTGTCCACAAACTACCCTCCCTTCTGATGTTAATTGCAAGTAGAGAGGGTTCCCCAAAACACCCGCAGGTTTGATCATTGAAAGCTGTTATAGTCATGGTTGTGGTATTATTACATGGTTGTGGTTGTGTGTATCTTATAAAAGATACAGATTAAAATTAGCCAAGGGAAGAGACAGATGGGGCAGAGTCCAGAAGGATTCCAAAAACTGAGCTTCCAGTTGTCCCCTCCCTGTGGAGTCATGGAGAGCATTAAATCCTCTCAGCAATGAGGTATGACAATATACACTGAGCATGGCCAATGAAGGAAGCTCATCTGAGCCTTGGTGTTCAGAGTCTTTACTGGGGATCTGTAGCCATCAGCCTGCATGGCTGACCTCAATCTCCAGTCCCTCTGGGAGGTTGAGCTGATACCCAAAACCCCTACCATAAATCACATTTTTAAACTTTCTGGCTTAGTTCAAGTCCTCTAGGCAAAAAAGACACCTTATCAAGCAGGACATTCCATATCACAGAGATTACCTCCCAGGTGGCCAAAGGTAAAGTTCAGCCCTCTCTTTGGGCAAAGTTCAATTCTTTATTACATACTTAAGTTGATCAGGGTGCTTGAAAAAAGATAAGACTTGCACCTCACTCCCTAACAGGAAGCTTGAAGAACCACAGAAGCTCAGAGAACCATTATAGTATGTCCATTGAAGTGGAATGCTTTGAGGAAGTTCTGGGGAGAGCCTCGCTTGCAATCCCTGGTATTTGGGGGCAACATGAATGTGTAGACTGGTGCCTGCATCCCACTTAGAACATGAAGAAGGTAAAAAAAAATTATTGACGTTACCACTACTCAGCAGAGGGAAACCAGGGAGGAAATGAGGTACAATTCAGGATTTTCCTATGGGACAAAAGTTGCCTGGCTCAAAACCTCTGGTTGGATCCCAACCAGAATAACTGCTTCCCAGGGTCTTGATATTGTGGAGTTCATCCCAAGGGCTAGGAGCTTGATTGTGATGAGCAGGATTCTGTGTTCACTCTCAAAAACTCCATTGTAACTGTGGAAAGTTGGAATTCCTCACACATCTGTGTGTGACATTGTCAGAACTTGGTTACCTATCATGATAGTAGACATTGACTGACAAGAGAGATCTACAGCTAAGCAGAAGGGCTTTTGCCTGTTTACCTTCTCCCCCTGCACCACTCTGGGGGTGCCAGAGACCGTGGCGTGGGTGGAGAGTAAAATGACAAAGAAAATAGTCCCCTCCCCAACTGAAGGTCCCCTAGCTAGGATTCACCCCTGAGCTGAGGGTAATAGAGATCCTTTGACTTCTGTTGAGATTGAAATCTTGAAATATCTGAACTAAATTTTTAATGGGTGAAAATGAGCAATAATTACTAAATATTACTAAATAATATCCTTCTTATAACCAAAAGAGAACCGAAAGCTGTGGGATCTGCCCAATGTCAGGGCTGTCACAGAAGATATCTCATATCATCACTGAAAGTAATGATGGGAGATGTAACATTATGTGTCAACTAACTATACTTAGATTAGACTATACTTAGATGTAACATTGTGTGTCAACTATACTTAGATTAGACTATACTTAGATGTAACATTGTGTGTCAACTATACTTAGATTAGACTATACTTAGATGTAACATTGTGTGTCAACTATACTTGAAAGAAAGGAAGAAAGAGAAAAAGAAAAAGAAAGGAAAGAAAGAAAGTGATGGAAGAAAAATAAAGGCAGTTCCTATTGGTAGGCCAGTGAGTTCAGGCCAATCAATACAATAAACATTAGTTTTGGAGGATAGAGGTTGGTGTAAAAAGATCAGCATCGCAGCGCCTGGGTGGCTCAGTCGTTGGGCGTCTGCCTTCGGCTCAGGTCATGATCCTGGAGTCCCTGGATCGAGCCCCACATTGGGCTCCCTGCTCAAGCGGGAAGCCTGCTTCGCCCTCTCCCGCTCCCCCTGCTTGTGTTCCCTCGCTCACTGTGTCTCTCTCTGTCAAATAAATAAATAAATAAAATCTTTAAAAAAAAAAAAAGATCAGCATCTGCTAGAGCTTAGGGGAAGGAGGGCAAGTAGGTGGAGCACAGGGAATTTTCAGGGCAGTGAGACTATGATACTGTGATGCATTTGATATTTTGCATTTTGACAAAACCACTAGTGATGTACAATGAATGCAAAGACTAAACCCTAATGTAAAATATGGACTCTAGTTAATAATAATAGTAATAATAATAATGTGTCAATATTGGTTCATCAATTGTAACAAATGTACCACACTAATGGCAGATGTTAGTAATATCATCACTGAAAGTAATGATGGGAGATGTAACATTATGTGTCAACTATACTTAGATTAGACTATACTTAGATGTAACATTGTGTGTCAACTATAGATATACAGTTGTGTGTGGAGAAAGATATATAAAGTGTGTGGAGAAAGAAAGGCTGGGGAGAGATATACAGGAACTCCATACTTTCTGCTCAATTTTTCTGTAAACCTAAAACTACTTTTTAAAAATAAAGTCTTGGGGCGCCTGGGTGGCTCAGTCAGTTAAATGTCCGACTCTTGATCTCAGCTCAGGTCTCAATCAGAGGGTCGTGAGTTCAAGCCTCACATTAGGCTCCATGCTGGGTGTGGAGCCTCCCTAAAAAAAAAATTAAAATTAAAAAATTAATTCTATTCCTTAAAAAAAAAAAAGTCTCACAGATTCATGATCCCTGGATTAACAGATAAAGATGACACTGCTGTGAAGTGAAAAAAGGATAGTCTTTATAATAAATAAGGACAGATCATTTGGATCCAGCCATATAAACATAAAATGGGCCTTTATCTCCTACCTACAGAAAACTCACATCCACATGGATCATAAATCTAAATAAGAAAGGGAAAGCAATAAAGCTTCCATAAGAAACCCTAAGAGTAGGTCTTCATGGTATTGAAGTAAATGAAGGCTCTTAAATAGGATACAAAAAGTACTAACCATAAAGGAGAACCTGATCAGCTGGAGTGTTTGAGAATTAAGAGCTTCTGTTCAGAAGCATGAAGGCCAGCCAGATAGTAAGGGAAGAAATAGTAGGAAAGGGAGCCATCTTCCAGGTGGGTTGATAAGTGAAAGGGGTGTTGCAGAGCAGTGTAACTAGAACAATAAACATTTACATACAGGGCGGTCACCAGAAAACACATACTGACATCTCCCCTGCATCCCAACCCCTTTGATGTCATGGCTGTAGAGTGAAAACCCTTCAGACGTTTTTCTGAGGGGAAATCTGCATCTTGCCTTGAGGTGAGTATTAACTGACAGAGTCACTCAAGCTGAAAACCTAAACGGATCGTGTTGCCACTCGCGGTCATTGCCACAGCCACCTCAGTCAGCCATGTCCCCCTCTATGAGATAGTAGAAAAATACACATGTTGGTCTCTACCCTGGTTCCTGGCGCAGAGCTCCTAAGCCCCTTACAAATCCCCAAGTGCTATGAGCATTAGGAGCATCTTTTGTTCTAATGAGGTGACATTAGGTGGGCTGCTGGATGAAGGCTGGCCACCAGAAAGACCAAGCCGTGATTAGAAGCTTGGAATTTTCTGCCTAACCCCCTCCCTCATCCTCCAGAAAGGGGAGAGGGGTTGGAAATGGAGTAGTAATTGATCAGGCCCTGAGGAAACCTCCATAAAATCCCAGTAGTGGGGGCTCTGGGAATTTCCACAGGGGCAAACACATCCACACCAGGAGGGTGATGCACCCCAATGCCATGAGGACAGAAGCTCCTGTGCTTGGGACCCTCCCAGACCTCACTCTAAATCTCTTCATCTGGCTGTTCATTTGTATCCTCTATCATATCCTTTAATTAACTGGTAAACCAGTTAAAAGTGCTTCCCTAAGGTCTTTGAGCCCTTCTAGCAAATTAATTGAACCCAATTGTTCTGGATATTTGTCTTTATCTTGTTAATTATTTAAATAGTGGGGAAAAAAGAGAAATAATTACCATGACTAAGGAAATAGGGCATTTGGACCTCAGAAATTGAAGCTGTTATTCATTAATCAATTGTGCAAGGGAATTCTGAGAAATCCAGCAACCCCTGGGGGAAAGTAGAGCTGAGGGTAAAGGACAGAGCCAGGAGGAAGGACATCCAACCTGAAAACTACAAGGACTCAACTGGGTTGTCAGTTGGTTACAAAAGCAACTTGTAATTTACATATATTCAGTTCAAAAAAAAATATCATCTGGACATTTCAGTGGCTACCAGCGTAGAAAATTCTAGAAGAGATTGGTTCCTTCCTAAAATCCTAATAAGGGGCATCTGGGTGGCTCAGTGGGTTAAGTGTCTGCCTTTGACTCCGGTCATGATCCCAGGGTCCTGGGATCGAGTCTTGCATAGGGCTCCTTGCTCAGCAGGGAGTCGGCTTCTCCCTCTGCCTCTGCCTGCCACTCCCCCGCTCAGGCCCGCTCGCTCTTTTTGTCAAATAAATAAATAAAATCTTTTTTTTTTTTAAGAAATCTTACCAGAGGGCAAAGATAGGTGCTTCTTTCTGGGATGTGTTCCAAGAAATGCCTCCAAAAATGTAATGAAAGTCTAATAAAGAATATTTGGCCAGTGTTCCCTGTGAACACAACTTCTGGAATTTCTGCAGGCAGAACAGACCCAGCAAATCAATGTGAGAGGGTGAGGATCTGAGAAGGAAATGAGACACACCTTTTTCCATGTCATGGCAGCAGAACGGGCCACGTTGCAGAGGGGAGAGAGCACAGACCAGAAAGTGAGGTACCCGAACTGCATAATTCAGCTCTCAGTCCAATGTCTACCTTCCCAAATAGGGGAGTTAGGGAGTTAGACTAGACAATTTTTAAGAATACTTTCAGTCCAAACATTTAATGAGTACATAAATGTACTCATTTTTTTCATTCAGTGTCTTACTTTTCTTCCAGGATTCATCCCCCTACTCATCTCCCTTCTGGTAACCACCAGTTCTCTACAGTTAAGAATCTGTTTCTTGGTTTCCCTCTCTCTCTCTCTCTTTCCTTTGCTCATTTGTTTTTGTTTCTTAAATTCCACATGTGAGTGAAATCTTTTTCTTTTTTTTTTTTAAGATTTTATTTATTTATTTGACAGAGAGAGACACAGCGAGAGAGGGAACACAAGCAGGGGGAGCGGGAGAGGGAGAAGCAGGCTTCCCACTGAGCAGGGAGCCTGATGCAGGGCTCGATCCCAGGACCCTGGGATCATGACCTGAGCCAAAGGCAGACGCCCAACGACTGAGCCACTCAGGCGCCCCAAAATCTGTCTTTTTCTGACTGACTTACTTCACTTAGCATTATACTCTTTAGAGTGTTATGGATTCATATTGTTGCAAATGGCAAGATTTCATCCTTTTTATGAATGAGTAATAGTCCACTGTGTGTATATATGTAACACATCTTCTTGATCTCTTCGTCAATCAATGGACACTTGGGCTGCTTCCATAATTTAGCTATTGTAAATAATGCTGTTGTAAACTTCGGGGTGCATATATCCCTTTGAACTTAGGTTTCTGTATATTTTGGGTAAATACCCAGTAGTGCAATTACTAGATCATAGGGTAGTTCTATTTTTAAGTTTCTGAGGAAACTCCATACTCTTTTCCACAGTGGCTGCACCAGTTTGCATTCCCACCAACAGTGCAAGAGGGCTCCCCTTTCTCCACATCCTCACCAATGCCTGTTGTTCCTTGTGTTGTTGATTTTAGCCATTCTGACAGGTATGAGGTGGTATCTCAGTGTGGTTTTGATTTGTGTTTCCCTGATGATGAGTGATGATGAGCATCTTTTCATGTGTCTCTTGGTCATCTGGATTTGACAGTTATTTTTCAAGTTAGGAACTCTTCCTTCCAACTTAAGCTCCCTAGCATTTTTTTTTTTAATCAGGAAGGGGTGTTAAATTATCAAGAAAAAAATTTTTCAGGATGTTTGATGTTGATTATAGGATTTTCCTACCTCAGTTTCCTAAAAATAAATTGCTTGCACTGTGCTTACAGATCCAGGGCTATGTGCACCTCACAAAATGAGTTGAAAAAAATCTCTTTTTCTGTATCCTATAATTTCTTCAACAACAGAAATTTTCTTGTATATATTGACTGTTCATCTATATTTGTCACTTATTTTTTTGTCACTTATTAAATGGATGTGAGGTATTGGCTTTGTTAGGCATATGAATTCTTAATATAGATTTACTAAGCTTTTCTTTCCATTATCACATATTTTTCCAATTTTGTTGTTTTCTTTTGTTTTATTTGTGAGAGGGACAGAGTTTAAATTTTTGGATATTGAAACCTATTTATTTTATCTCTGGTATTGATCTCTAATTTGCCACTCAGGAAGATTTTTAGGTATACCAAAATGCTTTGTGTTTATGAAATTATATCTATTGTAGGTGTAGAAAACCTTTCCCTTCTTCCCTTCTAGGTTCTTTGGCTGGCCTAATAATTAAGCTGACACAAGACAGATTAACAGTAGAAGAGCACATTTCTTTTTTTTAAAGATTTTATTTATTTATTTGAGAGAGAGGGAGAGCAGGCAAGAGAGCACAAGCAGGGGGAGCAGCAGAGGGAGAAGCAGGTTCCCCACTGAGCAGGAAGCCCAACATGGGACTTGATCCCAGGACCCCCAAGATCATGACCTGAGCTGAAGGGAGACGCTCAACTGACTGAGCCACCCAGGTGCCCCTAGAAGAGCACATTTCTTATATATGGGAGCCCCATAAAAATATGAGACTCCTTAGCAATGAGGTAATTGAGGTTTATATATCATCCTGAGCTAAGGAGAACCAGGTAGGGGTCTGGAGCTTCAAAGTGGAGGAAGATCGTTCACAGGAAGACGAGCAGAGCAAATGTTTGGTAAAGAAATGTTTGCGGTGCCAAGCAGGTAAGTCTTTCTGATATAAAAAGCTATTTCTGGTATTAGCTCTCTTCCCAGTATAGGCTCCCTAAGTTCTTTTAGGCAGTTAAGGGGGGAGGTAAAAAAAGTTCCTCCTGAGTCCGCTGGGCCCCAATTGTCTTCAGCTGGAAATAATCCACATGTGGCACATTTTGGAATGGCATATTCCACTCCCCTCACTATATTCCTTTGTCAATTTCTCTAAATGTATTCAAGCCTAGATAGATGTTACCTACACAGAGATAAGAAATTCAATCAAAATTTTAATGGATTTTTTTGTATTTAAAAATTTTTTCCAAAGATTTTATTTATTTGTCAGAGAGAGAGAGCACAAGCAGGGGGAGCGGCAGGGAGAGGGAGAAGCAGGCTTCCTGCTGAGCAGGAAGCCCGATGCGGGGCTCAATCCCAGGATCCTGGGATCATGACCTGAGCTGAAGGCAGACACTTAACCAACTGCGCCACCCAGGCATCCCTGTATTTTAAATTTAACTAGCCAGTTCAATGATTTGCTTTTGATGTACAATGGAGAGTGAGAGTCTAGCTTGACTCATTGTCCAAGTGGTCAACTAGTCGTCTAGCACCTCTTACTTAGTATTCCCATATTCACTGTTGATTTGTGCTACCCCTTTGCCTTTATGATGCTTTTGCATGTTTTAGGGATTATTTCTGGGCTATCTACTCTGTTCCATTTTTCTGTTCATGTAGTTCTTCTCTTAGCCTTTTCATTACTATAAGTCTATATTTTATCTGGTCAATGGAGAGTATAAGTTTAATTTTTTTCCTGAGTTCTTTTTTTTGTGTTTTTTTCCCTCTTAGATGACCAGCATAAGCTGTTTCACAGGGTAAAATAAGACTGAGGACAGGAGGCATTATTTTATGTCTGCTCTTCTCAGGGAGAATGACTCCTGATGTTTCTCTGGGGGTAGAGGAGGAAAGGAAGAAGCAGAAAAATAACAGATAATGTGAGCTGGTAAATCAGCTTTGAAATTTTTCTCTTTTTGAAGGCAATGGGCCTGAAGGAGAAGAACACCTCTTCTCTGTATCCTGCACGGGATTGGGTCTGTTTCCTTATGAGACATTGCAGGTCTAGGCCTTACCTCCCACATGCTAGAAACGGGCCTGGCTTCAGTAACATGGGGACTTCAGGAATATCTATGCAGTAATTTGAGATCATTTATTTATAGACTAACCTCTCAGGAAGGAAGAGAGACAAATAAACAGGCTAAAAGGGATCAAAAGTCTCCCTAGTGCTCTGAGAGTAGGGGTATTGGGGAAAAAAGGCAGAGGAGAGTCCGGTCATGAGTTTGGTTTCATTTATCAACAGGCAAATGCTGTACCAGATTGCACCTGAAGCCACCAAGGGACAAGGTCAAAAGCTTCACAATTCTGCTGCAGTGGGAGCTTCACGAGATCAAACTCAGAGACGACGGGGTGATGATCGCCCGTTGCCAGTGACAACTGGACCAGGAGGAGTCTCTTGCTTGAAAAGGGTGAAAATTGCCAAGCCAGGAGGGAAGGGAAACAGAAAGATGTGATCACCAAGGGAAAGCAAATTAGCCCACAGCACAATCAGCCCAGAGACCTGAGATTTAAGGAGAAAACATGATAGAAAAGTAAGCTGATAAGGTGTCTACAAACTTCTAAAAAGGCCTGTTATTAAACAAAAAATAAAAAGCAATTTAGGCAACAAAATAAAGAAATTAGGTGAAGATACCTAACAGTTGAGGAGAAATGCATTTCAGAAGATAAAAGAGAATAAAAGTTTAAGTGCCCCTGTGTGGAACGGGGAGTGACTCTTTCCTGAAATTACCTCATAAATAACCCTGGGGAACTTTCAGTGATACCCCACATATTCAAGGCATAGTTTTCAAATAGAGCCACTTCTCTGCTTGTCCCAAAAGATAACCTAAGTCTTCTCGGGACTCTTCTACAACATCTCAACTCCAGCTCAGAACTGGCTCCTTGGTAATATCATGCTACTCCACCCACCTTTCTCTCTTTTGTCCCCATTATTTGTTGTCCCAGCTTGGAATACTCTCCATCTGATACTCCAAAGTGTGAATCCACACAACACTGTTCACTTCCTCCAGGAAGCCCTCTGGGACCACTCCAGCCTAGGCTGTCTCTTTGGTCCAAGTACTTCTCGCATGTTTATTCAGGACCCCACAGGGAGTTTGATGAGAATGCAAAATGCCCCTTTCCATTGTTCCCCAGGCTAGCCTTTTAACCCTTGTCGTGCCTGACGTCTAAGGCTGCGGCTTCATCATCCCACAAAGTTGGCCCACAGGTGGCGATGACACAGAACCGAAGACTATCGAAGACTATCGTTCTCAACTCTTCTGTCTTTCTGAGCAGGATGAAGCTGGACGACAGAACTATCCCCTGAGGCACAAATAAACTAAATGACTTTACAAAGCAGCCTGCTTTCTTGGGGGGATGTTCTGTATTGGTTTGATATGATTTTAAATCCACTGGTTTATGGCAAAGATAAAAAAAAATGAGAGTGAAGTAAGCTGTATCAGGAGATCCTCATTTTATCTGTTGTTGTTGATAAGCACTCAACAGCTCAGCTCCTGAGGGGTGCTGCTGGGGACTTATCAATAAAAACATTAGAGGAGAGGCACTTGGGTGGCTCAGTTGATTCAGCAACTGATTCTTGATTTCGGGCTCAGGTCGTGATTTCATGGTCATGGTGAGATCGAGCCCCATGCCGGGCTCCACATGTTGAGCGTGGAGCCTGCTTAATTAAGATCCTCTTTCCCCTCTGCCCCTCCTCCGCCCACCCTGTACTCTCTCTCTCTCTTCTAAAAAAGAAAAAAAATTAGAGGAATCAACTATGGCCAGGGGACATTTAGACTTTAAACACTGAGAGCTTGTGAGGACCGTCTGAGAGTGTTCAGTCCTGGGAAGGCGATTCTGCTAATCGAGCTAGTGCTCCAAAGACCTTGGGGCTTTGGCTCCTGCTACAGGAAAGGCAACTCTTACCTGCAGGGGTGAGAACCATGCCGCAGTCTTGCGCATCAATACTGGGGCGCATTCCCGATCCATGTGCTCCAGCAACAGGGGACCTTCACGTTTGCCCTGGCGGGGTCAGCTGGCTATTGGCCAAGCCTCCTCTCCCCATTGCCAACTTGCGTAAAGGTACATCCAGCTAAATTTGGACTTTCTCTCTTTCATCTCCTCTTGCCTGAAACAATAGTGTGACTAAGCTATCATTAATTTGGAGTATGTTATTTCTTTATTGGCTTATTAAGAGATATTATCCTGTATGCTATATTGGCTTGTAAAATTCCCGCAGTGAACCTGTGTTAGATGAACTATTGGCAAAGACAATGTCAGTCTCTGAGCATTAATTTGTCCCCCAAACAGGGGCGCCTGGGTGGCTCAGTTGGTTAAGCGACTGCCTTCGGCTCAGATCATGATCCTGGAGTCCCTGGATCGAGTCCTGCATCGGGCTCCCTGCTCGGCAGGGAGTCTGCTTCTCCCTCTGACCCTCCTCCCTCTCATGCTCTCTGTCTCTCATTCTCTCTCTCTCAAATAAATAAATACAATCTTTAAAAAAAAAAATTTGTCCCCCAAACAAAACAGGGGCACAATGTACTTGGTAGAAAAAGTGAGACTCTAGGTCTGGAGAAGAAAAAAGTAAGTGGGGGGGGAAAACTTGCCTAAAAATCAAAATGATTTAAGCTGTACATTTATGACTCTTGTGCATCTTCAGTATTTATGGAATATTTTGAGGAAAAGTTTACATTTTAAAAAACCAGAAAGGGGCAGCTGGGTGGCTCAGTCATTAAGCATCTGCCTTTGGCTCAGCTCATGATCCCGGGGTCCTGGGATCAAGCCCCGCATCCGGCTCCCTGCCCAGCAGGGAGCCTGCTTCTCCCTCTGCCCCTCACCCCACTCGTGTTCTCTCTCTCTCTGTCTCTCACTCTTTTTCAAAAATAAATTAAAAAAAAAAAAAAAACATGACTCATTTCTCATCTCCTGAGTCTCAGTTTTTGCTCCTAGGCCTTGCTGGATGTTTTCATAAAGATAGAGAAAAGGATTCTACTGGAGAAAAGAAATTAGACACATTGAAAAAACCCCAACTAGTTAAGAACCTGATGAAGAAAGTCAAAGGTTATCAAGATTCAAGTAGAGACTAGAAATAACTGACACTTTTTCAACTAAATTCATTCTTTCTTTGAAAAATCATGTCACACCATTTTTCTTATTTGTTTTATATTGTTTTTGTCTTTCAATTCCCAGGGTAGAATGTGCCCTGAAAGAGATCTAGGTGAGCATTTAGAATTTGTTTTCTTCATCCCCTCACCTCAATCCCTCCTCATTTCACCATTCATGTCTTTTTTTTTTTAACTGAGATATAATTGACTTATAATATCACATTAGGTTTAGGTGTACGACTTAATGATTCAATATCTGCATAGATGTGAAATGATCACCACAATAAGTCTAGTTAACATCACTGTTCACTTCTTGATAGACATGCCTTGCAAAGCAGAAGCTCAGTAGCTGTCTTTCATGTTTTTGCTATGTGAAGGAAAGCTTGGGAGTTGCTGAAAAGCCAAGGCCCACCAATGTAATTTAGGTTAATTGTAGATAGAAATTTCTCCCTTCCCACCCAGGGGCTTGCCAAATTCCTTTATGTTGTCACGTAGTTAAAACTCAGAGGGTTTTTTTGTCATGAGTGTCTTTAGTCTGCTCCAAATTACTTACATTTATGAACCAAATATGCCAGTTCAAAATATTATTCAAAGTGGCTACTTAACTCAGAAAAAAAAAAACTCCGCCATTTGGGTCTGAGGTCTTTTGGCTACAGTACATACTTCTTCTCTGGCCCCCTTACCAAATAAGGGGAGGGTGAGTGGTCTCCCTGGCTTCCCGCGGATCTCAGCTCCCCATCCATCTGCCTACCCCATATCTGATGCTCCAGTCAAACCAAACACAGTCACTATTGCTGACTGAGAACTGTGTCCAGATTCCTGTCCTTTTCCCTCCCGAAATAAACAATTAAATCTTAAGGACCTCAAAAAAAAAAAAAAAATCTTAAGGATCTCATTTAAAATTCTGGTCAGTAAAGGTTTTTTTTCCCTAATTATAAAAGTATTATATACTCACCGCAGATGATTTTGAAAATGCCAAAAAAATAAAAATAAAAAATATAAAGTTCAGCAGCCATCCCTTTACCCATAGGTACCAACTTTGTGTGTATGTGCAGATGTGAAATCTAATGGATCATAATGAGTATAGAGTTTTTGGTCAGCTTTCTCCCTGAATTTCACCCCAGCCTCCTTTCCCTTTGCTCTTCTTGAAAGAATGGCCCTGAGCAGAGTCCATTCCCCAAGTTTCTTCCTTCTCTCCTCACATGCCTTGTCCCCATCTGCTTGACTGGATCACAGACAATTTCTGAATAGAATGCTCATGTTGACTTGCTGCACTCTGGTGAGTTTATTAAAGTATGTATCACAAACGCTGGGAAATTCACTCTGGCAACGACCACTGACATGAAATACCTATGGTTCTGGGTATAATCCTCCCTCTGAGGAATAGGATCTCTGACTTCAAGTGCCAGAAATTTGTTATTGGTCTGGACAACAGAAGAATATGGGGAAAATTCCCAAATATTTGGAAACTAAGTAATATATTTCTAAATAATCCATGGGTCAAAAAAGAAATCAAAAGGAAATTAGGTAGTATTTCTGAATTGAATTAAAATGAAAACCAAATGTATCAAAATTTGTGGGATGCCGCTAAAGCAATTTTCAGGGGGAAATTTATAGCACCAAATGCATATAAGAAGCAGGGGTGGGGAAGAGCAGCAGGGCAGGATGAAAAGGGGCACATAGAATATTTTGGAGGTGATGAATATGTTCACTATCTTACTGTGGTGATGATCTGATCTCTCAGATATACATAGATATGTTAAAATTTATCAAATAATATACTTCAAGTATGTGCTATTTGTTGTTTATCAGTACACCTCAGTAAAACTGTTTTAAACGGACATGTGGGGAGGGCGCCTGGGTGGCTCAATCAGTTAAGCATCCAGCTCTTGATTTCAGCTCAGGTCATGATCTCGGGGTCATGAGATTGAGCCCTGCATTGGACTCTGAGCTTGGTGTGGCGTCTGCTTGAGATTCTTTCTCTCCTTCTCCCTCTGCCCCTCCCCTGGCTCACTCTCTCGCTCGCTCTCACTCTAATAAATCAAATCTTAAAAAACAACATGCGGGTAGTGGCTGCACTATCAGAAGCAGATCAAAAGCAACCACGAAAAGAAAACCAAAAGAATAGATAATTAACAACCTAGGAAAGGGTAAGGTAGACTTTTTAAAATTACTTAAATTACCTAAGTAGAGAAAATTGAACTGGTGCCACAAAGAAAACAACTAGAAAAATAGCAGCTTTAAACCCAATTATATCAATAATTACATTAAATGAAAATGAACTAAATATTTTAACTTTAAGAAGAAACCAGACTGAGGGCTCCTGGGTGGCTCAGTTGGTTGAGTAACTGCCTTCGGCTCAGGTCATGATCCTGGAGTCCCTGGATCGAGTCCCGCATCGGGCTCCCTGCTCGGCAGGGAGTCTGCTTCTCCCTCTGACCCTCCCCCCTCTCATGTGCTCTCTCTCTCTCTCTCATTCTCTCTGTCTCAAATAAATAAATAAAATCTTTAAAAAAAAAAAAAAAAAGAAGAAACCAGACTGGATTTTGAAAGCAAAAACAAAGCAAAAATTGTAAAACCTGACAATACATGGGGAGGAAAGGCAAAATACACCATCCCAAAATATGCCACTTAGCATATTTGGTTATTTTGAATTAAAGTTACTTAAGAAACAGCCAGTGCAAGAAAGACACTCTGACCCTCCTTTGTCCCGCTGACAGCAGAAAATAAATCTCTGATGTGAAAGATACCCTCCCTGTACCAGCAGGGAGAGAGACATCCTTATCACTAGAAATAGAGAATTCAGGGCCAAAAAGAGCATATAAACAAACCTTGCTACTTTCTCACTAATCTGCTACCTCAATCCCAAACTTCTTTGTTTTGTCAATTCTTCACAAACTTTTTATTTCCTTGTCTAAAAGGTGTAAAAGCTGTCTGCTTTGGTTACGCCTTTGAGTCTGATATTTTTGTGAGCTCCTGTACATACAAAATTGACTTTTTTTTTCTTTTTTTTTTTTTCTTTTTTAAAGATTTTATTTATTTGACAGAGAGAGACACAGCGAGAGAGGGAACACAAGCAGGGGGAGTGGAGAGGAAGAAGCAGGCGCCCCGCCGAGCAGGGAGCCCTATGTGTGCCACTTGTTCATAGTCTGGTCCATTCCACACCTCTCAATTTTCCCAGACTGAGAAAGCACATGGGCAGCAAGAGACTCAGATATGAAAGAACTCCTTAATATTATCCTAAAATCACTGATCTCTACACAAGGCTTATTCTAGAAGTTTCCCTCAAGAGTCTGGGCTTCTGTAGCTGAATCACCACTTGGGCAATTTAGATGCTGTCTGTCACAGCAGGCTGGACTTCATCATGAATGGCACCAAGTTGCTCCCTTCAGTCATTTCTAAATGACTTTGACAATTTTTGTCATAGTCCCTGTTTATTTATTCTTATTCATGTAATTTTTAACTGACTCAATTTCTTTCCCTAAATAAAAATTTACATAAATGTTGTTAAAAAGGAAGTTTTATATCACTACCATAAATGGAAAAGCATTACATTTGCTACAGAAGAGGAACTATAAGAGTAAATAAAATGAAAATGTTGCTATAAGTTTCTAGCTAGATACTATTGACCTTTCTCTCCTTTGTCAAAAAGGGAAGTTAGCATATTTTGAAATGTATTAAAGATAGATTAGCACTGACAGTGGATTTTTTCCCCTGATGTAAGAGAATTATAAAGAGAATGACTTTTCACTATGTGATCCGCTGTTGTTTAATGCATAATGACTACATACTGCCAGTATCACCAGTGGGCCCCAGGCTAGAAGGGAACATTGCATGAGCTCATTGGCCCCGGTATCAGGAACGTGGCTAAATAGCGCCCCCTCCGTGCATACCCAGCCTGTGGGTAACAATAGAGGACTCCTAATGCAACAGACAGTGGGTAGGTCCCAACTAGCACCTTTCTCAGTCAGCCCCTCCGGCAGCAGTGCCCACCACTTCTTTTAAGCCCATCTTGGAAATTCCAGGCTCATCTCAGCGGTCCCAAGGTTCAAGTGCCAACTGTGTTTCGGCTGCCCAGGCCCAGCCCCACAGTCTGAAAGTGGGTGTAGCCCAGGGGGGGGGGCACTCCTAGAAGGAGAGATGAGTTGAAAGCCAATACCAGCCCTTCGGCTGGGCTCTCCACGGACACTTTGACCTGAAGCCCTCTGTCTCTGCGGAAGGATCTAAAGTTGCTGAGCGGCCACCAGGGTCAGCATTCCTGAAGCGGGCTGTTAGGGAAAGGAGCCTGGTGTTTCACCACCTGGAAAGCAGCTGGGTGTGGTGGACTGAGCCTGGACTTGGGAATCAGACCGGATCTGGACTCCAACCCGGACTCCGCCTTTTGCTGAGGATCCGGATACCTTTTCTGCTTCACTCAGCCTCGATCTTGTCCTGTGGGAAGTCGGAATACTGATGACTTCGCTGAGGTTGCTGCGTGTTGCGGGGGGATAAGTAAAGCAGTATCTGTGGTGTTTGCATGTATTACCTCACAGAGAGCAGCTGCTCGTTCCTTTGCCCTCCGGCTTCCCTCAGGCAGCCACGAGCCACCTTTTCCCCTGAAGCTGTCGGGATGAGAAGGGCAGACAGCGCAGGGTGGATAACCAGCCACGGATCAGACCCGACACCTTGCGGCTGGCTCTGGATGACTCACCCTCTTCTAACCCTTTGCTCAGGCGCTTGCCCCTCCCTCCAGGAATGCCCTCCTCCCCCCGAGTTCTCTCGTGCTCTCGGGACACTGGGTTCTTACCAACCCCGCACAGACAGGTGTCATTTATCAATTATTTGTGTTTCTTTGGAAAATAACCCGCTCCCCGAAAAAGCACCCCCCCACACACATATACAAAAACAAAATAAAAAGCAGTCGTTTATCATTGTAGTTGTGTATTGAAGCACTGATTTAAAAAAAATAAAATAAAAGCCTCTTCCGTGACCTCTTCGATACGGACTTGAGAGATCACACTGTTGCTTTGATTCTTTCCATCTATACTTATGAAGCCTTCACGATTCTTGCTCCGCCGCGTCCCAGTGGCGTGACCTTGGGCAAGTCACTTCACAGCTTGGTGCTTCCGTGTCCTGACATTAATATTAATGTTAATATTAATTCCTTTGAGGAATTTGAGGGTTATTGTGAAAATCAAATGAGTTAATACATGCAAGAGTTAGAACAGCTCCTGGTGTACAGAGTAAATACCAAAGAAGTGTGAATATGCACATACATCATATACGCTCTTTTGTTTGCAAAAGCAGGCTCAGTCTACTATGAGAATCAATCCACTCAGCACCGCCTCTCAGCTCCAAATCCACTCTCCTACCGCCTGCTTGGCGACCCTGTAGCTACACCCAATGACAATTGCTCCTTCGCCCGCCGGTACAATTCTCGGTTTTGTCCCTAGAGGACGCTGGAGAGCGCAAGGCAGAGCCGAGGAAGGGCCTCTCCTCCAAGTTCAGCGCGATTTTCTTCCTGCTTCTAAGGCCACAGCTGCCAGCCGCTTGCGGAAGCCCTAGCGGGGCTCGCACTCCAGAGAATTTTGTCAGCGTGCCAGCAGGAAGCCTGCTCACCAGCCTCCATTTGCACGCGGCTGCCGACCTCTGACCCGTGACACGCCCGTGAACTTCTCTACCGTCAGTGGGCACGGCCACATCTTCAACAGGTTCTGACTCCCAACCTTGGTGGGCTGGGGAGGAGTCTTCCAAATGTCTTCCTTCCAAGGGTGCTCTCTTTCAGCCCTAAAGGGATTTTACTTTCAGTAGTTAACTTTCTTTTACTGGTTAATAATACTTCCTATTAAATTTTCCATTTCAAATTACAGGTGTGGTTTCCGGCTCACACTGGACTCTTGAGTATCTATATCAATATATATATGGCTTATAGTTTGCTTTCTTTTTAGTTATCAAGATATAATGGGCATCTTTTTCGTCCTCCCAAATGTCATTGCCTCTCTTTTAATGCAGTTTTGTGGCTTTGATTACACGGAAGATTTACACTTTTATGTAGTCAAATGTATCTGTCTTTTCCTTTGTGACTTCTAGCTTCTGCATGGTGCTTAGGGAAGCCTTCTCTGGTCTTTTATTGCCTAAATTTCTCTTAATGCCTTTATAGTTTTGTTTTAACATTTATATTTTAGGAGTTTTGTGTGTTTTGGAGTTTTGTGTATGGTCTGAGGTAGGCATCTAACTTTATTTTTTTCTTGATGGCGGAGAATCAATTGTCCTAATACCATTTTTTAAATCCTTTCTTGATCATGTTGTTATGTCACTTTTGCCAAAAAAGCACCTTTCTTCTCTCCCCAACCGGATTATAATTTCCCAGAGGGCAGGGACATATTTGGCATCCATCCGTTCTCTAACTGCCTGATACCTGGCAGAGCCAAGTACCTGTTGGTGATGGTGTGGCTGATGAGAAAACTGAGTGAAAACTAGCTCATTTCCAGAGCAGCAAACAGCAGATGCAGAACTAAGGGCTAAGAAAAAATAAGAGCTGTTCCCCAATTTGCATGAAAGAACATGTTTGTGGTTTGTGTTTGTGTATTAGTTACTAAATGATTCTGGCAGAGCACTGTTTTAGGTTGGAGCATAGGAAACAAAGGATGGGTAAGACCTGGTTCCTACCCTCATGAAGTCTGCAATTCCTGAGTGCCTGTCAGCAGGAGTCTCGTTAGACCACCATGATACATGCGTGTGATGGAACACAGGCCACCGTGAAAAGGATCAGGGAGACCTAGAGGTTCTAATATAGAATTGGCTCTCTGGGATCTCTTAAATTTAAACACCCAAGCGCAGAACAGTCTGCTAGCATTTGGGAAGGGAAAAAATGAGAGGAAGACACAGACACATATGTGTTTGTATAAGAAAAAATATCTCTGGGCGCCTGGGTGGCTCAGTTGGTTAAGCGACTGCCTTCGGCTCAGGTCATGATCCTGGAGTCCCTGAATCGAGTCCCGCATCGGGCTCCCTGCTCGGCAGGGAGCCTGCTTCTGCCTCTGACCCTCCCCCCTCTCATGTGCTCTCTCTCATTCTCTCTGTCTCAAATAAATAAATAAAATCTTTAAAAAAAAAAAAAAAGAAAAGAAAAAATATCTCTGAAGGATATTCAACATATTGGAAACAATAATTACTTCTGGGGGCACCTGGCTGGCTCTGTCGGAAGAGCATGCGCCTCTTGATCTCAGGGTTCTGGGTTGGAGGCCCTGTGTTGGGTGTAAAGATTACTTAAAAATTTAAAAACAACAACAACAATAATTTCCTCTGTGGAAGGAACTGGGGATTTGGGGGACGGGGATCCGTGTGAAACCTACTTTTCCCTGTGTATCCTTTGGCACTGTTTAAATGTCTTACCAGATGCTTGTATTATATTCCCAAATAAAGAAAATAGGAATTTTTTTAAATTTTTATTTATTTATTTATTTGATAGAGGGGGCGGGGCACAAGCAGGGGAGCAGAGAAGGAGAAGCAGATTGAGCAGGAAGCCCAGTGTGGGGCTTGATCCCAGGACCCTGGGATCATGACCTGAGCTGAAGGCAGACGCTTCACCGACTGAGCCACCCAGGTGCCAGAAATCAGGAATTCTTAAAAGAAATGAGATAGAAACACAGACACATGAAACAAAAGTGTGAGAAGTAAGAGGGCAGAAGGGTGACAAGTTCGGAACTCTAAAGTCCACGGCTCCAAAACGGAAAGGTGGCGCCGGCAAGGGGCCAGGTACATGTCTCGCTCCGGGGCTCGGCACACGGCTGATGGCAGGTCCCGCGGCTGGCGGGTGGCCGGAGGAGCAGGCCTCTGGAAAAGACTGACAGCAGCGACCGCCCGGCCTGTGCCGGGTCGAGTCATCCGAGCAAAGGCCGGCCGAGGCAAGGAAGTTGTTGAGATCTGTTCAGGCCCTGCTATGTGTTCTCCGACAGCCACCGAATTCGCTTCCTTGTCCTTCCCGGAAGTTATTTTTTATAGATTTTTTATTTATTTTTTTTTTTTTTTAAGATTTCATTTATTTGACAGAGAGAGACAGCGAGAGAGGGAACACAAGTAGGGGGAGAGGGAGAGGGAGAAGCAGGCTCCCCGCTGAGCAGGGAGCCCGATGCGGGGCTCGATCCCAGGACCCTGGGATCATGACCTGAGCCGAAGGCAGCCGCTTAACCGACTGAGCCACCCAGGGGCCCCTCCTTCCCGGAAGTTATAACCTCCTACTGAACACAGAGCAAGAAAGGGGGCACCTGGCTGAGTGCGCTGGTCACATGGAGGGATCCCTGACCTACAGGAACAGTGCCAGGAACCTGAGGAGGCTGGGCCCGCCTAACTTCTGCACACAGGTGTGCTTTCGATTACTGGCAGAATGAATCATCTTTCTTGTAAGTGACAGAACTATTTTAATATTTGATCACAATCTTTAACCTGGGCCAAGCCCCCCATTTTTTTTTTTTTTTTTTTTTTTTTACCGGCCTGAAACTGTTGATAAAATTGGCTTCTCCAGGACATTTCAGGGTGATAACTCCAGCAGGGAGGACAGGCTCCTGTCTCCAAGTCCCGAGACAGGGCACAAACTACTTGTATATGCTTGCCCCCTGCCTCTCAGGAAATATTTTCACAGGTGTGGTACAAAGAGGAAGGACAGGCCCCTGGATGTGGAGGTCAGCCAAATGAAGTTCAAGTTTGGTTCTTCCCCATTTCTAGTCGTGTGACCTTGTTTCTTATTTAGCTTCCCTGAGCCTTGATTTTCTAATCCATAAAATGGGCACAGTAACACTTCTCTGTCATGCTCACAGAGTCATCATTTTCAGCATTGGCAAGCGACTAGACCCAAGGGCTGAAGTTGCTAAGTTGGCAACAGCAAGAAGCACCTCGCTGAAAGTGGCTCACTGTCTCCTTGAAGGGTTGCCAGAGCTGGAGATTCAGGCAGACGTGAGGAGAGGGACAAGGATGCTTTCAAGTGGTAGAATAAGCAGAAATGTAGGATGATCAGATGTAGCCCTGAACTTCTGATTGGGCATTCTGGGGGTGGAAAAATGTCAGCAGCAACTGGGGTGGGAGTGGGGGGTCACAGATGAAGAGGGTTGAGTCTGCATTTGAACCTGATTTTATGAGAACAGGTTTGGGGCACTCAGAGGCATCAGAAGGGGGTTTCTCATCTGCAGGTTGCTTCCTCTCCAGACTAAACATGCAGCAATGATGGTTCTAAGAAGTGAGCCCACGCCCCTCACGCCTGTCTTGGCAACATGAGTTACATCGCCACCACAGAAATAACTACCACTAAAAATACAGACAGGTACGGAGTGGAAGAAACTCAGTCTGCCCCAACCAAGAGGGCAAAACCACCCTGTGCACCTGAGCTGGCCAAATATTCACAGTGCAGCAAGCTGAGAGATCGCCCTGTCTGGTGGCCAAATTACATTAACCAGCATCGACCACACAAAAAGATTTAATTTTTATTTTTTTAAAAGATTATTTATTTATTTGAGAGAGAGAGAGCATGAGCAGAAGGGAGGGGCAGAGGGAGAGGGAGAAGCAGACTCCCTGCTGAGCAGGGAGCCTGACCCCGGGTTGGGGTGGGGGGGGCAACACAAAATGATTTTAGAAGAAAGACCCCCAGATCCAGCACCCAGCAGAAGAAATAAACATGACCAGGGCAGCTGAAGCACCTGCATCATTCCCCCCTCTTTCCCCAAATCCCAGACCCACCCCAGGTAACAGCCAAAATTTATTTATCACCCCCATGCATATTATTGTATTCATGGATATGAATGTACAAGCAACCTATAGGACTGTCATGTGGGTTTTTAACTCTGTAAAAATTATATCATATTGCATATGCTCTTTTTTTGATAGACTTTTAATTTCATTTACCATTTGAACAATTTAAAGTGAATAGTTCAGTGGCATTTAGTACATTCACAATGTCCCCATTCCCCACTACTCAGTTCCGGAAAGCATCGTGCTGCAGGGCATGTGTATGACCGACCCATACAAAACTGCCAGTATTCGTGTCTGACCTAGCGAATGGCAACTTCAATGGTTCAACCTAATAATCCCAATTCATTTTGCTTCACCGTTTGATGGTATTCCTCTATGTGACTATACCCCAATTCATCTAACCTCCTATCGATGGATATTTTGGTTGCTTAAGCTGCTTCCTTTTGTTTTTCCCCTCTCTCTTCTCTCTTACAAGCAATGATGCTCTGAAAATTCTCCTCCGTGTCTCCCCTCGTAGGTGCAAGAGTTTCTTTTGGGGCAGAGACCCAGACATGGAATTGCTGGTTCATACTACTCACCTAGGTTTGCCCCCTGCCTCTCAGGAAATATTTTCACAATGAATGTGAATATGGATATGTGCACATATTCAACCTTTATAGATATTGCCAAGTTGTTCTCTAAAGTGATTGTGTTGATTTACATTTCTCTGAGCAGCATAATTGACTCCCCTTTGATCTATATCCTCACCTGTACTTGCTACTGACAGGTTTTTAAATGTTGTCAATATGATGGGTGCAAAATGGTACCTCATTGTGGCTTCAGTTTTGCAGTTCTCCGATTATTTAGCGGATTATGTTCCCATTTGTTTATTGCTCATTTGTATTCCTTTTCTTTTAACCAGTGGTTCCTATTTTTCGCCCTTCTAACTAGACTGATTATTTTATAGAATTGTAGAATATACATACTTATGTACATTTATATGTATTTACATATCCCTTGTCAGTTATATATGTGGTACATACCATGTCCCAGTTTGTGGCTCATTCTTTAGTTTTTCAACATTGTTTTTGATGTTTTTAAATTGTTAAAAGGAAAAAGGGCGTTTTTGCTTAGATAAATTCACAAATGACAGATCCATAGGAAATTAGTTAAGAAAAAGGTGGGCCTATCCAAGAAAGTGCTCTAATCTTTTAGTTTGAGATCATAAAAAATTCTTTCACAAAAATCTGGGCTGAAGGGTACACTGATCCGACTCTGTGTGACATTTTTCATGTTCTTTTGCATCTATTAGGGCATCAGGTAATCTAGAAGGACCTAGGGGTGGGAAGAGAAAGGCACAGGCTGTGGACCAGAGGCAGATACTCTGCACACCATAACAATGATAAATTCTAACCTGGCCTTTAAAGTCATTCCAAAGCAAGAGTAGGAGTACAAGTTTGTTGGCGAATGGATAAAGAAGATGTGGTCCATATGTGCAATGGAATATTACTCAGCCATCAGAAAGGATGAATACCCACCATTTGCACTGACATGGATAGAACTGGAGGGGATTATGCTAAGTGAAATAAGTCAAGCAGAGAAAGACAATTATCATATGGTTTTACTTATCTGTGGACCATAAGGAATAGCATGGAGGACCATAGGGGAAGGGAGGGCAAAATGAAGGGGGGGAAATCGGAGGGGGAGACGAACCATGAAAGACTATGGACCCCGGGAAACAAACTGAGGGTTTCAGAAGGGAGGGGGGTTGGGGGTTGGGTGAGCCCGGTGATGGGTATCAAGGAGGGCACGTATTGCATGGAGCACTGGGTGTTATATGCAAATAATGAATCATGGAACACTACATCAAAATCTAATGAAGTACTGTATGGTGACTAACATAACATAATAATAAAAAAAAAAGTTTGTTCATATTCCTATTTCGACATATAGGTAATGGGCCTCAGATTATACTGTTGCCCAGGCCCTGCAAATGTTGGATGAGGTTGAGGGCGGGAGGATAAGATAGGATATGGGGTCAAGAGGGGTGTAGGGGGTGCAGTCATGCTTCAGGCAGATCTCTTCTGATCCATTTTAATCCCCCTCTGCCTGCCCCCACCCCAGCCCCACCTGCCAGCCAGTCTGGCCAGCTTGCCAGATTGCAGGGGCTTTGCTTCTAAAGAGTCTCACCTTTGTGCCAGGAGAGTACCCCATCAGACTGATGAGGAAGCACAAGGCAAGCGGAGGACACCCCACACCGGCACAAGCTGACACCCCGCCACCCCCCCACCCCCGACTCCCAGGTGGGACAGGTGCGACATTCCTCAGGCACTCCTGGCTGCCCTAAAGCTAAGGGAAGGGAAAAACCAATGGTTAACTGACCGAGATCACAGTCCTGCAAGACAGGAGTCTCCCTCAGTTTACAAAATGTCTTAGCAATTTACAAGAGAAAAGCATTCTTATCCACAGCCTAACTTCCAGAGATCCATAGACTCAATTTCCTGGAGCCCTAACATCACCCACCCATCCACAGTGATGTGGGAACAAAGGTAGAAAGGAATGTAAATAAAATAAAATTTCCTTATAACCCGCAGCCTATGGACAAGGACTTGTGATAGGTAGAGTATAACATTCCTCCAGGAAACTCCCAACTGTCTTAATGTTAATGCTTTACTAGAGGGGAAAACCACCTTAACTTGACAAGGCAAGGCCTCGAATATCTGGTAGGACCTCTTCAGCATACAAAAGTTATTTTGAAAACCTCCCTCCTCCTTATGTCCCCCAACTCCTCGGTATATAATCAGTCACCCCTCATGACCCCGGTGCAGCGGCTCTCTCTGCCCACAGGTCCTGTCCCTGCGCTTTAATAAAACCACCATTTTGCACCAAAGACGTCTCAAGAATTTTCTTGGCTGTCGGCTCTGGACCTCACCCCACCAAACCTCACCTACATTCCAAAACTATATCAAGACCACGGGAAGCGCCTGGAAGTTTGAGGTCTCCCACCTGGGGCAGCTCTTAGGAGAGGATGGAGGGCTGAGGGAGGATGGAAGCCCAGTTTTCTTACTCCTTTTGGATAGAGAGCAATTCCTGAACAGATCGCTCGCACACGAATCCTCCTCTCGGGGTATGACTCTGAGCACGTGACAGAAGATCTGCATTCAGGGGTTTTGGTTCTGTTTTAGTTTTAGCTTTGAAGGAAGAGAAGTTACAGCATGTTTTGTGTGCTGAGGGGGATGATCTGGGTGAGAGGGACAGTTAATAGAACGGGAGAGAGGAGGAAGGGCTACATGAGTGGTGTCCTCGAGTGAGCAGGATGGGACAGTCCTGCACAAGATGGAAACATGGACTCTTGGCGAGAAGCATGGACTGGACGGTGCACCTACTGTTGACAGGCGAGAAAGCAGTAAACAGGGTTAGGGTGCAGGTGGATCAGAGGACTCGGTGGTGGAAGGTAGAACTCTTTTCGGATTACTTCCCTTAGTGAAGCCACTGAGACCATCAAATTAAAGTGAGGAGAGTGGAGGATGATAGAGGTCTGAAAATGCAAAAGAGAATTCAAAAGAAAGTGTAAAATAGACTGAGAAAGCAGAGGGTGACATAACCAGGGAAATGTTAACAGGATTGCTGAGAACTACCCAAAGCCTGTTTGAAGTTTATGGTCATTGGTTTTAAATGAGACTGGCCTGGAACACTGTATATTTTTACACCAGCCTCAACCAGGAATTCCAGTACAAACACGGGGGTAAGTAGGCATATGTGATTAACCAGAGCTTGGATCCTGCCCCATGAGGACTGTGGGAAAGGCAAGGGTTTAGAGGGTGGGCATGAGAAAGTGAGTTCAATGATGACACATGGGACTCCAGCTGGATAAAGAGGGAGGGAAGAAGTGAGGGGTGGTGCTGACATTGGAAAGATGGCAGATAGGGTCAATGGACTAACCAGAGGCCCCAGGGGCACTGAAGACTGTTGGGGGCAGGGCCCTAGAGAAAGTGAGATGGACTGGTAGGAGGCAGCTGTCAGAGAGGCATGTCTGCAGCTGAGATGTCGGTGGAGGTACCGATATTGGTAATGACAGAGTTTACTGGACGCAAGACAGGGAGGACATGGTGGTTAGGCTGATTTAAAGGTGGTGGGGAAGCTCAGGGACAAATGCAGAGTGAAATCATGGGAAAGTGCATGCCAAAATGGAATCATAAATGAATTAACTCTTCTTTGTGGGTTCTTCTACTTCCCAAATATTCCACAATGTGTATATGTTACCACGTAAGCAGAAATCAAAGATATTACTCAAAGGTAAAAAGGAAAAAAAATCCCTTTATTTATTGGTCAGACAATTACTACTATTTACAGGTACTCAGTCCACAAAACTCATAAAGTTATTCCAATGGTAGAGACGCACAAGTATTTCCAGGCATCTTACAGAATCATTTAAAATGAGACCAAATGAGGGTTTTGAGTTTCATAGTGTATGTCCTTTGTTTCAAGAAATGCCTCCTTTAAAATACATATATATTTGTATTTGTTGTATTTCCATCTGCATTAAGAAATCCTGAAATTACCTCTGGGATTCAGAGGTGGGAGGACTGGGCATTTGGGGGACAGAAATTCAGGCAAGACTAATCTTGAATACCTTTTTGTATTCTCTTTGAGCAATGTAAAGATATTATTTATTCAAAAATAGATTTAAAAAGTAAAAATTCATACAATTTAAAAATTTTAAAAGAGGAAAAATCCTCTTAAAAATTCATATCTGCAAAAGTTATGTTACAAAGTGGTTGTTAAGGGCGCCTGGGTGGCTCAGTTGGTTAAGCGACTGCCTTCGGCTCAGGTCATGATCCTGGAGTCCCTGGATCGAGTCCCGCATCGGGCTTCCTGCTCGGCAGGGAGTCTGCTTCTCCCTCTGACCCTCCCCTCTCTCATGTGCTCTCTCTCATTCTCTCTCTCTCAAATAAATAAATAAAATCTTTAAAAAAAAAAACAAAAAAACAAAGTGGTTGTTTATACTGGCAAATCAGTCTTTCTTTAAACAAGGAATTTCTCCTAGTACTTTTTAAAAAGGGTTCCATTTTCAGGAATTTAGCTGCTGTTTAAAGATACAAACATGTCCTTACCACACATGCGATATTCTTACCAGGTCCTTAAAGGCAAACTGCAGACTTTTGAGGAGAGCCAGACCCTACCAGAAACAAAGTTAAATAACTTGTCACCAGCAACATGTACTTCACCGGAAGATAGTTACAATTGTTTGGCAGGGCTTCAGAGTTCAGAATGAGAGGCAGGGTTGGTTTAAGTACGTTCTAAGCAGGTTCAAATCACAACAGGGAAAAGGATAAATAAAGCTGTCTCACAGTGAAACCAGGTGGCAAGACGGCAAAGCCGGAGATACACACGACTGCAAATCCCGCACTAAGAGCTGTAAGACTTGAGTAAGCCATTTGACCCCGAAGGCTGGACCATGGGTTCCCTAGCCACGGTTCTTCCAAGGTCCCAAATCCATGATTTTGGGTGTAGTGTGAGTTCCCTCCAGAGTTCAGCAGGGGCTGAGGGATTGTAGACTAGGAGTCTGTCATGACTTAGAGGATGGACTGGAGCAGGTTTCAGGTAGATTAAGTGCTGGTATCTGACAACAGGTCTGAGGACCTCTAGCCCTGAACCCTAATCCATGCTACGTTAAAAAGTTCGATATAAAGTTCGTCACTCCCGTGGGCACCAGGATGCAGACACAAAAGTTGTTTGTCAGTGCTCAGATACAAAGAGATCATGCAGAAGAGCCAGGATCCACCTCTATTAATTGAAGCATTTCAAACGGAAGGTGGAAGACTCATAGACCCTGAGAATAAATCCACAAACATCCAAGGACCCAAGAATTCCAGGTTAAGAACATGACTAAATCATTCAGAAAGTATCAGTCCTGGAAGATTTTAGGACTCAAATATGGCACAGAAGTTATCTACCAAATGAGGTCAGCTTCTCATTTGGTCTACCTCAGTGGAGACGGGATCACTGATAAAGAGCTGCTCTTCGGTGGCATTCCCCATAGTGTTATACTGGTCAGTGGCTGTTCGGATGGATCAGTAACCACACCGTATCAGCTGCTTGTAAGTCTGCATTATCTGAGCACTGGCTACGGGGAGCCCTGGCAATATCCAACCTGCCCACTCGCATGGTGAGGCCCTGCAGCAGAGAGCAGGAGGATGCTGTGGTGACTAGTATCTCTAATAACAGTCACACCAGTAGTATCATTCTTAAACAACTAACATTTGCATAATATTCTATAAAACGTTTCCTCACCCTTCATTTTTTTGGTAGAAGCTAGACTTTCGAGAAAAAAAAAAAAGAAAAAAAAAGAAAAAATTAACCATAGCTCTTGTAGGTTGAGCACAACTACTCAAAATATACAGAGACCTCACTCGATCTGCGCATTTCTTTCATAAATGTCTGGGCTGACGATGGCCACTGCCAAATACCTGGGACCAAGTCACCTCCAGTGTTTTGCTCTAAATTCCCATACACACACACACACACACACACACACACTCACAGACAAGGGACAAGTGTGTACACGCTCCGTTTAGGAGAAATGACTGAAGGATGGGTGTGTTCCTGGTGTCCGCACAGGCCCATGACTTACAGTCATCAACGTCTCCAGTGACTCCTCAAGTGTTTGCCGGAGAAGTCTGAAAAGAAAGCTCGTGGCTCATTTCCTGATTCCAGAATTTAACCTTACATAAGCACTAAGCTCCAGCACAAGGGCAGTATGGACTAGACCCACAGGACCGGGGCACTTCAGCATCGAACCCAAGAGGCTGCTGCTGAAGGAGAGCTCCTTAGTGGTGTCTCGTCCAGCAGGACTCAGAGCCGAGAGCTGGGGACACTGTGATCAGTGAGGGAAGAACCAGCACTTCACTCAGAGGACACCAGTGGGGATTGCTAGGGTTGATCTGCGGCTAAAACTCAGCTGGAATTAGACGCAAAGGAACTCAAACTCTGCTGTTTCCATTGAGGTTACTGCCAGAGGTATCTGCCACCTAACGGTCTTATAGGACCTCGCAACAACTGGATTTAAATGGAGAAATATATATTTATTATGATATTCGTATATTATATATTCCCCTAAATCCTTATCTTAAATAGGTCATTTTTCTCTACTTCATACATAAGGCTCGAAAAACTACCTTGATTTAGTGTCTCAGAGCAAGGGAGTCACAAGGCCAAATGGAAACCCAAGGCTTCCCTCTCCAGATTCTTTGCTTTTTTGTTTTGAACCACACCATCCTTCACTCGCAGAGAAGCTTTTATGAAATGGCCCAAAGCTGTGTATATTCAGTTGGACAAAGACTGTAACCACCAGCAGTTAGCTTTGACTTGTATAAACACTGGTTTGGGAAGATTATTCTGACATATTTATTACATTCCTTTCCTTGGTCAAGCTACATTCAAATCCACGTAATGACTAGCTCCATCTACATAATTACTATTATAAAAAACTTCTTATGAATAGTTCTCATAGCAAATACACCATAAATTAATGTGACTTTCACATGAATAACTGCAAAATCAGGCATTACTGAGAGTTATTTTTCTTCATTCCCTGACACCTTTCATGAACATCTGAATACCCAAGGAAATGTTCCTAAAGCCCTGCTATATCCATGATATTCCAGTTCACTCAAGTGGGAAATAAAATCCTATAAATAGTAGCCATCTGGGGGACTGTAGCAAATCACTTTGCCTCCTGGGGCCTCAACTTCTTCATCTGGAAATAAAGGCCTTAAGGAGAGGACTTTCAACCTCCCTCCTGCAGGAGCTGAGAAAAAAAATTCCTCTTGAAATTGAAAAAAAAAAAAAAGTTCACATAAATAAAGATATTCAAAGCCTTAATGTAAGAAGTATCAAGTCTTCCAGACAGAACCACACCCTCCAAGGCACAGCCGAACAACTCTCTAAGGAGAGAACAACATCCCCTGTGAACAGCTTCAGACCCTCAGGCTGCCTCCCTCCTCCATCCTTTGGACCGAGGAACAGAGAGGGGCTGTTGACCGTAGTCAGCACAGCACAGCCATCGAGAGAACCCCTGACCAAGAGAGACATGCTATCGTGCAGACTCAGTCCTGATTCAAGCCTCATCGGAAGCCAGCCCACCCATATGTGTGTTTTCAGACGACTAAGACAATAAATTCCCTTCTTTGCTTTAGTTGGCTTGACATGGGTGTTCGGTTATCAGCTTCTGAAAGGGTCTGACCAACATGGGATTTAATCTCAGGCTGTAAAGTCTCTGCTCCCAGAGTTGCTGAGTGTGTCTCTCTTCATTCAGACTATCAGCATCCTAGAGCCGAACCTGTTCCTGACCCAAGAGAAACAGTTCCTGCAGGAATACCTTCCTTACACTAAAGCAGGAAATGAGCACCGTATAGACCAAATTTTCACCTAGGTAGATGTGCAGGAGAGGAACCTTAGGAAGGGGAGAGCAGAGAAGGTCAATGAACCATGTGTGATCTCTACCATTATCCAATGTCCACAACAAGGCCATGCAGAGGGGATGCAGAATGGTAACAAGGGGTGGTCACGTAGAGAGGAAATTGAAGCTCAACTGAGGCTAAGAACAGTGGTTCTTAAAGCTCAAAGGAATCTGAAAATCTACGTGGTTCCACCCTTTACCTCACGGATGCACAAACCAAGGCCAACTGCTTTTTCCCAGGGCGTGCAACCAAAGCCAAGACTACAGTCTGAAGCTTCAAGAAAGAAAGTGTTCAAACATTCAGACTTGTCAAAAAGAACAAGGGAAAAAAAAAGATTTTGCTGCATGAGAAAATAGGGTATTTCCAATAATTAGAATGACATATGCAGGCCAGCTCACCATCTATCATTGATTCCTGTGATGGGTGGGAGACTGGAATGGATGACCAAAGCCTCATTTCAAGTCCAAGAGTCAATGAGAACTCTCTACTATTAAAGTTTTTCCTGTGGCACAGGGAATACTAGCTTTTTCCGTAGTGTGAAAGCGGGTTGGGGCATTTGTTTCTTTGTTCCTTGTCTGTCTGCTTGTTGACTCACATCATTGTTGACAGCAGTGAGGATGGATAAGATATCTTCATTTCTGCAGGCAGAGAAGAAAAAATATTTTCAATCAGGAGACAGAAATCACATCATAGAAAGGTCATAGGAAGAAACCCTAAAACATGTGGCTTCTTCCTAGTTGAATAGGCCAAGATGCTAACTGGAGTCCTGCCAAATATAAAGAAATGCTTATTTCAAAGTTGAAAAAAAAAATGCTACATTATGTATGAAGTTTTTCAGTTCTACATTTAGTGTTTAAGAACACTATAACAGGGCGCCTGGGTGGCTCAGTTGGTTAAGCGACTGCCTTCGGCTCAGGTCATGATCCTGGAGTCCCTGGATCGAGTCCCGCATCGGGCTCCCTGCTCAGCAGGGAGTCTGCTTCTCCCTCCAACCCTCCCCCCTTTCATGCGCTCTCTCTCTCAGTCTCTCTCTCTCAAATAAATAAAAAAAAAAACCACTATAACAGTCACAGTTGCATTTTAATTCTTTTTTTTTTTTTTAAGATTTTATTTATTTGAGAGAGAGAGAGCATGAGCAGGGGGAGGGCCGGAGGGAGAGGGAGAAGCAGACTCCTCCCTGAGCAGGGAGCTGATGTGGGGCGCGATCCCAGGACCCCGGGATCATGACCTGAACTGAAAGTAGATGCTTAACCAACTGAGCCACCCAGGTGCCCTTTTTTTCTTTTTGTTAAGCAATCTATACCCAACGTGGGGCTTGAACTCATGAACCTGAGATCAAGAGTCTCATGCTTTTCTGACTGAGCCAGCCAGGTGCCTCACATACTGCACGTTAAGGCACTTAGTCCACAAAGGAAGTTTGCATATAATTATATATATTTTTCCTTGTTCCTCCTCCAAGCTGGTGGATATAGACAGACAGATAGATGATACATGCATAGATAAATAGGATGAATGGATGGATGGATGGATGGATGGATGGATGGATGGATGGATGGATGGATAGATGATAGATAGATAGATAGACAGATAGATAGAATAGATAGGTAGGGGATAAAGATAGAGAGGGACCCTACTATTAAGAATGCCCTCTCTATTCTTGGTTTGAGGAGGGATACAAAGATAAACATGACACCGTTCCTGAGCTTAAACACTTCAAATGCAGACATGAAGCACATACCAAGTATGGTATATACACAAAATTCATAATACAAGGCAGAATGTGATCAACACCATATAAAAAGTGGACAAATCCTCTGTTGCGGCACCTGGGTGGCTCAGTCAGTTAAGCGTCTGCCTCCAGCTCAGGTGATGATCCCGGAGTCCTGGGATCGAGTCCCGCATCGGGCTCCTTGCTCGGTGGGGAGCCTGCTTAGATTTCTCTCTCCCTCTCCCTCTGCCCCTCCCCCTGCTCGTGCTCCCTCTCACTCACTCACTCTCTCACTCTCTCAGATAAATAAATAAAATCTTAAAAAAAAAAAAAGCGGACAAAGTCCATTGCAAGTTCAGAGGAAGAAGAGCACTTTCCTTCTGGGAGAAGACGACTCCACAGAGGAGGTGACTTTTGAGCCTGGGCTTGCAGGATATGTAGCATTTCCCAAAATGTTCCAGGGGTGGGCAATTCACATCCTTGGAAGCAAAGCACAGGTTCTGGAGACAGACCTTGGGTGTGAATCACGGCTCCATCACTCACTGTGTGGCCGTAGACACAGTGACTGACTTCACACTAAATTCACTGAGCCTCGGTGTTCTCAGCTCTAAAATAAGGACTCTAAGAGTACCCATTTTAGGGGCTGCATGAGACGTAAGTGAGGTGAGTTATGTAAAGCACATAGAACGCTGACTGTAACAGTCCACTGACCATCAGTTTTAGTATCATTGTATTACTACTACTTACCCTCATCATGATTGCTATTTTCAGGTGGGAATGCAGGCCCTGCCTGGTTCTTAGTCCTTGCGTCGTGTCTCACACCAGCTGAGCCCCCTGCCCCTAGCTCTTCCTGCGGCTACTCCTTCCGATCACTCAGTCTCACTTGGAATGTCACCTCTACCAAGAAGCCTTGCTCAAGGAGCTCCCCACCCCATTCTCTATATTATCTTCTTTGCTTTCTTCACAGCAGGTATCCCTTCCTGAAATTATCTTATTATTTTAAATATTCACTTACTTACATTTTTTTAAAGATTTATTTACTTGAGAGAAAGAGAGAAGAAGGGGCAGAGGGAGAGAGACTCTTAAGCAGACTCCCCACTGAGCGTGGAGCCCGACATGGGGCTCAATCCCATGACCCTGAAATCACGACCTGAGCTGAAACCAAGAATCGGATGCTTAACTGACTGTACCACCCAGGCGCCCCTCACTTCCTACATTTTCATTACCTCCTTTCCTCTCACTACACAATAAGCTCCATGAAGAGATTCTGTCTCTCTTTTTCACGACTGTACCCCAAGTTCCTAGCTCAGTGCCCAGTACAGTAGGCACGTAGTAAGACCTTGATAAATACTGCCTTGTCCCTGAAGTCATAGGACATTGGTCCTCGATGGCTATGGTGGGGATGGAGGGATTAGCGAAGAAGAAGGAAAAGCTAAAGTTGAGTCAAGATTCCAGTTCTGAGTTTCCAATTCTTAATCCCCAGAAGATCATGGTGACCATTCCTAGAAATGGGGATTCAGGAGTAGGAGGCTGCTGGAGAGGGCTGAGCAGATGAATTTAGGACTAGGCATACTGAATGTGAGGCCCAAGGGCACCAAAAGGGTGGGATGTCTGGCATGCTGCAAGAAATATATAGGACTGACCTGAAGAAGGAGATTCACTCAGTCAGTCATTAATTGATCCAGAAAATATTTATGGAGCTCAACAGCAGAGAAGGTACTGTGTCAGGTATGAGGATATAAAGCTGAATGAAACAACTCTGCCCTCTAAAAATTCAGAGATTAATGGACGAGAGATAGCAATCTGGGAGACATTTTCATGGAGAAAGTGGCTTCCAGGGATAGCTTAAGCTGCCAAGAGCTATAGAGAGCCGAGAATTGGGTCTGGGACTAAACCATGGTGAAGGCCCATTTCCAGAGTAGCACGTAAGCAGCATGTGACAGATCCAGAAGGAAAGTTGTCAGAGCAGTAGATCAAAGGTATTATAATGCCAAAGGCAACACACAGGCACTCAGCAAATATGAGTCACTGACAAACGAACAAATAAAAGGCCCTCCTACCTTTACTCATACTGCTCCCTCTGCCCAGCATGCCTTTCATCCCAATTATTTACCCAACATCTATCTGTCATCTCTAGCTTTCCCTGATCCTTCAAATCTGGGTGAAGTACTAGTTCTATGTGTTCCCATAACACCTATGCTTTACAATGTGCGTTGGCCACAGGGGATGCTCTTCCCCCCATCTATTTTTTCTATCCCTCTAGACTGTGAGCAACTTGAGGGCAGAGACTGTGGGTTTTTTTTCAATTTCTGTATCTTCTCTTGCAGTTATATGCTGGTGCTCAATACAGGTTTGTTGGATGGACAGATGTTTGGATGGATGGATGGATGGATGGATGATGGACGAATGGATGGATAGATGGATAAACAGATGGACAGATGAATGAATGGATGATGGATGAGTGGATCGATGGACGGACAGATGGATGGGTGCATGGGAGGGTGTGTGAACAGACAGATGAACAGGTAGACAGATGGATGGATAAAGGTGGATGAAACAACTCAAAACTCTCACCTTGGGACCAAGCTCTTCAGATGATTACACAGAGACTGAATATACCAGCTGCCTTTCTCCACATGCCGAAAGGATACGTAGCCAGGGACAGTGGCCAGGCCAAGAAGGAAATCCGCCTCATCGGGAATACTGTCCTTAAGGGAAGGGGATACATGCTCAGGATTTACAGCATCTGCTTCAACGAATACAGGAGGTTGTATCTCTTCACCTTGACAGGCCTGGATAAAAAAGAGTTTGGGCTTATGAGCCAGACCAGGGCATTGCTGGGCTGTGAAGTGAGACGTGATCTCCTGAATGGGAACAAGGGTCCCATCTGAAGAGTAGACAGCTCCAAATTTCCCATGGGTCAGAACACAGAACACGAAGCAGTCTCCGTCAGAATGGCCTGGATGACACTTATATTCCTGCAGAACCTTGTCCAGATGTCCTTTGGTCACATTATCATATACATGTACACTGAACCCAAGCCACTCAAACACATGCCTCAAGTGCTCTGTAAAAAAAAAAAAGGAGAGAAAGGGGAAATGATAAAATGAAATGAAATGGAGTGGAATGCAATAAAATGAAGGGATGAAACAATGTGAATAGTTATAAAACTTGCACAGCCAAGAGCCTGAAGCTTGGGAGTTTTTTTACTTTCATAACAATAAAATTTTACAACTTACTATCTGCCTTCTTATAGTACCCACCATGCTATCACAATGGTCCTGAGAGTCGGCAGAGGCCCAAGTTTCATCCTATTTCACAGATAAGGAAGCCAAGGCCCCAGGACTCTCCCACAGTCACAAACTGGTTAGTGATGGAACCAGAACTCAAATATGGATTTTCTCTAGCTGACGCACCATGCTTTCCCCCAAACCACAGAGTTCTAACTGGTCAGGGGCTCTTGTCACTCTCAGCAGGTTGGTGACACCCCTGCTATGGTTTAAATGTTTATATCCCATGAAAAGATGCTCAAAATCAAAACCACAATGAGATACTATCTCACACCGGTCAGAATGGCTAAAATTAACAACACAAGAAACAAGCGGTGCTGGAGAGGATACGGAGAACGGGGATCCCTCTTGCATTGTTGGTGGGAATGCAAACTGATGCAGCCACCCTGGAGAACAGTATGGTGGTTCCTCAAAATGTGAAAAATAGAACTACCCTGGGACGCCTGGGTGGCTCAGTCAGTTAAGCATCTGCCTTCGGTTCAGGTCATGATCCCAGGGTCCTGGGATCGAGTCCCACATCAGACTCTCTGCTCAGCAGGGAGTCTGCTTCTCCCTCTACTCCTCCCCCTGCTCCTGCTCTGTCTCTCTCTTTCTCTCAAATAAATAAATAAATAAATAAGAACTACCCTATGATCCAGCAGTTGCACTACCAGGTATTTACCCATAGGATACAAAAATACAGATTCAAAGGGATACATGTACCCCAATGTTTATAGCAGCATTATCAACAATAGCCAAACTACGGAGAGAACCCAAATATCCATTGGCTGATGAATGCATAATGGAAGATGTGGTATGTGTGTGTGCATACATATATAATGGAATATTCCATATATATATATAATGGAATGTTATTCAGCCATCAAAAAGAATGGCATGGATGGAGCTAGAGAGTATAATGCTAAGTGAAATAAGTCAGTCAGAGAAAGACAAATACCATACGATCTCACTCATATGTGGAATTTAAGAAAGAAAACAGATGAACATATGGGAAGGGGAAAAAGAAGAAAAGGAAAGAGGGAAACAAGTCATAAGAGACTCTTAACACTAGAGAACAAACTGAGGGTTGATGGAGGGAGGTGGGTGGGGAATGGGCTAGATGGGAGATGGGTGTTAAGGAGGGCACTTGTTATGATGAGCACTGGGTTGTTGTTGTTTTTTTAAAGATTTTATTTGTTTATTTGAGAGAGAGAGAGAGCATGAGAGGGGAGAGAGTCAGAGGGAGAAGCAGACTCCCTGCTAAGCTGGGAGCCTGATGCGAGACTCGATCCTGGGACTCCAGCATCATGACCTGAGCCAAAGGCAGTCACTTAACCGACTGAGCCACCCAGGCGTCCCTGAGCACTGGGTGTTGTATGTAAGTGATGAACCACTAAATTCTACTCCAGAAACCAATATTGCACTGTATGTTAACTACCTAAAATTTAAATTAAAAATTCGTATGTTGAAATCCTAACCCCTAGGTTAGGGTATGAGGAAGTGGGGCCTTTGGGAGGTGATGAGGTCGGGAGGGTAGAGCCCACAGGGAGACCCCAGAAAGCTTTCCTGCCCCTTCTGCCAAGTGAGGCCGCAGCACAAAGACCACCATCTAGGAAGCGGGCTCTCACCAGGCATCAAAATGTCAGAGCCTTGCTCTTGGACTTCCCAGCCTCCAGAACTGTTAGAAATAAATGTTTGTTGTTTATAAGCCATCACACTTATGGTATTTCGTTAGAGCAGCCCAGGTGGACTACAACACCAGGGACATACAAGAGGCCAGAAACATTTACGATATCACCCTTACATTTAAATGGAAGATTAAAATTACAGAAAGAAAATGTGAAAATAAAGAAGTGATTTTTTTAAGATCCCCAACTTGCATGTGATATACTATTCCAGAGTTTCTTACCAGCGTCTTTATCAGTCCCTGGTCTATCGGACATTGAGGTAAACTTGTGGTTATTGACAACAACACAGTGGCCTCTGTGTTTCCGATCCATCCTGTACACATTTGCCTCCTTGAAAGAAGAAGAGATAGAACCACTTATTAGGGAATCGTCATTTTAAGGGTTTCACGTTTCTAACCAACCACTCCGTTTATCAGTACCAAAGGCGGAGAGTTCTCCAGATTCCGGTCCTGGCCTGGAATTAAGCACTTAAGTCTAAGGTGGAATGCCAGGTAGTGATTAAAATTCAGACTGCAGACTGTCAAATAACAGAATATGTATTTTAACTTTGGCAAACCAAGAGCTTATGCAAAAGTGTCTTCCTTTTTGGATCAGCAAAGTGAAGAAAGCGTAAGTAAGGATCTAACGAGACAACAAATCTATCAAATGCTTATCAATTGTCGGACGGTAAGATCCTGGAGTGATCTGACTCCTCTGAAAACACAGAAATCTCTTCTGTAGAGATCACAGTGAGAAGTTTAAAATACAAGCAATTTTTTTAAAAAGATTTTATTTATTTGACAGAGACACAGCGAGAGAGGGAACACAAGCAAAGGGAGTGGGAGAGGGAGAAGCAGGCCTCCCGCTGAGCAGGGAGCCCCACGCGGGGCTCCATCCCAGGACCCTGAGATTATGACCTGAGCCGAAGGCAGACGCAATTATTTTTGAAGGTTATTGTTAACAGCATGTGATGACAAATAAGCTGAGTTGGCTTCAGTGGGGCCTCTGTGTGGCTAACATGATCTCCTAAAAACACGGTGTGTCTTTGATCTGAGGAGAAAAGAAGTCGCGTCGGCCAACGGAAAAGAAAATTCTACCCGGAAATCATTCAAAGGCCCTGGGAGGCTGTGAGGGCAACAGAACGGCCTCCCTCATGGCCAAAGGTCAACACACCTCTGAGTGTCTCAGAGAAAGGTGGGAAGGGCAGAGATAATCACAGAGAGAGGAAGAAGAACAATGACAGAAACAAACAGCTCTGAGCCCTCAAAGTCATTAAGGGATAGACCCTCGAGAGAGACCTGAAGAAACCGTCCAAACCTCTGTGCTGGTTTCAGAAAGTAGAGTGGCAGCAGATGCTCCCAGCATCTCCGTGGGGACCAGAAAAGAAGTTCTCAGACTCTTCCAATATCCGTCCCCAAACATTTAGATATCCTGACAGAGGATGGGCTGGGAGTCAGGATCCCAGGAATCCGCTCCAGGGTTTCTGCCAGAAAGCTTGGGATGGGCTTTCGCAGCATGGGTCTGTTACTGGATACAGAGGGGCTATGCGAACACCACGAAGCAGAAAGAGGGGAGACAAGGGAAACCCAGAGACCCAGTCTGGGCAGGGAGAAAATCAGTCCACAGCCCAGGGATTAATGCAGTCATGTCTTGAGCCCTGGCTAAGGAATGCATTGCTCTGAAGTGTTCTTGCAAACTCCTTGGCTCCTCTAAACAAGAATCCACCCCAGAGATGAAGCCAATGATGGGTTGTCACATGACAGTACAGGAAAATGAAACTTCAAGCTTTTCTTCTCCCACACCCCACAAGTTTTCAGTAGAATCCAGTTGGCTCTGCCCCAGTCTCTGAGGCCTGAGTTAATTATTAACCATAGTTAAGGGTCAGTCCTGGGTGCGCAGCTCAGGCTGAGTGAATCCAGTTTCCCCAGACCATAGAACACACCAAAAGGGAGCCAAACTGTCGTTGTACAGAGCACCTGTAAATTCCTCCTCACCTTAGGAGAAGGTAATGCTTCAGGGAAGTCATGTCCAAACTTCCAAACCACAGAATTGCAAAACTGAAAGAAACTCTTACTCTTCAGAGAAGTGAAGCCATTACCTAAGCTCCTGGAGCTACAGAGTAATAGAGCCAGGGCTTCGGAGGGGGAGCCTTGGAGTCACGCTGCTGGGTTCAGATCCCAGCTTCACTCCTTTCTAGTCGTGTGACCCTTCAGGAAAGTACTAGACCTCTCGAGTCTCCACTTCCTCATCATTAAGCAAGGATAACCGTGGTACCCATCTCCAGGTGATTGAAGGATTCAATGAGATAAGCCCTAGAAAGCTCTTAGAACAGGGCCTGGCACCTGACAAGCGCTCGGTAATAGTAACTCTCATTCAAGATTGTATCATGCAATCTCCTACTTAGGCCGAAGGCAGAGATTCCTAGGAAAGCGAAGTGTTTGGACTCTGAAGTTTAAATTTCCAGAAAAAAAAAAAAAATAAGGAATGGCCTCTGATAAACTTTACATATCATGGAGAGACTACACCAAAAACTTGTTCATAAGCCATTCAACCCTGTAGCAGATGCTGGAATATTTTCCCCGAGGTCATGGTCTTTGGGCAAGGATTCAGGGCACAAAACACACCAGTGACCTCTCTCCCTCCGGCCTTTCTCCCTCCAAAAAATACAAGTAGTATCTGGAGCCACACACCAGATGTTTCCACAGAGTCAGCATTCCACTCTGTCATGCTGGCCTGTGGGTTCCAGCCTTACCAGGGCTTCCCATCCCTCCTTCCAGAGGGTGAGCTCATTGGGGGCGGGGGGAGGTGACGGGTGGAAGGAATTGCCGCATTCCCCAGATGCTATTGCGCAAGGGTTTCAAAGCAGAAACCACCCCGCCCTTTCCATCCTCCCACAGAAAAGCCTGGTATAATCCATGCCTGAATGGAGATAAGAAATGAATTCTCCACTCATTTGTTAACCTTCTCCCAAGTCACCTCAAATTGCTTGGTGTGTATCAGATGTTTCTATTCCTGCCACACTGATGCAAGTTATGTAAAGTGTATTAGAAACACCTACCATTACTCCTTGAAGGCTGATCTTGCCAGGAACCCTTCTGTTGAGGAGACAGGAAATGAATGAAACGCAGGAAATCCACAGCTAGGATGAGGGCTGAAAAGCTGGACTTGATGCAGAGAAGGACGGATACCTTGTCCCCAGCCAGAGAAAAGATCCGCAGAGACTGACAAAAAGAGAATCGACTCTGCTTTCTCAGAGGAGGAGGTTCACAAAGACACAGTGACAAAAATATGATGTATGGCACATGCACAAGGATATTTATTCACTGCATTATTTGGAATAACTAAAGACTAGAAATAACCCGAATGCCCAGCAACAGAAAGTGCAGGAAAGAGCTGTGGTCCATCCACACAGTGGACCAGGACACAGAAGATACTGTATACTTCTCCAGGAGATACTATTACATGAAGGAAGTAAAGTGAAGAACAGTATTTTAATGGGCTCCCTCTTATAATAAAGGGGAGAGATGGCTGCGGGTTTTTTTCCCAAAAGCAGGAATAGGATAAATAAAAAAATAAACTAAAAAAAAAAATGGCAATCTATGGGGGAGGGGAAGAGGGGCAGGAATACCAGACTCCTCTGAGTATACTCTCTTGACAGTTTTGACTTCAGTCCCACATAAACGTTCTAGATCTTCAAATACAAAATTGAAACATCACCGAGGGCCCTCGTCGTTTGTGCATGATTCTCACCATTCACTCCACCCCCAAACCCCTTGCCCTCAGCCTGCAACAGAATGCCGCAAAAGTGTTCTGGGGAGGTGTTAACCCTGCCGCTGGCTGTGTGGTGGGCACCCCCAGGAGACCTGTCTGAGGTGACCGGCAAGTTGCCCCCAAGTCTCCAGGGATGCCTCCCTGCTGGAGCCCTCCGGGCTTCTGGCTGCAAGAGGGGGATTTATCTTCAAGCCCTACCAAAGCTGCACTGCCTCACTCCCAGGCTGCACAATACCAGAATTCCCTGACTCTGAGGGAACAAAAATGCAAAAGAACTTCGGTTTCACTTTCCAAAACACTTCCGGCCATTCTTTCCCCAAGCCCCGTTTTCCTTCCTGCAAAATGCTAGAGTTTCTCTCGGCAACAACCAAGGGCCAAGCAAGCCGTTTACTGGGTTTGTCCATTTGGTTCTGAAAGCAGCTGAGTGAACTTTCTGGGATTAAGGGCAACACAGATGCCTCCCCAGGTTCTGCCCCAGGTTTTCTTGATTTGTCTCCTTTCTTGTGCTGATAAAAGCAGCCAGAATAGGGACGAGAGGTCAGCTTTAAGGTCTGCCTGGCTCTTTCCCTGAAAATGCTGCATCTTCTGTTGACACCCCCAAATCTGTGTGTCAGAGGGGAAGGAATGAATGACCTGTGGCCTGGCCACACTCAGTCTTCTTTCCACTGTTTACAAATAATAAGGGCCCAAAATAAAGCCTTAAAAAGAAGCTGTTGTTAGGTCTCCTCAATAGAGAGACGTGGCTCTCCTTAAGAAAATCCTATGCCACGCTCAAAAATATTGATTTGGTTTTTAATGTTAAATTCATTAATTAGGGGGTGTGATACCCTCATTAAATGCAGTGGTTGGCAGTGCTCTTTTACATGAGAAAATCTGTCAGGTGCAAATGAAACATGAGATGATTTACCAAGTTTCATTTTATCCAGGGGCAGGATTGCCTAGATAACTTTTAAGACACCTTTCAACCCCGAGAGTCCAGGAAAAAGTACGTAATGTGAGGTGCTGCCTCCCAGAGCCTCCCACACTCTCAGCACCATGACAGCCAGCCCCCTCCACCAGGCCATGGCCAGAGTCCAAGGTCCGCAAAACAGCTACACTTCAGATACCAAGGTTGAGCCACACCCCTTACAAACTACTGAATTTCTACGGCAAAGAGCCAAGTCCTCTGTGTGTGTGTGTGTGTGTGTATTTTCTACATGCATGTAAGTATCTGAGCATACACAAAACTAGTTGAAAAAGTGGGTGGGGGAAGGATTGAATTTAGTGGGCAAAAAAAACTTCTGGGGGAGAAAGGAGGGCTCTTACATATAGCAGAATGCTGAGGGCTGACATAAACGTGGAGAAAATACTGGAGTTTGAAAATCATTGCTTTTCTTTTTTAAATAAAAGATTTTATTTATTTGAGAGAGAGAGAGAGAGCACAAGCAGGGGGAGCGGCAGGCAGATGAGAGGGAGAAGCAGACTCCCTGCTGAGCAGGGAGCCCGACCAGGGGCTCGATCCCAGAACCCCGGGATCATGACCTGAGCCGAAGGACTGAGCCACCCAGACGCCCCAAATCATTGTTTTGCAGCCAACAAGGTAAATATTGAATCACACTAGAATCATCAATGGATACTCAATCTAGGGGAAATTCTTAATGCCGAGTGGGATGTTTGTACGGTCTTAAAATGTCTCCCCACCACTTATTAGTTGCAAGGGAAAAATAGTAACTATACAAAACTAACTTGTACAGCGAAGAAATCAGACAACACCTTGACCAAATAATCAAAATTAGCATCACAAATGGGGGGGCAGGTGGGCACCGCTGCCTCCACAAGTAAGACCCTGAGAAGGGTACCTCACTCAGGTAATATTCTGGTGAGAATATTAAACCACACACCAAAACCAGGCAAACCACACACCAAAAATGAGGAAAATTCTATTTTTTTTTTTACAAAAGATGATAGTGGGGGTGACTGTATTCTTCAAAAATGTCATAAAGAAAAGTTGTAGAAATGTTTAAGATTAAGGGAGACTAAAGAGACATGATAATACCATAATGATTCCAGATGAATTATGTATTGGAGGGGAAAAAGCTATAAAGGCTATTACTGGATCAACAGACAAAATTGAAATGTGGCACCTGAACGTGGTGGAAGTATTAAGTAAACTTTCCTGGCATCGGTAACTGTACTATAGTTCTGTAAAAAAAAATGTCCTTATTCTTAGGAAATACACAGTAAAGTATTCAGCAGTAAAAAGCCATGATGTGTGCAAGCTACTCTCAAAAAGTTCAGAAAAAAATTATGTGTTTACATAAATGGATGATAGAGAAAGATAGAGAAAGCGCGCAGAGGTTAACGCACATGGGGTAAAAGTCAACAGGTAGGTGAATCTGGTAAAACAGTATACAGCGTTCTTATTATTATTTGCATTCTTTCAACTTCTCCGTAAGATTGAAATTATTTCCAAATTTAAAGATTAAAAATGGTAAGTGTAAAAATATGAAATCATGAAAGTAGTAAAGAAGCTATCAAAGAATTTAAGAATAAAAAATAAAACTTCCACAAACAACCCAATTAAAAAATTGGCAAAGGACTTGAATAGACCTTTCTCCAAGAAAGATAATATAAATGGCCAACAAGTACATGGAAAGATGCTCAACATCACTAATCATTAAGGAAATACAGATCAAAACTACTATGAGATACCATCTCACACCCATTAGGATGGCTACCATTAAAACAAGAAGATAGCAAGTGTTGACAAGGATGTGGAGAAACTGGAATTCTTATGTATTACTGGCAGAAATGCAAAATGACGCAGCTGCTATGAAAAACAGTAAGGTTCCTCAAAAAATGAAATAGAGAATTACCACGTGATCCAGCAGTTCCACTTCTAGGTACATACACACGAGAACTGAAAGCACGATCTCAGAGAGATATTTGTATGCCCATGTTCAGAGCAGCATTATTTCACAAGAGCCAAAAGGTGGAAGCAACCCACACGTCCACTGAAGGATGAATGGACAGACAAAATGTGGTAGATATACACAATGAAATATTAGTCAGCCTTAAAAAGGAAGAAAAATCTGACATGGATGAACCTTGAGGACATTATAGTAAGTGAAATATGCCAGTCACAAAAAGACAAATACTGTATGAATCCACTTACATGAGGTAAATTGAGTAGTCAAATTTATAGAGATACAAAGTAGAATGGTGTTCGCCAGGGACTAGGGGGAAGGGGGATGGGGAGTTATTATTTAATAGATATAGCGGTTCAGTTTTGCAATATAAAAAGAGTTCTGGGGGGCGCCTGGGTGGCTCAGTCATTAAGCGTCTGCGTTCGGCTCAGGTCATGGTCCCAGGGTCCTGGGATCGAGCCCCGCATTGGGCTCCCTGCTCCGCGGGAGGCCTGCTTCTCCCTCTCCCACTCCCCCTGCTTGTGTTCCCTCTCTCACTGTGTCTTTCTTTGTCAAATAAATAAAATCTTTAAAAAAAAAGAAAGAGTTCTGGATATTGGTCATGCAACAATATAAATGTTCTTAACAGTACTGAATTGTACATTTAAAAATAATTAAGATGGTAAATTTTATGTTGTATTTTACCACAATTAAAAAGAAAAAATTTCAAGGCCAAGATAACTTCATTGATCCTGATTGATGTTAGCAAAATAAAACTGCCCAAATCTGCTGGGAAGAAACATAAATCCCAGGAAAGAATGTCATATGTGTCTCTCAAGGATCATGATCATGTTGTTAAGAAACAGACTGCAAATCTCCCGGTGTTTCCCCTCTACTCACCTTTCTACTGCTGGGCACTATAGGAACCCAAATCTTGTCCTGTGGAAAGGACAGGCTACATAATTTGTGGGGCTCCATGCAAGATAAACTGTGAGGCCCCTTGTTCAAACATTATTAAGAATTTTGAAACAGTGACTGCTGAGCATTAAAAAAGCATGGGCCGTGTGGGGACTACACAGGCTATATGTTCAGGAAGCTGGCCTTGATCAAATCACATCGATAAGAACAGAACCATCTCACAACAACCCAGTGGTGTCCTGGAGTCAACTCAAACCAGCTAGTGAAAGCCATCTGTCAGAGTTTCAGAAATTCTGCAATCAAATTGATGTCATGTTGGTAACATGAAATCAGCCATGGTGGGAACATTTACACCAAACACTACACATCAGGGTCTCTCTCTCTCTCTTTCTTTTTGGGTGGGGTGTTGAGGGCGGAGAGAAGAGCTGGTGGTTAGGGCGCCTGGGTGGCTCAGTTGGTTAAGCGACTGCCTTCAGCTCAGGTCATGATCCTGGAGTCCCGGGATCGAGTCCCGCATCGGGCTCCCTGCTCAGCGGGGAGTCTGCTTCTCCCTCTGACCCTCCCCCCTCTCATGCTCTCTCTATCTCATTCTCTCTCTCAAATAAATAAATAAATAAATAAATAAATAAATAAATAAATAAATAAA
>NW_023270377.1:33434359-33449488 GCF_011800145.1 Mirounga leonina
AAATAAATAAATAAATAAATAAATAAATAAATAAATAAATAAATAAATAAAAGAGCTGGTGGTTAAACATTTACCAACACACCAATGAACCTACCGGTAAGGCTGGTAAGGCTTCTAACAACTGTTCAAAGTCTGAACGGGAAAATGGTCCTTCCCCTCTTTGATGCAATGACTCAGGTTCTCTGTCTATTGGAGGTCTCACTACCTGGGAGGCTGCAAATAGAATCAAAGATAGTAAGACAAAAATCATCATCTGACTAGTAGCAATCCAAGATAACCAATCATCAAAAGAAATTATTTTAGGGCGCCTGGGTGGCTCAGTTGGTTAAGCGACTGCCTTCAGCTCAGGTCATGATCCTGGAGTCCCTGGATCGAGTCCCGCATCGGGCTCCCTGCCCGGCAGGGAGCCTGCTTCTGCCTCTGACCCTCCCCCCTCTCATGTGCTCTCTCTCTCTCATTCTCTCTGTCTCAAATAAATAAATAAATAAATATCTTTAAAAAGAAATTATTTTATAGGGACCTGAAGATTTATAGTGCCATTTGCTTAAAGAGGTGTACACATACACCTAGAAAAAAAAAATGTGAACTTATAAATTGTTTTTCTTTATCATTACATTCTCATTCCTTTTATTATATTTTATTTCTTTTGTATTTATGTTTTTATTATTCTTATAATTTTATTAGTTCCTTAAAATTACTATATGCTTTGCTAAATACTATTTCGGAACTTACGGTATTTTTTTTTCTTAAGACTTCATTTATTTGACAGAGAGAGACATAGTGAGAGAGGGAACACAAGCAGGGGGAGTGGGAGAGGGAGAAGCAGGCCTCCCGCAGAGCAGGGAGCCCGATGCGGGACTCGATCCCAGGACCCCCTGGGACCATGACCTGAGCTGAAGGCAGACACCTAACGACTGAGCCACCCAGGCACCCCGAGAACTTATGGTATTTAATGTGTCAGATAATGGCCACGTAGAGATTACAAAAGCATTACCTCAAAAAATAAAACCAGAATTCAGACTCTAGCAAAAAAGATAAAGAAAGAAGAAAAGAAGGAAGGGAGGAAGGAAGGAAGAAGGAAAAGAAAAAAAAAATCCAAGAAAAAACCATTCAAAAGTGGTGATTAAATAAATGTTATGTATATAAAATGTATTTCTATGGAACCATTAATAACAATGAGCTATGTCTGTATTATGTACATGGGGAAATGTGAGATATATTAGGTGGGACTAAACCAAGTTATAGGATATGATTAGCAAGATTTTAGTTAAATATATATTCATCTAGCTATCTATACACACACACAAACACACACACACACACAAATTGTCTCTCTATATATACTCCAAACAGCAAACAATGATTATCTCTGGGGAATGGGCTGACAGTAGATAAACTGTATTGTCATTATTCGAATTTTTATTTAATTTTATTCTAATTATGATACATTATTTTTAATAAATTTAAAATACTAAAGCAAACACCAAGGCTAAGAAAACTCAGGAAATTATCCTGGTGGTCCTTAATTAGAGCTTGTGTCCTAATCGGATACAATGGACTTTGTCTTTGGATCACATACACTTGAGGGAAAGTCCAAAATCTGCACCCTTACCATCTTTTCAGTTCTTTAGTCCTTCATCCTAAATGGAAGAATTAAGCCCAAGCTCTTAGGACTATACTAAAGTCAATACTGAAATATTAATTGATATCTATGATATAGTAATAAATATATATATTTGATCTCTGCCCTCTTTTTCCTGGCACAGAGCTCCTAAAACTCTTGGAATCTCGGAAGTGCAAAGTCTCTCTTGCTAATAAGAGGCTAATGATGACTGGTGATTGGGGCTCCTGGGCAGCCTCCAGAGGGGGATGGGCTGGGAGCCAGGGGAATAAACCTGTGGTCAGAGGATTGGAACTTCCCACCCCACACTCAGACCCCTGGGAAAAGGAGAAGGGCTAGAGGTTGAATTAATCATAATGGCCAACGATTTACCCAGTTGTGCCTACATATGAAGCCTCCATAACAATCCCTAACTGAAGGGACTTGGAGAGCTTCCAGGATGGTGAACATGTAGAGATGCTGGAAGAGTAAGCTGCCTGGAAAGGGCCTGGAAGCTTTATGCTCCTTCCCCCATACCCTGCCCTATGCATTTCTTACATTTGGCTGTTGCTAAGTCAAATCTTTTTATAATAAACAAGTAATTTAGTAAGTAAACAGTTTTCCTGAGTTCTGTGAGCTGTTCTAGCAAATGACTGAACCTGAAGGGGGTCATGGGAACCCTCAGTTTGTAGCCAAATCGGTCAGAAGCCGTGGGTGTTCTGGGGACCGACTAACTTGCGACTGGTGTCTGAAGTGGGGGGGGGCAGTCTTAGGGCACTGAGCCCTTAACCTAATTTAGTTAAGGTCTGTGCTAACTCTGGTTAGTGTGAGAATGGGATTAAATCATAGGATACCCAGCTGGTATCTGCAGAGACTTAGAGAATTGCTTGGTATGGAAAAATCCTAGCCATCTATGTCAGAAGTGTTCCAGAAGTGTTGGTGTGAGAGTAGCAGAGGAAAACAAGTTGGTTTGTTTTCTTTTGACACCCAAAAGAGATCACTCAGCAGGGAGGTTGTAGAAAAGAAAAATCACAATCAGAATTCTTCTTCTGATATAAAGCTCAGGTCTCAAGACTCACTGAGGCATTTACTACATAAACATTAGAGTGCCTTCTCCAGAGTTCAAGTATCCAAAATCACGTGACCACCTACCCTGTTTATTTTGTGGGGGATACTAACTACAGGAAAATGGCAATTGTAATCAGAAAAAAAAAATCTCAGCGTTCAGCGTTCAGTGAGGATTCTAAATGTACTTTTGACATCAACTCCCTGCTTTTTATTTCTCACTGATAACTTTGGTTATAAGAATCATTTTTATTCTTCATAACTTTTACTTAAATTATGCATTTATTCATTGCTTTAGTTATTTTTGAGATTTTATCAATTTAACAACAGGATATTTTGTTCCTCAACTCATTTTGTATTTATAGAATTCATTTTTTTTTTTTAAGATTTTATTTTTTATTTACTTGACAGAGTGTGAGAGAGAGAGAGAGCGCACAAGCAAGGGGAGCAGGAGAGGGGGAAGCAGGCTCCCTGCTGAGCAGGGATCCCTATTTATAGAATTCTTAGAGAGAAGTTTCCTTTTAGCTAGTTTCGTTTTTAACCAAAGATATTTGTACACCAAATTGACTCACTGAATTAAAATATGGGTGTGGTATAAAAGCTTCATGAATATACTCATACATTTTTTAAAGAAATTTTTATTTATTTGACAGAGAGAGAGAAAAAGCAGAGGGAGCAACAGAGGGAGAGGGAGAACCTGAGCCAAAGGCAGGTGCTTAACCGACTGAGCCACCCCACACCCCTATACTCATGCATTTTTATTTGTAGCTCTTGTTTAACAGAGGAGAAACAGGACCTGGAAAAACACAAATACTTAGCATATTGATATATGGTAAGGCAACCAGGTTTGATTTCCACCTTCTGCTATTACCTTTAATGATATTACCTTCACAAGACAGGATCAAAAAAAAAAACAAGGAAATAAAATTCTTCTTCTCTGGTAGTAATTTCTGAGAAAATTAAAGTTTTCATGACTTTCTGACAAACATATTCATAGCAACATGTTTTATTCTATGCCAGACATGCATTTTATAGGAATTACTTCATTCGATCCTCAAAACACCCATGAGGTAGGTACTGTTATTATCCCCACTTTACAGATGGGGAAAGTGAAAGGTTAAGAAAAGAACCACTACCCCATTAATAAGTGGAGTCCTGGCAATCTGACTCCATAGACCTCATTCTTAATCCCTAAGCTATCCTGCCTCCTTCTTTTTTGTTATTTCATTCAAAATGTTTTTTCTATACTCTCACCCCCATGTAAGGAGGAAAAGACATTTTTCTAAAACTACTTTTCTTGGGTGCCTGGGTGGCTCAGTCGTTAAGCATCTGCTTTTGGTTCAGGTCATGATCCTGGGGTCCTGGGATCGAGTCCCACATCGGGCTCCCTGCTTGTCGGAAAGCCTGCTTCTCCCTCTCCCATGCCCCCTGCTTGTGTTCCCTCTCTCGTTGTGTCTCTCTCTGTCGGATAAATAAAATCTTTAAAAAAATAAAATAAAATGAAACTACTTTTCTTCACTAGAATATAAGCTCCAAGATAGCAGGAGCTTTGCTTTATATACATTTCTGTGTCTCCACCTTCAAAAACTGAGCCTAGTTCAGAGTATGTATTCAATAAATATGTCTTGAATGAACAGATGGGGAGAAAGTTCTGGCTTTCCTAAGAGAATATTATCAGAGTGATGAGTAAACGTCATATAGGACCAATTAGTTTAAGAATTCCCATGGTCTTGGGCACCTGGGTGGCTCAGTCGGTTAAGCATCTGCCTTCAGCTCAGGTCATGATCTCAGGGTCCTGGGATCGCTCAGCGGTGAGTTGGCTTCTCCCTCTCCCTCTGTGCTCTCTCTCTCTTTCGCTCTCTCAAATAAATAAATAAAATCTTAAAAAAAAAAAAAAAAGAATTCCCATGGTCTTGTGCAAGCAAGCAAGTGTAAGCTAGTTACCTTTCTCTCTTTTATATTTTTCTATCTTTCTCATAAGGTTAGGTACAACTCTTCTGCAGAGATCCTCCAGTAACCTCAGATTATCTTCATCTATTAGACCTTGTTTCTCCAGATATGCCAGGAAACTTAGAGAGGTCTGCAAGAGAATCAATGGAGTCACATTTACTTGCCTTCTGATGATCCATTCATTCTTGAAACATTACCTGCACGGCGACTAGTCACCAGGTTTTGCAATGATGAATAAGGAACAGTGTTTGTCCCTGAGGAGTTCAACAGTATGGGGGAAGAGGCATTTCCAAGTAAGTTATCTATATTAATAACAAATACCAAATATACATAACTTACTACGTACCGGGCAGTGTTTGCTGTATATTAACCTCAAAAACAAGCCAATAAGGCTAGATACTATATAACCCCCATTTTATTTATCTTTTATTCAAATTCAATTAATTAACATATAATGTATTATTTGCTTCTGGGTATAACCCCCATTTTAAAGATGAGATAACTGGGATTCAACAACTTGTCCAAAGTCACAGAGCCAATAAGTGGCAGAGCTGGTATCTGAACCCTGGCAGTCTGATGTCAAAGTTCCTCTAATTAGCCATTGAGCGACACTGCCTCTCACTCACAGCTGTAAATGATATACTTAGATTAGGGCGGCAACAAAACAGAGGCACCAAAGACACAGGGGGCAAATATTTAGTATTTTAAAAGAGAAAAAATTTCTTAAATGCTGCTGGGAAAAATCGCAAATTGGCTAGTATTATTTTAATATTGAATTACATGTGGGGTGGAAGGCACCATAATCTTTTCAGTGAACAGGGCTTCTCAGTGTATTAAGCTGGTTATGAAAAAATATATACGAATGACCTTACACTAGAGCCCACAGAAAAGAGTAATTCGTCAAAAGTGAACCTCTGCACACTATCTCACTAGGTACATGAGCATCAGCAGGGTGGGAACTGGGAAGAGGTCTCCAGACATACTGAATGGTTGAATGGCTGAAAAGGGACAGTCTGTTCAGGAACATTGAGAAGGAGGCTTGAGTGCAAACCCTGATAAGAGCTAGGTCATGGTCAAAACAGGGGGCTGCTATGGGACCGTGAAGGAACACACAGACACACAGTATGTGCGGAGTTTTGCATGTGTCCCACGCATCAAGGAGTGTCAGTAGTAGTTTTTAAGGAGAATAGTAACGTGAGCACACTGGTTTTTGAGTGGAAGTCTTGAAACAGGTTGGGGGAGGAAAGGAATTAGAAAATATTGGCAGTAATATTAAATACCCTGGCAAAGAGACGATCAAGACCTGGTCTAAAGCCAGTGGTGGAAACACAGAGGAGGCACTGGGTTTGAGGAGTATTTCTGAAATAGAATTTGGTGAGTTGTGGAGATCAGTTGGAAGTGGGTGAAGAAATGAAGGAAGAATCCAAGATAACTTCCAGTGGTGATACCACTCATTTATTCATCATTCATCTATGGCACAAAGCAGACTTCACACAAGCTGCTCTGGGAGGGGATTCTGGAAGGATGACTAGGTCTTCATTGCCAACATGGAAAAGGACATTCCTTTGCCATGTTGGCAATGGAAAGGAAAGGGCAAAGTAAACCACATGTGGAAATGATGTGAAACTAAAAACCTGGTTATGAGGAGGTTCATGTTGGCTTCAGCAAGAAGTTTCATTGGAATGAAGGAAGCTGAAGTCATATTGAAATGCACTGAAATGTGACCCAGAGTTGAGTTAGTGGAGAAAGAGTTTATACAAACTATCCTTTCAAGAAGTTTGGCAGTAGAGGGAAGGAGGGAGACTGAGCAATAACACAGGATGAGGAAGGGTTACTGAGCGCGTGCGAGCGTGCGTGCGGTGTTTCCAAATAAGGCACTCAAGATGGCAACAAACAAGGGAAAGGCCAGAGTTACAAAATCTTACTTGATTTCTGTTCTCAACCGATCAAAGAAAGATTATAAATTTTTTTCAAAGATTTTTATTTTTATTTTTTTATTTTTTTAAGATTTTATTTATTTGACAGAGAGAAACACAGCGAGAGAGGGAACACAAGCAGGGGGAGTGGGAGAGGGAGAAGCAGGCCTCCTGCGGAGCAGGGAGCCTGATGCGGGGCTCGATCCCAGGACCCCGGAATCATGACCTGAGCTGAAGGCAGACGCTTAACGACTGAGCCACCCAGGCGCCCCAAAGATTTTTATTTTTAAGTAATCTCTACACCCAATGTGGGGCTTGAACTCACAAACCCAAGATCAAGAGTCACATGCTCTACCAAATGAGCTAGCCAGGCGCCCCTGAGAGATTATAATTTTTTAAGAAATTCCAGGGACAAGGAAGAGAGCCAAAAAGGCAAAGAAGAGTATATGTCCCCACCTGCAGCCCTAGCACACCAACAGCTTGGCCAGGGAATAAAGCAGAAGAGAGAAGGGGGTGCAGAAAGATTTGTCCAGAGTTGATCAGCTGGGCAAAGGGGTCAGAGGGAATCCACCAAAGTTCTGCAGTGGGTCACATGAAAATGAGCTCTCACTGAACCTTAAAACAGACCCCTATTTTTGACAGCATCCTACCAGGAGGAAGAAAAGGGACTAAGACATGATTCTAGAAGCAATGATGGAAATTCTTCATACTTTGAAAACAGTTTATGCGATGTTTGGTAAATGACACCTTCTACACACGCACACACACACACACACACACAGTCGAAATAGAATCCGTACTTTAAGAACACCACCCCAGTAAATACTAGCAGGAAGTGTCTGAAAGCTTTTTTCTGCTTCTTTGCTACGCTAGTAGATTTGGGTGTGGTTTCCTTTACATCCAACGTTCATTTGATTACTACCCGAGAACGGATTTCCGGACTGTTTTTGGGTCTCTCGGAAGGTGTGAAGGCAGCTATACTCCTATGAACTTGTACGAAAGTTATCAAAAAGGAATCCTAGAACACCCTACAATGGTCATTTTTCTAACTCGAGAGAGACCCTGTGAATTTAGAACCTTTCCTTTTTGACTGAGGGAAGTTTAGGCCCTCCCCACCTGGCTGCTAAACAATTTATTTCTGTGACAAAATATTTTGCAATCGCAACAGCAGATAATGCAGCCTTATGAAGCCCTGGTACTAAAACTTCATCTGGGTTGCTAGAGATTGTCCTTTACCCACTTCAAGAACATCCAATAGAGATCAATCTGGATTATCTAGGGCATATAACTCAGCCACAATTCTCACATGAAGAAATAGATCTCCTTTGGAATAAAGCTGAGATCATTTGGAACCCAAGCAGTGTACTTTTCCTGAATCTGACCGGCTATTCCCACAGTTCTATGCCACAGGGAAATACCGTGATTGCTCCTTTTACTATCGTACTGAATGAGAAAAGCATAAAATCCTTTGGCCACTTGAGAATGGGCCTTCAATGACTTAAAAGCTAATTTAGCAGGGGGCAAAATGTTTGGAATGCTTCTGGCCACAAACCACAGATGCCTGCAAGCTAAGGTCTAAGACCCACGTAGGAAGTTCAGGAAGAAATACACTCCCCAGTTTTTCCTACTAGAAAATCATGGCTTGGTGTGAAGCATACCAGGGACTCCTGCCCATTTCCTCATCCCCCACCCTGTCGTGGTTAGTATGAACTTCCTTTCATGACACAGGGAGAGGTATAACCACAGAGAGTGGTTTCATTGTATTTATAAACCCAGAGACTAGAGAAATTGTGAAAGGCTGCTCTAAACTGGAAGAGAATATTATCAGAATAACCTGGAGAGCTTTTCAAACTATAGGAAATCTCTTCTAATGCTGAGACATTTGGCCTCTGAATCCAGCTACCAGTTTGCAGGAAATGCGGAAGACAGGAGCGTGCTGAACGGTACCAAGCACACACAATCAACAAAACTCAGACTGGGGGAAATTCTACCCACCAATTGTCCCGGGCCTCTTCAACAGATAAATGTTAAAAAAAAAAAAAAAAGTGGGCACCTGGGTGGCTCAGTTGGTTAAGCGACTGCCTTCGGCTCAGGTCATGATCCTGGAATCCCGGGATCGAGTCCCGCATGGGGCTCCCTGCTCAGCAGGGAGTCTGCTTCTCCCTCTGACCCTCCCCTCTCTCATGTGCTCTCTCTATCTCATTCTCTCTCTCAAATAAATAAATAAAATCTTTTAAAAAAAAAAAAAAAGAAAGGGAGGGGTTGGAGGGAGAGGAGTTTAACCTGTAGATTAAAAAACACTCAAAAGAAAAAAACTGGCCAAGACTAAACTTGACATCTAGGGATGCACAGGTAAATGACAAAACCATAAAGAAACATCAGAACATTGTTGCTATAAAAGCCAGGACAGTGGTTCTTCTAGGGGGTGGGAAGGGTTGTGATTGGAATGGGGTAAATGGAGGGGTTTCTCGAGTGACTGGTAAAATTCAAATTCTTGACCTGGGTGATGGTTGCAAAAGGATGAGCCTTATAATAATTCATTAATCTGTATGTTTGTTTTATGTCATTTTTCTACACTTGTGTCTTGTTGGGTTTTTTTTTTAAAGAATAAAAAGATAAAAAGAAAAGAAAAGAAGTGTAAAAAACAAAAACAAAAATGTATCAGAACTTTCAGGGGCTATCTAAGGGAGAAAATTACTAGATTCTGACAAGTGGCAGTAAGTATAAGAATGTTAGCCATGTATCTTTGCCCATCCCATCAAGGTGGTTTAGTTCATCCTGCTAATCTCTCTAGTTATTCATGGTAAAAGCATATAAACAGAAAGGGCTCAGGCCATTTTCTCAGAAAGAGAAAAGGAAGATTGTATCCATCCCATTCATTCATGCTTTCATTCAGAGCACCATTTTGTAACAGACTCTACAAGGTTCTGGACCTATAATGATGAGTAAGCCTCAGTCCCCAACCCCACAGAACCCACAACCAACCTCAAGAAAAAAGGAGCCTCAAGAAATGACTCATCAAAAGATATAGAGACTAAAATCCCTGAGGGCTCTAAAAGAGGAAAAAAGATCTCAAAGACTGTGAGCAATGTAAACAAAATGAACCTACTCAGGTCTACAGGTCGGACACCAGGAAATATATTTAATGAATTAGTTACACAGGCCTCATTTGACCCACCCCATGTAAAACAGCTTCCCACTCCTCAGTGATTTTTCTGAAAACCAATTTTATTTGTCATAATATCAGCTGATCTCAGGAGAATGTGATATGGGGGGGCTACGTGTGCAATGCAGGCTCGACAGGGTGGGTGATATTCGCATTCCTAAGTTGCATGGGGGGTGGTTCATGGCTGTTCACTTAGTACTACATTTCATAACTTCTATACACGTTACTTGTTTTTTTTGTTTGTTTGTTTGTTTTTTATTCATGAGAGACAGAGCGAGAGAGAAAGGCAGAGGGAGAAGCAGGCTCCCAAAGAGCAGGGAGCCCGATGCGGGACTCGATCCCAGGACCCTGAGATCACGACCCGAGCCGAAGGCAGACGCCCAACCATCTGAGCCACCCAGGCGCCCCACGTTACTTGTTTTTTGTATGTTATCAGACATTGCATAACTTAAAATCTAATAAAAATAGCGGCTGATGGGGTGCCTGGGTGGCTCAGTTGTTAAGTGTCTGCCTTCGGCTCAGGTCATGATCCCAGGGTCCTGGGATTGAGCCCCGCATCGGGCTCCCTGCTGCTCCCTCTCCTACTCCCCCTGCTTGTGTCCATGTTCTTGCTATCTCTGTCTCTGTCAAATAAATAAATAAAATCTTTAAAAAACAAAATAGCCGTTGAATAGCACAATTATAAAGTAATGTTAAAGGGTAAAATTTGAAAAGTGGCCCCTTCCTAAGTTAACTAACTTGCTTGTTACAAGTTGATATTAGAATCAAAAGGAAAACATACAAAGTTTTGAGGCCTGGAAGAGAGACCTGCTGCTACTTTGCTACCCTTAAATATGACCCATATAGCAATAATATTAATAGACAGCAATTATGTTATTATTAAAAATACTACCATTAGTTCAAAACACCTGTACAGCCCTCTACAAAGCACATCCTCAAACATATGTCTCATTTGATTTTCACAAAAACCCTACACAGGAGATAATGCAAAGTTCCTCAAAAGGACACGCAGGGTCCCTCAGAAAGCACACCTACTGTAGATGAGGAACGACTCATTCTCACTCTGCCATGATTTCCTGCCTCCTCATTTCCACACATTTCTCTACGGGAAAACACAGTGGGTGCCAAGAGCAGTTTAACCACTTACCACCTGATTACTAGGTGCCAAATTTTACCCACATTATGTTGTCGAATTCTCCCAACAGTCCTGGAAGGAAGGAGTGTGATTGTCCGCAATATGACACATGAGAAAACAGAGACTCAGAAAGCTGCAATCACTCGCCCCACATCAAGGCGCTAGAACCAGGACTAGAACCCAGGCCCGTCCAGCACCGAAGTCAATGTTCCTAAGCGCTGTATGACATCATCTCCAGCAAATAAAAACCCTTCCTGAAAACCCTGTCCGGCATATTCCAACAGTGATTACGGCAGTGCTCACAAATACCCTACTCTATATGACACACTTACCATCTGGATTTTGGGAATCGATTCCCTCAGAAGGAAGATCATGTCCTTTAAGTTCTCTGAGCCGATGCTTTCTGACAGTTCATAGAGCAGGTTTCTAAGACACACATCCAGAGAGACAAATAAAACCTCACACTTGCAGAGGACAGCATAGTAAATCAAGTGCTTTTTTAATAAACATTCTCTTTCACGTGAATGATCACAACCTATGAGTAGACAATTTTGAATCCCACTGTACAGATTCAAAACTAAAACTCCGAGCTTTAAGTGGCCTATTACATTAAGATAACACAGTAAGGGGGCGCCGGGATGGTGTAGTCGGGTAAGTCTCTGACTTGATTTTGGCTCAGGTCATGACTTCAGGGTTGTGAGATCAAGCCCTGCATCAGGCTCCACACTGAGCATGGAGTCTGCTTAAGATTCTCTGTCTCCCTTCCCCCCCAACCCCGCGCCCCCGCGCGCACACGTGCTCGCTCTCTCTCTCAAAAAATAAGATTAAAAATAAAATAAAATTTAAAAAGATAACACAATAAGCGGTAGAGGCAGGCTCAAAGATCAACTAAACTGTGTTATATATTTGAAAGTTGCTAATGAGTGGGTTTTAAAAGTTCTCATCACAAAAATAAAATTTATAACTATATGTGGTGATAAATGTCAAATTTACTATGGCGATCATTTCACAATATATACATATATCAAATCATGATGTTGTACACCTAAAACTATTATAATGTTGTAGGTCAATTATATCTCAATTACAAATAAAAAATCTTAAATAAATAAAATCGTGTTATCTAAGGTCTGACCCATGATAGACCAAATGCCTGTATGTCACCCCATGGGTAAAATGTCTGTATTTTACCTCTCTGGGCTTCACCCAAAAATGTATGAAAATTTGAAACTGGACATGGCATAAATGATGTCCTTCCCTACCCCAGAGACACATCTCCTTTTTCATTTTGCTTATTTGGCCGCAAGAACACATGCATTCCCTCCCTTTGAGTCCCCACAGTGACTCACAGGAAGGGTTGTCTGTGAATGGGAGAGTAAAAGGAAAGGGAAGGCCTTCTTTGTTGAGGCAGGCTTCCTTTGTTGGTGAGAAGCCAACCAAGGGCAGCCACTGCCAGGCCCAGAGTGGGGCTTTGAAAACCCTTGCTGACCTCCCAACCTCTCATCTCATGGGTAACCTGCCTTGGAGAGATCTCCTGGTTTAGAAGCACTGTGTCATCCAAGAACATAGATAAGAAAAAGATCTTAATCCCAGCCTTTCTTTTTTTTTTTAAACAGGTTTTTTTTTTTTTAAGATTTTATTTATTTGACAGAGAGAGACAGCGAGAGAGGAAACACAAGCAGGGGGAGTGGAGAGGAAGAAGCAGGCTTCCTGCTGAGCAGGGAGCCCGATTTGGGGCTCGATCCCAGGACTCTGGGATCATGACCTGAGCCGAAGGCAGACGCCCAACGACTGAGCCACCCAGGCACCCCCCCAGCCTCCTTTCAAAGCCCAGTGGCCCGAATGAACACAAACTAGATGGAACACCCACGCCCCGCACCGTCTTGATCACAGACCCCTCCTCACCTGAACAGAGAGACCCTCCCTCGGGTAGGCAGCAAACTCTCCACTTGCTCTTTGCTTTGGTTGAGGTACCGCAGCAGCGATTTCTGCTTGATTATGTAGAGGAGTTCCGCTAGAAAGAAGGGGTCTTCCTCACTCAGCAACTCCTCTTCCAATAGATGATCAAATATGTCTGAGGCTGAGCTGGACTTCTCCAGCTTCTTGTGGGAGACGCAGTCTCGGCAGAGAAACTTTAAGCCCTCCACATCTTGGTTCCCCAGCTTTGAATCAATAGTCAGAAGCTTCCCACGGAAGCTTGATTGACCATTATCATCTGAACGGAAACCCGAATTCTGACGTTGAGATGTCATGGCCAGCCTGAAAGAGACAGAGGTGGGGGAGCACATGAGAGAGGAGGTATACACAGAACCCCAACTTCCCAGGCCTCCTCCGTTCCAGGCATGAGACTTTCCCAAAAGTGCTGAAAAATAAAAATTCCTGTGAGCTTGCTTCAAAAACCAATAGTCAAAAAAATGAGTCCAACACTTGCGTGGTGACCCTTCTGGAGGTCTGGAGGGAGCTTTTTTGGAACCCAATTTACCTTCATTTCTCCCAAATCAAAACGTCCCTGGTGAAAGCTAGTGAAAAGGGAAGATGACAAAGCACAATCTCTCCCTGTTAGAACTCTTAATTCATTTCCACCAAATGGCAAAAATAGTGCTTAGATTTACACCTTTCATTTTATTTTATTTTATTTTATTTTATTTTATTTTATTTTATTTTACACCTTTCATTTTAGAAATAAAGCAGTCTGGGGATTTATATTTCAGAAGTGTCCACTAATCCAAGAACAACCATAACGGGACAGGTCCATATCGCACAAAAAGAGAAGCCATAATCCTTGACCCCAAAAGAAAGGGTGGTTTTGGACAAGAGTTGCTCAAATCATTGAAGGAAGTCACAAATTGCCTAAATTAGTATTTCCACCCGATCAGTTCATAAAGTTCATATGGTATTTTCTATACTAAATTCCATTCTAATCAGAGGAGCAATGAACGAATAAAATTTTTCAGTAATATTATTCATTCTATAAGGCCTCAAGGTATATATTCTCTTTGCAAGACTTGGCTATTTAGAAACAAGAAACCACTTTCCAAAGGAAGGAGAATATTAACAAAAAACATCAGTAATGAAGAGTGGTTATATCTAGGTGGTATAAATACAGATACTATAAATTCTCTTTTTGGCTCCTGTTGAGTTTCTCGGATTTTATGCAATGAACACATATTACTTTTATTGTTAGAAAAAGAAAATAGAGGGGTGTCTGGCTGGCTCAGTAAGTAGAGCATGTGACTCTTGATCTCAGGGTTGTGAGTTTAAGTCCCACATTGAGTGTGTAGCTTACTTAGAGAGAGAGAAAGAGGGAGGGGGAGACAGAGAAAGAACAAAAAATGGTATTTTTAATGTGATCGTCCATGAGGTCTTCCTTCTCGGAGTAGTCTGTGATACCGGAAACCAAATGAATGGCCTCTTGGAGACGGATTCCAATTCTAAGGTATCGTACGTTTGCCCTGCAGTTTCCCAAAAATTCCAATCTGTAGTGGGCCAGACTTTGTCTCCACTTCAGTTGGCCAGACTTCAATGAGTCCGCCGGACTTTGTTTGCATTCATGGACTAGCACATTTCCGCCTGTAAAAGTCTGTGTTGGAGCTTTCCTAAGGCTTTTTAAACCTTCGTTTTCCCTGACACGGCTAGTAAATCCAGGCAGAAATAATGCCATTGCCCACGAGAGTTTTTGCAACACAGTTTAGTCTGTGACTAAAGCAAGGAACAAGGCTAGAGTGCAAGAGCTCAGCAGGAGAAAGGTGCTAATTACATACCTTCAGATCCAATTCCGTTGATCCTCTGGAGGTAAACGGTTCCAGGGGAAATTGCCTGAAAATAAAGTTTTAAAGAAATTAGAATCCTCGGCGTAATCCAAGTTCCAGAGAAACTCCCATTTGCGCGGGAAGTGAACCCAAGACTTGCTGCCTCTGCAAGTGAAAACTGGATCTTCTCTTTGGGTAGCCTTACAATTTATTTCCTGCCTACGTCAGGGCTGCCTCGCCTGCCTTTTCCCCCTCCCTCTTCCAGGTTTAGGATAACACTGACAAAGAGCGCCTCCTACAGGCAAGAATCACAACTTTCCACAACTGGACAGCTCGGGATTTTCCCAGGTTAAACCAAGGGCTCCTACAAATGTACTTTTCGAAGTCACTAAGTGTTCTAGCAATTCCCTTGGATCACTGAGGTTGATGAATCAAAGAAGAGAGAGAGAGAGGGAGGGAAAAATAAAGAGAGAGAGAGAAAGAAAGGAAAGGGAGGGAGGGAGGGAGGAAGGAAGGAAGGAAGGAAGGAAGGAAGGAAGGAAGGAAGG
>NW_023270377.1:33449498-33524852 GCF_011800145.1 Mirounga leonina
AAAAAAAAAAAAAAAAAGAAGGAAGAAAAGAAAGAGGGAGGGAGGAGAAGAGGAAGGGGAGAAGGAAGGAAGAAAACAGAGAGTTTATTTTCCTAACCATCTCCTTCCCCAAACTCGCTTAACCTTTAAAATAAAACCCAAAAAGCACAAGAAATAGTGGTCAACCATCTTAACTCTCAAAAAAATAAAATTTTAAGGCAGAAAAAAGGGAGGGAGAGCTGGACTAAAAGCCCATTTGGAGGTATTTGCAGGGAACACATCAGCAGACAAAACTGATGAACTCTTTGGCCTCACATCACATTCAAGTGCAGCAGGAAAGAGACTTTGAGGACATTATTTCTAAGAATAAAAACAATACCTAATACTTATATGCCAACTACCATGTGTGAGGCACTATTTTTTCAATTAATCATCCCAAATCTCTAAGATAAATACTATTAGTATGACCCTCTATTAAGATGTGAAAACTAAGACATAGAAAGTTTAAGTAATTTGTCCAAGATTACACTGTGAACTAGCGGGAAAGCCAAAATTTAAACCAGCAAATCTGAGTCACTACACTGTAATTCATTCAGCTAATTCAAATGTGCAGGGCTCTGAGAAGTGCAGAATCTTAGAAAGATATTTTATCTCTGAAAAAAAGTAAGATTTATGATGCTTTATTAACAAATATATTAAAGTGCCATTTTCATAAACTTGGCATCATCCAGAGAACTTCTATGTTTAAGAAAGACAAGCCCTATTACTCAGCCATAAAAATGAATGAAATCAGGGCTCCTGGGTGGCTCAGTCGGTTAAGCACCTGCCTTCGGCTCAGGGTATGATCTCAGGGTCCTGGGATCGAGCCCCGCATTGGGCTCCCTGCTCAGCGGGGAGCCTGCTTCTCCCTCTCCCACTGCCTGTAGCTCCCCCTGCTTGTGTGCTCTCTCTCTCTATCAAATAAATAAATAAATAATCTTTAAAAAAACGAATGAAATCTTGCCATTTGTGAAAACATGGATGGACCTAGAGGTTAGTATGCTAAGTGAAATAAGTCAGAGAAAGACAAATACCATGTGATTTTAGTTATATGTAGAATCTAAAAAATAAAACAAACAAACGAAACAAAACAGTAACAGACTCATAAATAGAGGAAACTGTTGGTTACTAGGGTGGAGGTGGGGACACCTAAAATAGGTGAAGGGGACCAAGAGATACAAACTTCCAGTTATAAAATAAATGAGTGATGGGAATGTAATGTGTAGCATAGGAAATACAGTCAATAATTTTGTAATCACTCTGTATGGTGACATGGTAACTAGACTTAACATGGGGATCATTTCATAATGTACAAAAGTATCAAATCACTATTATGTACACCTGAAACTAACAGGCTATTGTATGTCAATTGTACTTTAATTTTCAAAAAACTTACAACTTAAAGCATACTATGGGCAGAGCAGTTTAATCGATTTAGTAAACCGTTCAAAAGATACACCTCGGGGCGCCTGGGTGGCTCAGATGGTTAAGCGTCTGCCTTTGGCTCAGGTCGTGATCCCGGGGTCCTGGGATCAAGCCCCACATCGGGCTCCTGGCTCGGCCGGGAGTCTGCTTCTCCCTCTCCCTCTGCCTCTCCCACTGCTCATGCTCTCTCTCTCTCTCTGTATCTCTGTGTCTCAAATGAATAAAAAAAAAAAAAAAAAGATACACCTCGTTGGTCCTGGAAACAAGTGTGAAAAACCCGATTGTGGCTTTGAGTGATGAGGAAATGATTGTGTGGGTATGACTTCTATAAATCCCCTACAGACAGGCATGAGCACGGAGATAGGGAGTTCCATTTATTTTTGGAGTGTATGCCATTTGGAAATGTTCTTTATTAGTACCAATAATAAATAAATGGTTCGGAGAAGGAAGAAAGAAACGAGGACAGACAAGTCCTAGTGGAGACGGTTGCACAACCAGGTAAGTGTACTTAATGCCACTGAATCATATACTTAAACATCGTTTGAACGGTAAATTTTATGTTACGTATATTTTGCCACAATTTTTTTTTTGAAAGATAAAGATACACAAGCCCTAAGTCTTAGTCTTCTATTCAATTCCTTGCGGCATTTCAGAAGGTATTTGGCAAAACTACCACCCCTCACCCAAATTTTTCAAATTTGATGCAACAATATTAAATATTTAGCAAGCCCTTCCTCTGTGTACAGCACGGAATTGGGCACAATTAGAAAGGAAGGTGAATAAAACACGTCTGCCTTCAAATAATTCTGACTATTCCCATTTCTTGGCCCCTTCTTTTCTGATGAACTGTCTAAAGTCAGCGTTATTAGCTATAGTCAGTAGATGAGGAAATCAAAGTTCACGGATGCAAAGTATCTTGCCATTATCCCAACGCTAGGAAGAGATGGGGATTCTAGGTCTCTCTGATTCCAGATCCCATGCTCTCGATCCCAAGGCTACGGCCGCCTGTACCTCCATGTGCCGTGGTCCCTGTAACCACTGGGCAGGATGTGGTGATTCTGCAATGAGGCTTCACCTAAGTGCCACAGGAGACCCAGGAACAAGGGAGGAATCCTGATGAAGATGCCTTGGAGGAGGAGGAGGTATTTGAGCTAAGCGTGGAAAGTAGAAGTAGAATAGAGATACATGCAGTAAAACTTCACCTTTTATCCTAGTACTCAGTGGAAACACTCGAACCAAGTTACGGAGGTGAGATGGTACTCCCTTTTATTTGTATTCAGTATTTCATACTTCTTCCAATTTAGAGCACAGTAACTGAGGACATGCTGATGGCAAGTTGAGAGTGGTGGAAAGAATAAACATTTCCTACAGCATCTTTCCTGATTGGTTGCCGTCAACTGGGTCTACATGAAGAACCAGTCAAAACCTATATAGCCTTTTACCGTGGTGAGAGTCTGTCGCTGCCCTGGTGACAAAAGGGAAACACTGGATTGCTTCTCTTTAGTTCTGCCTTCAGAGTGGCTGGTGGTGGTAATAGTAAGCTTTCCTTTACATCCAGGCTTTGGTCCAAGTTCTCCACCCTCAAAGTTTATGAAGGGGAACTTTATAAGTGTATACTTGTGAATTAAAAAAAATGGACACGGGTGATGGGGAAGATGGGTATGCCAGCTAGAGAAGAGCTCTGGTGCCTTGAAATTTTCAGTCCCACCCCTGGTCCTGAGGTAGCAGGCCCTCCCCACTCCCTCACTCCACACCTTATCCACACACTCCAGACCTTGCCAGAACCAGTTTTATTCTCAGTATATGGGAGCATGGTGAAGCCAAGAACTGAAGGGGAAGACTCTCTCGGGTAAGGACCCCCGCAGAGATGTCCAAATAGTGAACTGGCAAGAGATTGTAACTAGACAAGTAAAGTGTGACCCATTTTGGATTCGCTATACTACAAAGTGATCTGTTTTAGCATGTCTCTTTTCTAATTAAAAAATTCATAATAAAAAAAAAGAGGGGGTGGACTTCCAATATTTAATGTAGAAAAGCTGAAAGATGGAGAAACACACAGTCGCTTGTAGTATATAACTACCTTATAATTTTAGTATATAGGGGCACCTGGGTGGCAGAGTCAGTTAAGGGTCTGACTCTTGGTTTCAGCTCAGGTAGTGATCTCAGGGTGGTGAGATCGAGCCCTTCGTCAGGCCCCACACCTCAAATCGGGCTCCACTCTAAGTGTGGAATCTGCCTAAGACTCTCTCTCCTTCTCCCCCTACCCTTTCCCCCCAACACACTCTCTCTCTAAAATAAATAAATAAATATTTTAAAAAATAAAATTTTAGGGACGCCTGGGTGGCTCAGTCGGTTAAGCATCTGTCTTCAGCTCAGGTCATGATCCTGGCGTCCTGGAATCAAGTCCCACATTGGACTCCTTACTCAGCGGGCAGCCTGTTTCTCCCTGTGCCTGCCGCTTCCCCTGCTTGTGCTCTCTCTCTCTGACAAATAAATAAATAAAATCTTAAAAAAAAAAAAAAAAGAAAAGAAAGGGGCACCTGGGTGGCTCAGTCAGTTAAGCGTCTGCCTTCGGCTCAGGTCATGATCCCAGGGTCCTGGGATGGAGCCCCGCATCAGGCTCCCTGCTCAGCAGGAAGCCTGCTTCTCCCTCTCCCACTCCCCCTGCTTGTGTTCCCTCTCTCACTGTGTCTCTCTGTCAAATAAATAAATCTTTAAAACAAAAAAAAAGGAAGAAAGAAAATTTTAGGGGCCTGGGTGGCTCAGTCAGTAAGCTTCTGACTCTTGATTTTACTCAGGTCTCAGAGTCATGAGACAGAGCCACGCGTGGAGCTCTGCGCTCAGTGGGGAGCTTGCTTGAGATTCTCTTTCTCCCTCTCCCTCTGCCCTTCCCCCCACTCAATGCTCTCTCTCTCTCTCTCTAAAATAAGTAAATAAAATCTTTAAAAAAAAAGAAAAAGAAAATTTTAGTATATATCCTTTCACTTTTTTTTTTTTTAGATTTTATTTATTTATTTGAGAGAGAGAATGAGAGAGAGCATGAGGCGGGGGAGGGTCAGAGGGAGAAGCAGACTCCCCGCTGAGCAGGGAGCCCGATGTGGGACTCGATCCCGGGACTCCAGAATCATGACCTGAGCCAAAGGCAGTCACTTAACCAACTGAGCCACCCAGGAGCCCTCCTTTCACTTATCTATGTGCATATTATTTGCCAAAAATTGAATTGTGCTGTACAATTTTCTTTTTTCACTTAATAACACACACATATTTTTCTCCATATCATTAAATGGTCTTTGAAAACATGATGTATGGGGTGCCTGGGTGGCTCAGTCATTAAGGGTCTGCCTTCCGGCTCATGGTCCTGGGATCGAGCCCCACATCGGGCTCCCTGCTCAGCGGGAAGCCTGCTTCTCCTTCCCCCACTCCCCCTGCTTGTGTTCCCTTTCTCGCTGTGTCTCTCTCTGTCAAATAAATAAATAAAATCTTTAAAAAAAAAAAACATGATGTATAGTGGCTACATGATATTCCCTTCCATGGATGTACCATATTTTTTTAACCAATTTCTAATTATCAGTCATTTAATATGTTTCCAATCTTTTGCTATTGTGAACAATGCTGCATAGAAGATAGTTATAGATAAATCTTGGCACATATTTTAATTATTTTCATTGGATGAACACAAATGTAGAATTAGTAAGCTGATCTTTAAATCCACCCTTCCGCAGTATGTGAACACTGAAGGTCTTCCATCTTACTTTCTTATTTAGGTGAGTTTGGGACAAGAAGCTAGGTAAATCTGAAGTAACAAAACCTCAAAATTCCATGATGATATTTCCTAAAAGAGTTTATTTAATAAACTAATATTAGATTGTCTAGGAAACTAGGTGGATGTGGTTAAAAGAGTAAAATATATTTTTTAAGGTTTTATTTATTTATTTGACAGAGAGAGAGAGCACAGCAGGGGGAACAGGAGGGAGAGGGAGGAGGAGAAGCAGGCTCCCCACTGAGCAGTGACCCCAATGTGTGGGAGGGAGCTTGATGTGGGGCTCAATCCTGGGACCCTGGGATCATGACCTGAGCAGAAGGCAGATGCTTAATGACCGAGCCACCCAGGCACCCCAAGAGTAAAGTATTTTTAATGCTGTGGTTGGTTTTTTTTTTAAGATTTTATTTATTTATTTGAGAGAGAGAGTGAGAAACAGCAGGAGAGGAGAGAGGGTCAGAGGGAGAAGCAGGCCTCCCGCTGAGCTGGGAGCCCAATGTGGGACTCGATCCCAGGACTCCAGGATCATGACCTGAGCCGAAGGCAGTCGCTTAACCAACTGAGCCACCCAGGCGCCCATATATTTTTAATGCTGTTTAAAGAAAATCAAAAAATAATTCAAAATGTGACAGAGACCTAAATGTAAGAGCTTAAATCATAAAACTCTTACAAGAAAATATGTGTAACTCTTCATGACCTTGCAGTAGGCAATAGTATCTTACATATGATGCCAAAACTTTTAAGCAACAAAAGAAAAACAGGTCAATTTTGGATATCATCAAAATATACACATTTTGTGCTAGAAATATACCCTATCCCGAAAGTGAAAAGAAAACATCTAGAATGGAAGAAACTATTTGCAAATCTTATATCTGATAAGAGACTAGTACCCAGAATATATAAAGAATAATTACAGGGCACCTGGGTAGTTCAGTCCGTTGAGCTGAGCGTCTGCCTTCAACTCAGGTCATGATCCCAGGGGTCCTGGGATTAAGCCCCACATCAAGCTCCCTCACACACATGGGGCTCCCTGCTCAGCCGGGAGCCTGCCCCGCCACCCCCCTCCCCCGCCTGCCGCTCCCCTTGCTTGTGCTCTCTCTCTGTCAAATGAAATAAAAATCTTAAAAAAAAAAAGAATAATCACACCAGAATAATAGAAAGACAATCAGTTAAAATGGGAAAGGATTTGAATAGATGTTTCCACAGCGAAGATATACAAATGGCCACTATGCATATGAAAAGATGTTCAACAACATTAGTAGTCATTAAGGCAATGCAATCAAAACCACAATAAGATACCACTTCATACCCAGTAGGGTGGTTATAATAGTTTAAAAAAAGAAGACAAAAACAGGAATGTGAAGAAATTGAAACCCTTATACGCTACTGATGGGAATGTAAAGTGCTACAGCCACTTTGAAAAACAGTTTAGCAGTCCTCAAAAAGTTGAACAGAGTTACTATATGATCCAGTAAGTCCACTGGACTTATATATACCCAAGAGAACTGAAAACATGTATCCACACAAAAACTTACATGAATACTCTGAGCAGCATAATTCATAAAGGCCAAAAAAGTGGGAACGATCCAAATTTCCATCAGTTGATGAACAGATAAACAAAATGTGCTATATCCTATACAAGGGAATATTATTCAGCAATAAAATAAAATGAAGTACTTATGTATTCTTCAACGTGGATGAATCTTGAAAACATTATGCTAAGTGGAAGAAGTCAGATACAAAAGGATACGTACTGTATGATATGAAATATCCAGAATAGACGAATGTGTAGAGAGAGAAAATAGATGAGTGTTTGTTCAGGCGTTGGGGAGAAGGGGAGAATAGGGAATGATGGCTAACAGGTATGGAGGTTCTTTTTAGGTAGATGAAAATGTTCTGAAATTAGATTGTGGTGATGTGCACAACTTCGTGAACATATATTCAGTGACTTGTACACTTTCAAAGGATCAATTTTATAAAAGGTGAATTATATCTCAATGAAAAAATATGTCCCTATCAGATGTCACAAACAACCTTGTGATTGTTAACTTGATGTGTCAACTTGACGGCTAAGGGATACCCAGAGAGCCAGTAAACATTATTTCTGGGTATGTCTGTAAGGATGTTTCTGGAAGGGATTAGCATTTAAATCAGTAGACTGAGTAAAGAAAATCTGCCCTCACCAATGTGGGTGGGCAATATCTAACCCATTAATGGTCTAATAAACGGGAGGAAGGGCAAATTCTCTCTCTTTTTGAACTGGGTTGGTTATCTTCTTCTACCTTAGGACATTAAAGCTTTGGACTCTAGGACTTACACCAGCAGCTCCTGCTCCCCACTTCATCCCTCGCCTCCCCCCACTCTTATTTTGTATGCACTGGAGAACCTTGAAGGTTTCAAAGGAGGGAGGTGACAAAGCTGTTAGGGAGATTCTTCAGGTTGCCATGTATGAAGTAATTATAGAATTAAGAGGCTAGAGGCAAGATCAGTGAGAAAGCTATTATCATAGTTCAATGGAGAGATAATGAAAGCAGGGCGAATTGTAATGATGGAGATAGATGGAAAAGACATTACAGGTACAGAACCAACCAATTTGGAAACTAGCTGGATGAAGAAACATAGGAAACGGTGGATCAGAGCGAAAACGATGTTCTGGAGGTGCTGTTAAGTGAAAATGGAGACACAGGGAGGAAAGCAGATTTGAAATGGAGGTTTTGCTTATATTTGGAGTATACTGAGTTTGAGGTCCCAAAGAGGATATGAAGTGGAATGGAAATATTTTCCAGGAAATTGCAGGGTGAGATTTGAATTTGAAGAGTCTAGACTAGAAATATCCAACGAGTTAGCAGCATAGGAGTAGTAGCTGAAGCAACAAGGTTGTTAAAAGAGAACATATAAAGAGAGAAAGGAGTGATCCTCGTGCATATCCACATCTACAGATCTGGAGGAGAAAGATACTAAGAAGACTTGGCCTTGAAGGAACTCTAGGGTGGGGTACCCTGGAGAAGTAGGAAGGGGACAGTGACCCCATAGAATCTAGGAACTACTAGTTTGGTAACTATGGTGCAAGTCACCCTTGGATCTTGTAGATCTGGCAGAATGATTAAGGTGAGATCCAGATAGCAAGGAAGTATGGCATAAATGGGTGAAAGAAGAGAGAGTATAGAGTAGACTAAACATGCATAAGACAGTGGTTTGAAAGAGAGGGACTTTATTTGATGGGGAATCAGAGCTTGTTTTTGGACTGAAGGATCAAAAACAGAGAGAGAGAGAGATTAAAGATGCAAGACAGTTGAAATAATGAGACTGAGCTCCGCCAGAAGAGACACTAAGGATGGGATGGGAATCCTAGGTTTGGGGCAAGAAGTCCTTACCAAATAAGGAAGAAAAGATGTTACTCGTATCATCATTTAAACAGTGAAAAGTTGTGAATAACTTAAATATGATACAAAGCATAGATACAGACATGACTACTTGAATGAAAAGAAAGAACAGTGTTAAATATTACGCCATTTATGTTTAAAATAAATACATTAAGTGTGTTTATATATTAAACAAACTGGACCCTTTTACAATATGTAATTTTTATTTTATTTTTTAAGTCACAATATGTGTTTTGTACACAAAGAAACAAATAATACAATTGCATTATTTAAAATTCCCAACATGCTACCTATATGGGGTATATTGGTATACTCAGTATTAAGCTCTAAACATAAAGATCAAAACAAAAGAATGAATACAGACATAGACCTTAACACCTTTCACAAAAAGTTAACTCAAAATGATGACAGACTTAAAGCAAAATGCAAAACTCTGGTTAATAACATATGAAAGGCGTGCCTGGGTGGTTCAGAGGTTAGGTGGCTGACTTTAGCTCAGGTCATGACCTCAAGGTCCTGGGATCTGGCCCCGCCTTAGGCTTCACACTCAGCAAGACGTCTGCTTGTTCCTCTGCCCCCTACCCCCCCACGCCCCGCCGATTGTGTGCGAGTGCACGTGCAATCTCTCTCCCTCAAAAAAAATAAATAAAATCTTAAAAACAATAACATAGGGGAAAGTTTAGGTGACCTTGGGTTTGCTGATGATTTCTGAGATACACATTAAAAGCACAATCCAAGAAAAAAAAAATAATAACTGTAAACTGAGTATCATTAAAATTACAAACTTCTACCATAGACTAGGAGAAATAATTTGTAAAACATATCTGAAAAAGGGCTTATATCCAAAATATACAAAGAATTCTTTAAAAAAAAAAAAGGTTTTATTCATTTATTTGACAGAGAGAGAGAGAGCGCACAGAGGTACAGCAGAGGGAGAGGGAGAAGCAGACTCCCGGCTTAACAGGGAGCCTGATGTGGGGCTCAATCCCTGGGGTCAGGATCGGAGCCAAAGGCAGACGCTTGACCAACTGAGCCACCCAAGTGCCCTATATAAAGAACACTTAAGGGGCACCTGGGATTAAGCCCCGCGTGGGGTCCCTGCTCGGCGGGAAGCCTGCTTCTCCCTCTGCCTCTGTCAGCCGCTCTGCCTATCTGTGCTCTCTCTGTGTCTCTGTCAAATAAATAAATAAAATCTTAAAAAAAAAAAAAAGAACACTTAAAACTCACCAATAAGACGGGCACCTGGCTGGCTCAGCTGGTTAAGCATCTGACTCTTGGTTTCCATTCAGGTCATGATCTCAGGGTCTTGAGATCAAGCCCGGAGTTGGTCTCTGCACTCAGCAGGGAGTCCGCTTAAAAATCTTCTCCCTCTCCCTCAGCCCCTACCCCCTGCTCTCTCTCTCTGCCTCTCTCAAATAAACAAGTCTTAAAAAAAAAAAAAAAGTCGGGGCGCCTGGGTGGCTCAGTCGTTAAGCGTCTGCCTTCGGCTCAGGTCATGGTCCCAGGGTCCTGGGATCGAGCCCTGTATCGGGCTCCCTGCTCTGCGGGAAGCCTGCTTCTCTCTCTCCCACTCCCCCCTGCTTGTTTCCTCTCTCGCTGTGTCTCTCTGTCAAATAAATAAAAAAAATCTTAAAAAAAAAAAAAAAAAGTCACCAATAAGAAAACAAATAACCCAGTTTAAAAATGGGCAAAAGATTTGAACAGACATCTCAACAAAGAAGATATATAGATTTCAAATAAGGATATAAAGAGATGCTCACTATCATGCCATTAGGTAATCGCAAATTAAAACGTGTTATCACTATACATCTATTAAAATGGCTAACATCTAAAACACTAACATCATCAAATACTGGCAAGGATGTGAAGCAACAGGAACTCTGCAAAGTGCTATAGCCACTTGGGAATACAGTCTTGTGTTCCTTCCAGAGTTAAACATAGGCCTGCCATACAATCCAACAATTGTTCTCCTAAGTATTTACCCAAATGAGCCAAACACTTATATCCACACAAAAATCAACATGCAAATGTTTATCACACCCTTTTTCACAATGCCAAAACTTGGAAGAAACCAAGATGCTCAGATTTTAGTGTGCTCAGATTTTAGGTAGCTCAGATTTTAAGTGTGCATACATTTTTAAACAATAATCAGAAAATTAAAATCATCTAGATAAATTTTTCTTTTAAACTTATAACATGCATAAACATTCTAAACATTTTAATCAGATAATAATGCATCATTGGACTGTGTTAGGAAAGAAGTATAAATCCTACATTTTTTCTCTCACATAAAAATCCAGACTGTCCTCATCCAAGAAGCCTCCTTCCTGCTCACCACTTAGCTATCCCTACAGCGTAGCCCTTATCCTCACAGATGGCTCCAGCCAACTACATTCTAGTCAGCAAGATAGAGGAAGGGACAAAAAGGTGAAGGGCAATAAACAACTGCCTTTTTAAAATTTTAATTCTAATATAGTTAACATACAGTGTTCTATTAGTTTCAGGTATATAATATAGTGATTCAACATTTTATATATTACTCAGTGCTCATCATGATAAGTGTACTTTTAATTCCCTTCACCTATTTCACCCAACCCCTCCACCTCCCCTCTAGTAGCCATCAGTTTGTTTCCTGTATTTAAGAGTCTGTTTGCCTCTTTTTTTCTTTGTTCTTTTGTTTTGCTTCTCAAAGTCCACATGAGTGAAATCATACAGTATTTGTCTTTCTCTGACTGACTTATTTCACTTAGCATTACACTCTCTAGATCAATCCATGTTGTTGCAAATGGTAAGATTTCATTCTTTTTTATGAATGAGTAATATTCCACTGTGTATATGTATATACCACATCTTCTTTATCCATTCATCTATGGATGGACACTTGGGTTGCTTCCATATCTTGGCTATTGTAAATAAAATGCTGCAATAAACATAAGGGTGCATATATCCTTTTGAATTAGTGTTCTTGTATTCTTTAGGTAAATAGTAGAATTACTGGATCATATGATAATTCTGTTTTTAATTTTTTGAGGAACTTCCATATCATTCCCCACGGCAGCTACACCAGTTTGCATTCCCACCAACAGTGCACGAGGGTTCCTTTTTCTCCACATCCTTGCCAGCACCTGCTATTTCTTCTTTTTTTTTTTTTACTTAAATTCAATTTAATTAACATACAGTGCATTATTAGTTTCAGAGGTAGACTTTAATGATTCATCGGTTGCATGTAACACCCAGTGTTCATTACATCAAGTGCCCTCCTTAATGCCCATCACCCAGTTATCCCATCCCCCCACTTTCCTCCCCTCCAGTAACCCTGTTTGTTTCCTAGAGTTCAGCGTCTCTTATGGTTTGTCTCCCTCTCTGTTTTCATCTTATTTTTCCTTCCCTTCCCCTATGTTCATCTGTTTTGTTTCTTAAATTCCACATGAGTGAAATCATATGATACTTGTCTTTCTCTGACTGACTTATTTCACTTAGTACAAAACCCTCTAGTTCCATCCACGTTGTTGCAAATGGCAAGATTTCATTGTTTTTGATGGCTGAGTAATATTCCATTCTTTTCATGTATCTGTTGGCCATCTGTATGTCTTCTTTGGAGAAATGTCTCTTCATGTATTCTGCCCATTTTTAATCAGATTGTTTTTTGGCTGTTGAGCTAAGTTCTTTATATATTTTGGATATTAACCCTTAATCAGATATATCATTTGCAAATACCTTCTCCCATTCAGCAGGTTGCCTTTTAGTTTTTGTGATTGTTTCCTTTGCTGTGTAGGAGCTTTTAGTTTGATGTAGTCCCCATAGTTTATATTTGCTTTTGTTTCCCTTGTCTCAGGAGACACATCTAGAAAAATTTTGCTACAGCCAATGTCAGAGAAATTATGCCTGTGCTTTCTTCTAGGATTTCTATGGTTTCTGGTCTCACACTTAGGTCCTTAATCCATTCTGAGTTTGTGTTTGTGTACAGTTAAGAAAGTGGTCCAGTTTCACTCTTTTGCATGTAGCTATCTCATTTTCCCAACACCATTCGTTGAAGAAACGGTCTTTTCCCCATTGCATATCCTTGCCACCTTTGTCATAGATTAATTGACCATATAATCATTTATATGGTTTATTTCTGGCCCTTTATTCTGTTCTGTTGATCTATGCATCTATTTTTGTGCCAGTACCATGTTGAGAAAAAACAACTGCCTTTGGAGGAAAGTTCTCAGCAGCTGCCAAATGATACTGTTGCCGACATGTTATTGGCCAGGACCTCGACACATGACCACATCTAGCTACAAGTTGGAGCTTGGCCAAGTAGACTATATTCTGTGAAGCTTTGTGCCCCGTTACAAATCAAGTTTTCTATTACTAAGGAAAAAGAAAATGAGTCGGTGGGGACAGCAAGTGGAGTCTGAACACAGACAAATTGACATGGTTGACCTCAAACTCTGACCTCCTGGCAGCATAAATAACATCCTCAATCTTGAACACTTGCTCCTAAAATCTCAGAGGGCAAGAAGAGATTCTCATATCAAACACTGCAGAGAGAAGAAGGTTTCAAGTGACCCCAACGATGACCTATTCAAGGAAGAGGGTTGAAGGAATTGGGGAATGGAATAGAACAGCAGATGGGATAGAACAGGGGTAGGGATGAGGGTCAATGAGGGGTTGACTAATCAGTCATCCTAACCAGTGGCTCAGAAAAGCAGCCCTGAGACTAGGGGTCCTGCTTCTGGAAAAGAGGGGCTAGAGAGAAGTGAGGACAAAAGTAAGAAGAGAGGGGTAGTTTTGTTGGTGATGAAGAACCAACTACTTGAAAGTTGAAAGGAATTACCTAGGCTTTAGGGCAGAAGCCAATATTCTCAAATGTGTAGACAAAAGAGATGAGAATTTGGGAAACAGAAAGAGAAAATATCAGCCAGAGGTCTGTCACCCATATGCCATTTGAACCATTTCTTTCTGGCCTTTTGTTTTCCTATGAGAGGTTTTTTTTCTTTTAAGCATAGTTACAATAAACAGACTATTTTGTACTCTTTCCCAGGTAACATGAATATATGAGCATTTTTCTCATTATGATGTTCTGTCAAGGCCATATTGTGAACTGGTTAAGGATTTGGGCCCCAAAGTGGCTCTCTTTATATGGCTTGAGTCTATATCCTAGTATGGGGTGACCCTGGGTAAGCTACTTAACATCACTGTGCTCATTTTCCTCATCTATAAAATGGAGGAAAAAATGAGAGCAGTAATACCTACCTCATAGAGCTGCTTTTGAGGGGGGATTAAATGAGATAATCCATGTAATTTATGTAATGAGCTAATAACAGCTCAATGTAAGCTCTTATTATTTATAAACATAATTTTATTTATTTTTTTAAAAAGATTTTATTTATTTATTTGACAGAGAGAGAGAGAGAGACAGCGAGAGAGGAAACACAAGCAGGGGGAGTGGGAGAGGGAGAAGCAGGCTTCCCACGGAGCAGGGAGCCCGATGCGGGGCTCAATCCCAGGACCCTGGGACCATGACCTGAGCCGAAGGCAGACGCTTAACGACTGAGCCACCCAGGTGCCCCATAAACATAATTTTAATGGTTACATAAAATACCAATCAGTGAATATAACATCATTACCATACTCGTATTCCTGAACACTGGGCAAATTTTCAGTTTGGGGCTATTACATAAGACTTGAAATAGTTTACTGCATTTACACATAGAGATACACAGCATTTAACACCAAGTCAAAAAATATAAAAATAAATAATTTTTTTTAAACTTTAAATGATATTTTAAATAATGACCTGCTTTTAGGTCATCGCCTCAAACCTGAGAAAGAAAGGTATATGTGATTAGTTGTAAAATACCACTTGAGTCCCAGACAGACAAGCAATCTCGAATTATAAAGGCATGGTTGTGCACTGAATGTTCGTGTCCCTCACCAAATGCATAGGTTGAAACCCTAACTCTCAGTGTGATGATATTAGGCAACAGAGCATTTTGAGGTAATTAGGGTCATGAAGGTGGAACCATCACAAGACAGCTTGCTTCCTCTCTCTGTCCTCTGCCATGTGAGGGCCCAGCAAGAACATGGCCACCAGCAGACCCAGAGGCGGGTCCTCATCAGACACCAGACCTGCCAGCGCCTTGATCTTGGACTTCCCAGTCTCTAAAACCGCAAGAAGTAGGTGTTTCTCTAAGCCCTCCCGTGTCCGGTACTTTGTCATAGGAACCTGAACAGAGGAGGACAGCCACCCAGTCTTCACATTCAGACATGTTTTCTTGGGTACAGGAAAAAAATCGCACGTTAACTGTGGTGGCTGGCGGTACGTAAGAGTTTAAGTGTACGGGGGCGCCTGGGTGGCTCAGTCGTTAAGCGTCTGCCTTCAGCTCAGGTCATGATCCCAGGGTCCTGGGATCGAGCCCCGCATTGGGCTCCCTGCTCGGCGGGAGGCCTGCTTCTCCCTCTCCCACTCCCCCTGCTTGTGTTCCCTCTCTCGCTGTCTCTCTCTGTCAAATAAATAAATAAAATCTTTAAAAAAAAAAAAAGAGTTTAAGTGTATGTTATGTTTCCTTGTTGTGGCTTTTTGTTTTTTTTTTTTTAACTTTTCTATTGGAGCATGGATACCCACAGGCTAATAGACTGTGTATCTACAACCCTAGCTCCGTGGCTCTGGTTTATTTGATCACACGAAGGAAGGCAACATAATCCTGAGGCACCCAACTCAACCAGTCCTTTTTTCAGGTTTCACAGCCATTTCCTTCCTAACACAGGCTTGACATGCTTTCAGCAACAGAAGCCAAAGCCTTCCATCCAGAGGCTTTGGTTCAAACACACCCTCCTGACCACATTCCTCACAGAGGCTCATTTCGGCACCTATGGGACCTCACCTTCCCCACATGACACATAGACTCGCTTGAAAACTACCTCTGGCTAGTGGTGGAGACGGCAGGGCTACGAAAGCCTTTGGGCTGTTCATTTGCCGGAGAGGATAAGCTTCTTTCTCAGAGTATGCTGCAGCCAGACATAGTACCTCTCCTTAGCAGACACTCTGCTGTTCCAATCATACACACTGCCGTTGAGTTCAATGTGGAGTTCGAGGAGTGGGCGTCTTCTGGAGGGAATGAGAAAGGCAAAAATTAATGCCATGCAAATATCAAAGAGGAGACAGATCACCGTTAGGGTGAAATGAGCCAACAGATGTGACAGTGTGTTGAAATCATTCCTTTTTAAATGCTCTACAGGCTGCTTAGTGAGTGATCCAAACCCACTGGCAGCACTCTGGCCCAATGACCACAGTCCCCTCACCCAAGGGCAGCCGAGTCTTACCCTGGAGACACTCCAGACACTCCCGGATGATAATGCATCTGGATCATCTATGCAAATGCAGGATGGATGCCAAGAACACTGCTGGCCCATGGAAGGCTGAGTCATTTCTACTACAGCCCACTCCTTGCTGCTGAGCCACGACTGAAGGGGTTGGGGGTATGGGTGTCACAGGCCATGCGATATATTCCTGGGGTCCCCAGAGCTACAACATGCATTTCACACATGGCTCCGAAACTTCATTCTAAATTGTAATGAGGGGACAACTGAAAAACGACTGCTAATCTTACATGGGAATAATCTTCTTAAATGAAAACCAGATCACCGAGGTTTCCCTTAGAAAAGTATTCTTGCCAATAAGCATCAGAAATGTCTGTATAACAAAGACTTGCAGACGTGGGGAGTCAGGTACCATTTGCCACCTATCAAACTGTTGGGACAGGGAAATAAAACAGCATGCGGTGTCGGGCAGAATTTGGGGACACAGGCACTCTCCTACAGAGCGGGTATGACTGTCCTAGAGAACAATATGATAAGATGCATCCAAGCCTTTAAAAATGCATGTCATTTAACAAGCAATTCTTCTTCTGGAAATGTTCCTCTAGAAAACAGTATGGATAAGCACGAATACTGAGCTACAAAGATACTGAACGCTTTCCTTTTATGAAAGCAAAACACCTTTCAACAACTGAAAATGGGTCAAGTTAAGTATGCCATAGCCATAGTTTAGACTGCTCCACAGACATTAAAATGATGCTGAAGACGACTGACACGTAAAATGTATGTGATAGACCATCACACCAACTAAAGGCAGATTATAAAGTAATCGTAGATGATGACTCCATTTTGGTTTAAAAAATATTTAGATATGATTGTGCAGGTATCCAAAAAAGATCTGGAAGGCAATACACCAAGACGTGGCCAACAGAGATTGATTCTGATAAGTAGGACTAGAACTGCTTGGTATATTCGGCTTTCGGCATTTATATTTCATGGTTTTTGTTTTTGTTTTTGTTTTCAATAAGGAGGATGTACTGCTTTTGTAATAAAAAAAAACAATTAAAAATTTATTTTGAAGAACAAGATCAAACTACAAGCTGACTAGCAAGTGACCTCCTGAAGCACAAAGCATTCCTAAAATGCGCCTCCTCCTAAGGCAACTGCAACACGGAATGAAAAGTGCTTTCTCGGGCGCCTGGGTGGCTCAGACGGTTAAGCGTCTGCCTTTGGCTCAGGTCATGATCTCAGGGTCCTGGGATCGAGTCCCGCATCGGGTTCCCTGCTCAGTGCAGAGCCTGCTTCTCCCTCTCCCTCTGCCGCTCCCTCTGTTTGTGCTCTTCTGTCTATCTCTCTGTCAAATAAATAAATAAATAAAATCTTTAAAAAAAAAAAAAAAAAGAAAAGTGCTTTCTCCCTGAAGAGAAGAGCATCAAAGGTGACACAGTGGCCATCTCCATCTTGGTAGCAAGAAAAGAGACAAGTGGTCCCGGGATGGGCCACAGTCTACCCAGGGGGCTCACCTTTCTTTCCCCAGTTTCTGGGACAGGCACTGCAGGTACAATGACGGAGAGCTGTAGGGCCGTTCCAACAGGGACACGTCTGCCACGCACAGGCTCCAGAGGAAGTCCGCTTCTCGGTGAATGGTGCCTGGCCCAGGCTGCGTGGCTTTGGATTCCACGTTGTGGACGGCTGGTCCGTCCACCTCCAGCAAGCTGCCGTTGTCCAGCGGGTCCTCTGATACCACATAGTTCTGAATAAAAAAGAGCTTTGGCTTCCCTAAGAGAGAAGGGCATGCGTCTCCCATGAACATCCTCCTGATCTGATCCAAAGGGAAACCCGAGTGTGTCTGATCCACGCCAAACACACTGTGGGAGCCACCTCGGCTCACCAGGACACACACAAAGCTGTCATAGTCTTGGTGTTGGGGCATGCAGGCAACTTGGCGAAGAATCTGGATGATACTGTCCATGCTCAGATACAAGAAATACTGGACTTCATACCCCAGGGAAGTAAAGGTGTCCCGAAGAAACTCTGGATGAAATAAACAAACACACAGAGAAAACAACACTAGGGTGAGAAAAGCTTAAGAGGAACCGGGTAGCAACCCTAAGCACAGTCCGATCTCCACTACTTATCCATTTCGCTTTTGTGCCATATTTTGAGGTTTTGAAGGACCTAAGCATGGGGCAGGAAGAAATCAACCTGAAACACATGACATTCTTGTCCCAGGTTCTCAGTTCCGATCTGTCCCTGCCAGAGGCTACCTCCACATCTGGCCACAGGCACAGACTGAGCCCCCTTCTAGTCCAATGTAACCAAAGGGGGAACAAAACTTTTTCTCTTCAACCAAAACAGAGTTGGGGATTTTTCAAAAGGCTCTTTCTTAAACTAACACAAAAGTATGTAGGAAATGGTTGCATCTGCAGAGCGTAGATCCAAATCTAGATCCAAATGGCTGCAGAGAGGACTGCCCGGGTCATGCGTTCCCTCAACTCCCCAGGCTGTGGGCTGATACAGAGGCCCCTACGTCTAAGTTGTGACCATTTCCAGACTCCCCAGTTCCTCTCATGACCTGCTTCCCCGTGTTACCTCTGAGCAGTGGAATCCAAGATTCCCTGTAGTGCCCCCAAGAATTCTTCTCCTAGTTTCCAGGAATCCTGGATTGACTTTGCCTCCAGAAACAGTGGAAGGCAGTGGAAAAGGCAGACTTTATGCCAGACAAGCCTGCCTTCTAACACTGACCTTACCACACCTGTGGGCTGCATGACCTTAAGGAAGTGGGTCTCCCTAGCTTTAAATGGAAGTGGTGATACCCACCCTGTGAGCGTGTTGTGAGGATTAAATGAGATAATACAAATAAAGCTCCTGGGGCTCCATTCCCTTGTTTAAAAAATCTTGTTTCCATCTTTTAGAAATTTCTATAGCCTACCTAGTCCATTTCTTTCCCATCTGCTCAGTTTGCCTCCATCAGAGAGGTAAATACAGTCTCCTGCTTTGTTATAAATCTTTCTAATAGCAGAGACAGACACATCTTTCTCTTCCTCATTAAAATTTCCACATCCCTTTGAGTAACCCATTAAGTTTCTGTTCCTTGTCTGAGGGATGCCTCCACTTCCTAGTTCATTTGCAGAGCAGAAAAACTGCTATCCCCTAAGCTAAACAGGCATCTCCAAATTCAGATTGTTACCCAAACCCTTAGCCAACTTCTCTGGATTTCTCTCCATGTCTCATGACTAGGTACCCACCTCTCTTCATCCCCTGGGATATGGTCTTCCAGAAGTCTACCACTGCCTCCACCCCAAATCAAACAATACACTAGTAAGCCGAACAGACAGAACTTCTACCAAGGAACAAAAGGGTCCCATCTCATACGAGCGCAGGCATCACAGAAAGGAGAGAGAAATGACTCCGCTGAAATCACCACGTAACTGTTTGCACAAACTGTCAACTCTCTGCATTAAATGGAAACAAGAGTTTCAGCCTTTCTGCCCTGCAAACATTACCAACCACTAATAAACTATAAAAGTCAAAGTTAGCTATCACAATTTCTCTTCTGGCTTCTCAACAGGAACTACAAAGGGAAAGACAGAAAAAGAAACACAGCCTTGGGTAAACAAAAAGCTGGAAAAACCGGCCACTGGACAAATAAGAGCTCTCCTCAGTGCTCTGAGTTTAATTCACCCAACCCATGGGCAGTCCCTGGATCTGTTCATATTGGGTCTAGTAGAACTTCCCATTCGGGAGAGCTGGGATTAATCGTGGCCCCACATCTACCAGATATGGCAGTTTTAAATACGTCCGCAAATTCTTTGACACTCCTTCCTTAAAAAGAGTGTAATTCCCTTCCCCTTGAATGTGGACCATGCTTGGTAACTCATTTCTAATGAATAGGGCAAAAGGGATACTATGTGACTTCCAAAGCTAGATCATAAAAAGGATACAGCCTCTACCTGGCTCTTTCTCTCTTTTGAACAGCTCACTCTGCGGGGAGCCAGTCACCATGTCATGAGAACACTCAAGCAGTCTTGTGGAGAAGCTCACATGAAGAAGAACTAAGGCCTTGCACCAACTTCACAGCCGCATGAGTGAGCCACCTGAGAGGATCCTTCAATCCCAGTCAAGCCTTTGGATGACCCTAGCTGAAATCTGACCACAATCTGCCAAGAGACTCTGGGCCAGAACAGCCCAGCTAAGCTACCCCTAAATCCCTGCTCCACAGAAACTGTGAGAGATATAAATAAATTAATATTGTTATTTTAAGCCACTAAATTTTGGAGTGATTTGTACACATTATTAGATAAATAATTCACCAGATAAATCAGGAAAAGGGAATGATAATGACCATTACTTAAGGATGTAGTTGGGCTACGTCCTTTTCGTCTGGCCCAGAGGTAAGGGTGAAAAAAAAAAGAATTATATATCACATAATAATGGAGAGATATAAAGAAGGTGCTAATCTCCTGAAAACCCTATGATAAATAAATACTGTGAGGGAAATGAAGGACATGATACACAGGTTGCTGGAGAAGCTAATAGGAGCTCACTCATCCCCACAGGATCTCAGTGTGGTAGAAAAAGCCCACCAGCACTGCCCCCTGGCCTTCACCTCAGCAGGTGTAGGCAAGCCTTCCATTCCCAGTACTGCGCCCAGGTTGGAACACAGGACTGGACAAAGAGCATCCAGACAAGGACCCCAGTTCCATCACTACTGCTGGATTCCCAAGTCTTCGAGAACTCTCATGTCATGGCGTATTCTTTCCTCCAGGGGGCAGAAGCAAACAGGGAAACACCAGACTCAAAGCTATTGTTTACTTCCCCCAGACTGACTCACTTCCCTCAAAACCCTCTCCTCACTGATAGATTTCCTCCCTTATCAAAGGCCTCGAAGCAAAGCCATAGTCTGTCTTTCCGAGGTGGTATGCCGGGGTCAGGGACAGAACAAGGGCTGTCCCGTGCCTTCCATCTCTTTCCTTGTTCTGGGTTCCCTGTGGGTTCCGGCCAGAGTGGGGCATGTCACACAACAGTGAGCAGGCAGCTGCATGGCGCCAGCCAAAGAGGAACCTGTCTTGGAATCACGAGATCTGAGTTCCAATCCTGGCTCCTCTACCTATCTGCTGGGTCTGAGCCTTGCCTGGTCCTGGAAAAACTAACTTACGCCGACAGAGGGGCTAGGAAGGGGATGGGAATCTGATGTCTGGGGCAGGAAGTGCTTCCCTAATAGGACAGGAGAAAGAAGAATAAAGGGGAGGTGAAGCCAAAAACGTGACATGTCCCCCAAAGCCAGTAAGAACAGCAAATCTGGAGGGACCTCAGACCAAGATGGAGCCTCTGGCCGCCCAGTCACCTCAGGAGACACAGCCGGAAGTCATCATAGTCAAGATTTCCCATAATGTCACCTCTTTCCTCTATCAGTTAGGGAGGGCTGATGCTAGCTGGCATTTGCAACTTCCTTTCTTGGGCCAGCAAGAACATGGGTATAGCCCGGTCTGATTTATAAGATCCAGGGAGTAATGATGGTGTGAGTTTGAACAAATTAACGGTCTTAGCTTATTCATCTGTAATTAATGTGATTAATACTAATGCCTAGACCATGTTCTTCAAAAGGTGCCTGTGAGGATCAGGGGAGATGTCTGTAAAGACACTTTGCAACTATGAGTGCTTACTCAAATGTCAGATATTAATTTTAAAGAAAATAAAGGCAGGGACGCCTGGGTGGCTCAGTTGGTTAAGCGTCTGCCTTCAGCTCAGGTTGTGATCTCGGGGTCCTGGGATCGAACCCCGCAGCATCAGGCCCCCTGCTCTGTGGGGGAGTCTGCTTCTCCTTCTGCCCCTCTCCCTGCTTGTGTTCCCTCTCTCACTGTGTCTCTCTCTGTCAAATAAATAAATAAAATCTTAAAAAGAAAGAAAAGAAAAGAAAGGCAGCCATTTCACCACAAATCATGGAGCCTGTAGCGCATCTCTCTCATGGAAGTTTCTCCTTAGAAGGGACCTCCACAGGAAGTCTCTCTAGCCTACATTGAGATGCACTGGGAGCAGTCAGATTCTGTGTCCCATTTATCACAGGAGCTGCCTTGTCATTTCCCTCAAATAGGGGAAGAAAAACTTGGATGCTGAGTTTGGAAAATAAAACTTCAATGACTGCAGAAGTCACACTTCTCCTTCCACCCGCCCTGGAAACCCCACGCCTGAACCAGCCCTATCTCTGTAAACCTCAACTTCCCAAAATGATGAGTTTTCATGTGGCCTTGCAGTTAGGACAAGAGCTAGGGTCAGCACCACCCACAGGTTTGGGGGTAATTGAGATGAAATCCAAAAAAAGCTATACACAGTAAAAAGTCATGAAGCCATTCATTTAGAATTTGTTTTCCTCTAAAATGAGCTCACATTGGGGTGCCTGGTTGGCTCAGTCAGTAGAGCATGTGATCATGAGGTCAAGGCCCACCTGGGGTGTAGAGTTTACTTAAAAATAAAATCTTAAAATAAAATGAGTTTGCATTAATCTTGCCACAATCTATAAAAAGAAGTCCATTAAATCAATGTATAGAATAAGAAGGAGGGAGTGTTTCATCAGTCTATTTACCACTACTTAATGAGCACCTTGTATGAGCCCAGTTCTAATTATAATAAAGCATACAAATGGGGGCGCCTGCGTGGCTCAGTCGGTTAAGTGGCTGCCTTCGGCTCGGGTCATGATCCCAGGGTCCTGGGCCCTGAGTCGGACTCCCTGCTTAGCAGGAAACCTGCTTCTCCCTCTCCCTCTACTGCTTCCCCCTGCTTGTGTGCTCTCTCTCTCTCTCTCTGACAAATAAAAAAATAAAATATTTTTTAAAAAAAGATATACAAATGGAACACAGTTGGCAGGATATTCTTAGTGAGAAGGGGAGTTCTGAAGTCAAACATAAATGTGAAATGTAATGTTAAGACTTAAGCTTCTTTACAGGAGGACTGCTCAGTCTTTAAGACCAATATGCAAATCTCCAAAGGAGGAACAAACTATTCATCATTTCTCAAATTCCCTTGACTCCAAAACTCATGTTTTAAAAAGTTCCTCTCCCTATGTTGCAGAAACACTGTATTTCATGTTGGGAAATACAGATGAGGTACCTGCCCTTCCAGGAGCCTATCATCTAGTTGGGGAGCTTATAAATATGCACAAAACAATGACTGACATGTCACACAGTACAGTGGGATTTTAGGTACAATAAGCGGTCAAAGGAGGGGCCGTCCGTGCAGTCTGAGACACCTGGAGATGAGACTGTAGTAAAGGTATAATTCAGGCAGGGGCCTGACAAACCAGAAGAAAGGGGAGGCCCCCCGCCAAGTAGGGGGATGATCATAAACAAGGACAGAAGAATGAGTGAGTTAGGAAGTGGGTGGTAGAGTCAGCTTTGTAGAAGTCCGACTCTTCATTTGTTTCCCTAGACCAACCAAGGGATTTTAATGGACAACCTACATTCACTCAAACTTATGAACTACTGTTTAGAGATCTTCTTTTTATTTTTTTTAAAAGATTTTATTTATTTATTTGACAGAGAGAGACACAGCCAGAGAGGGAACACAAGCAGGGGGAGTGGGAGAGGGAGAAGCGGGCTTCCCGCCAAGCGGGGAGCCCGACTAGGGGCTCGATCCCAGACCCCGGAATCATGACCTGAGCCGAAGGCAGACGCTTAACGATTGAGCCACCCAGGCGCCCCTAGATTATCTTCTTTTTAAATACAAATGGTTACTAGTAATTCCTTCTGGACTAGCTTTTCTTAGAAGAAAACAATATCAATAATAAACCTGTCTATTGCACGCCAAAGATGCTCGTAGGGTCCCTCAGGCAACCTCAAAGTACTCTTCCATGTATCTGCAACTCCTTATCCACAATTCAGAAACCCCAAAAGCTCTGAAAACCTTAAGTTCTTTTCCCTGATTCATTTTGTGGCAAAACCTTTCCTAAACCGATGAGAGGCTATTGATAGTCTTTATTCCACTTAGTGTGAATATCCATTCATTTTGCTGTAGAAATAGTAATGTATGGGCTCTAAGCCCTTTACAAGTGTGAATTCATTCACTTCTCCCAGCCTCCCCAAGAGGTAGGTCCTGTTATCTAACCATTTTATAGAAGAGAAATTGAGGGGGACCTGGGTGGTGCAGTCAGTTAAGTGTCCCGCTCTTGGTTTCCGTTCAAGTCATGATCTCATGGGTCATGATCTCATGGGTCATGGGATCAAGTCCACAGGTCAGCCTCTGCGCTCAGGAGGGAGTCTGCTTGAAGATTTGCTCCTCTGCCCCTCCCCCAACTTGTGTGCACACGTGCGCGTGCGCTTTCGCTCTCTCTCTCTCTCTCAAATCTTTAAAAAATAAAAAAAAGAAGAAGAGAAACTGAGGCTTACAGAGGCTAGGAAAATTGTCCAAAGTCACATGCCAGGACATGGCAGAGCCATGATTCAAACCCACACAGTCATATTCCAGGACACAACTCTGACCATGCTCCTATAATACAGGAAAACACAAATACACATTCAATCCTGGCACACAAGAGGCCCGTAACTCAGCAAGGGAAGTAAACACAGACACTGGGTTTTAGTCACAAATTCACAGCAGGTCATGGCTTTATGATTCTCTTCATACAACAGATATACATCCTGCAGTTGGGAACTGCACGAATGAAACAAAACTGATTATAATAGAAAGTGGAAGACAAATACTCTCTTTTAAAGCAGGAAGTTACTCATTGAGGAAATATTTTCTCATTCTTATATCGGTACTAATGGCTAAGAGAGAAAAGACACTTATCCATAGCTGAGGAGACAGCATGTCTCACATCTAACCAGAAATAGGACATGAGAAAAATGAGATCATATCTGAAGTCCTGGGAAATTCAACCTAATATTTGCTAATTTGACCTTCTCTTAAATTCTCGTCCCATACAACTGACCATGGTAACATTTTAAGTGAGCCTAAAAGACAGATCTGACTCATTCCAAGAATTCTGAAAAGCAAGAAAACTGTGGAAATGTGATGATCAACCCTTCGGAGGAAGAGATAAATAATTAAACATGCTCTTTCACAATGAGATTCTTATTCTCTCTGACGCACCACCAGTGATTGATTCAGTTTGAATAGGACATCCAACAACAATTGAGCAAGAGAATCAGTCCAGATCCAAACAACAGTAGCACACAACCCAAGGACAGTGTGGCAGAACTAAGTAACACACTGCCTCCGAGTGAACACACATTTACAATATTTTTTAATTTTTCCCCAGAAAAGCTTTCATAGTCTAGCTATATGAAATGATGGGACATCTGAGAACACCGAAGCCAGAAAGCCTTCCATTTTAAACCCCACTCTGGATCCCAGGACCCCTCCCTGCCGCAGCATCCAGCATGAAAAAGCAAGACTGAAGCTCCCCAACTTTCGGCCAATCACACCATTGTACCAGAAACAATGCTTTGTACTCCCCAAATCCCCTTCCCTTTCCTTCCTGGCATGCAGCCAGGCTGAGTTCCTTGTCTACTGCAGTTAGGTGGGGCCCCAGGAGTGAGTTCGACCAATGGAATGTGGATGGAAATGATGCACCTCACTTTCGAGACTGGTCCCTAAAATTTCTTGTGAGATCCTCCACGCACTTCCTTCATCCACCAGCCAGATACAGAGGATCCTGTGGAAAACCCCAAGGTTTCAGATGATGAAGTCACTGACTGATCACATGGAACGAAGCTCACTCCAGCCCAATGCACACTAGGCTGTGACATGAGTGAGAAAGCACCCCTCGCTATGTGAAGCCATAGGCTTCCGCAGCGGTTTGTTGTAACAGGTAGTGTTGATCACTGATGAACACAGCTTGTCTGGGCTCACCGTGACCTCACCGTGGGGCATCAGTTAATCCGCAGCATCCATACCTACCTATGGCATTGCCAATGCAATCGATTATCAGGCAGATTCCTAGGGGCTTGCTCTGCATCCTGTATCTCTCTTCTGGTATGTGCTGGAAAGGAAAGCAGGGATTGTTAAAAACTCTGGACATTGCTCTGTTTCCATAAGGTCCCACACATACACCATCTTTTCTTTTGGATTTCCTCAAACTTCCTGTTGCCAGGTGAGTCATGCATGCAATAGACAGCCTGAAGTCACCATAGCTGACATTTCCCATTAATTTCACATTTTTTCTCTATTTAGGTAATGTGCTGAAGACAAGCTGTCTCGGTTTTTAATTTTAATGAAAATCACAGTCTCGTTACACATGATTGAGCTCTGCAGGATGAAGACAATTTAAAGCTGAGAGAAAGGATGGGTCATATGTTTCTACAGTAACCTGAGCTTATACAAGTGGTATCTTTCCAAACCAGTACAAAAGGAGGCCTTCTATTGCCTCCTTATGGAGAAGGGGTTTCAGCCTTTAAAAAAGAAGCCAGAGCAAGTCGAGGTTCAGCATGAACTGCTTACGAATACATTCAGCAATCACTCAGCTGAGAGGAGAACTGCCGCTCTGGAATTTTCCCACATTCCAAAGTTCACGAATGCAATCCACATCAACATTTTTCTCTTGGCTCTATCCAAGTTCCTCGTTAGGAGAGTTCCCAGGAGAATGGCGCTCTCAGCATCCTATTCTTGTCCCAGAGAATTATTAACGGACAGATATCTTAAAGCAGCCAGTGTTCTCCACAGATACTGTGCATACAGTACAATACCAAATCAGATCATTTATTCTGTACCCGCGGTAGAAATGCTCCCGATTCCTGGATGGATGCCTTCACTGATTCTCCTGGGGGATGAGAGAAAAATCATTTACAAAGCTGAAGGAGAACTGAGCCCACTCCCATGCTGTCTGGGTTTCTTTATTTCTCAGCTGTTTTCTTCCCTTATTTTCTTCCCCTTACTATCTCTTTTTTGCTCTACTCAGCCCCATGGTTCCAACCACCCACTGAAGAACCTAATTGATAAGAAAACACAAGTCCCCATGCCGTGCAGGGGGTAGGTAGAAAAACTGCTTAAAGAGCAAGGGGAAAAGGGCTCTCCCTTGCCCTTCTCCAGGCGAGGACCGGGTGACTTGATGAATTTTTAAACAGATACAGAGAATCCAATAACCTCACCACCCAACAATATCGATAGCTTTCTTCCCTATGCTGAAACCGTGGGCAGCACCTAGAGGGGCAGCCTTAAGAGACTGCAGAGAAGGGAAAATTTACTTATATTTGTCACTGGTGCAACAGATGGCCATGTTTTCTTAGTCCAGTGATATTCAGAGGTCATAAAATAAAATGGCAATGGCAAGATAGAGGACAGTGAGCCTAGCAAATGTAGATGAGCCTAAAGCCAATAACATTAGTTAAAAGCGACTTTATTAGCTCAGAGAGGTGGAGAAGGCACCAGCTTTGAAGCCATAAATGGCTGGCTCAAACCCCAGCACCATCACCGAGGAGCTCTGTGATCTTAGGCAAGGTTCCTCCTAAAGTCTCAGGGTGTTTCGTTGTGTTTTGTTTTTAAATCCCAAAGATGAACATACCAACATCTACCTTATAAGATTGTTACAAAAATGAGAATGTCTAAAGACAAGCAAAGACAATGCCAGTATTTGTAAGGTTTGGGGGAAATGAGTACTTTCTGTAAGTAAGTAAGCTGAAATAGCTTTTTAGGGGCACCTGGCTGGCTCGGTCAGTAGAGCATGTGACTCTTGATCTTGGGGTTGTAAATTCAAGCCCCACATCGGGTGTGGGGATTACTTCAAAAAAATAAAATATTAAAAAAAAAAAGAAACAGTCTTTCTAAAGGACAACTGGCAATACCTTCTTTTTTTTTTTTTAAGATTTTTATTTATTTATTGAGAGAGAGAGAGCATGAGAGAGAGGAGGGTCAGAGAGAGAAGCAGACCCCCTGCTGAGCAGGGAGCCCGATGTGGGACTCAATCCTGGGACTCCAGGATCATGACCTGAACCGAAGGCAGCCGCTTAACCAACTGAGCCACCCAGGCGCCCCCTGGCAATACTTTCTAAACCAACATTCTGCTTCTAGAAATTTATCCTAAGGAACTAATAGAGCAAGTATGCAAAAATATCTACCGAATAATTGTTTATAATGGCCTCAAACTAGAAAAATACTTAAAAATCCACCAACATGAAACTGGCTAAATAAATCGTGGTACACATAATGGATACTATACATGTTAAAAAAGATAAGAAAGATCTTTATGTATTTGACATGAAAAGATATGCAGGGTATATTAAGTGAAAATGGGTTATTGAATAACATGGATAATATTAATCCCACATACTTAAAAATACGTATTTGTGTGCATATGCTTACACATATATATGCTTAAAAATAAGAGTCTAGAGGTATATAAATCAAATGTTAACAGTGGTCATCTGATACTTGGGATTAAAAGGAAATTTCTCTTTTTCATTTTGTATTTAAGCAATCATGGATTAACAGAATAAAAAAAACACACAAAATAATCTATGTATTATGCCTATCTTGGGTTAAGGCACTTAGTAAGAGCTTAATAAATGATAGTGATCAACATCATCATCATCCAGTCAAAATCTATTGGTTTTTTATAATTAATACAAACTAATACAAACACTTTTTTCTTTTTCTTTTTTTTTTTTTTTTAAGATTTTATTTATTTACTTGAGAGAGAGAATGAGACAGAGAGAGAGAGCACGAGATGGAGGAGGGTCAGAGGGAGAAGCAGGCTCCCCGCCGAGCAGGGAGCCCGATGTGGGACTCGATCCCGGGACTCCAGGATCATGACCTGAGCTGAAGGCAGTCGCTTAACCAACTGAGCCACCCAGGCCCCCCAAACACTTTTTTCTTTACTAGCCAATAAACCAGGTCTAGGCAAAAGCAGGTCCCTAGCTCTCTGAAGGATCACCACTGGTGCTGGGAGCCTTACCCATCTCACCTGTATCATTACATTTTTTCTAATTTAAATTCAATTAGCCAACAGAGAGTATATCATTAGTTTCAGATGTAGAGTTTAGTAATTCATCAGTTGCATGTAACACCCAGTATCATTACAATTAAGGAGAAACCTGCCATCGGGGTGCGCTATGGAAAGAACACCAACTGTTTTTCATTCCTATCCAAATCTACCAGGTCTCCTGTTTTCCTTTTAAACAGCTTTCAGAATGCTAATTCTCACCACCTCACCAGTGTTTTGAGAAACATGCTGTCACTTCAGGAATAAATTCACTTCTCGGTAGCTTTTGCTGGAGAGCAGAAGACTAGGTAGGGAATGACAGGCATGAGCAGTACCATCTGGCGAATCTGGGCGAAATGCTTCTCGGTTTCTAGGAGCAGGCAGACAGCATGGAGGCTGACTCAGAAGATTTTGGCAAGGGGCCTGCCACACAAAGAAGGCTCCCAATGGGCCACTGCTCTACTGGGAACATTCACGATCGCCACTGCATGCGGGACAAATTGCAAGCCCCTCAGGGAAGACTGAGACCTCCCTCGCTGCCTACCGATCCCTGCCTCCAGAAGTGCTGAGGCACAATCCGCTCCAATACAGTATGAGACCAAGTCTCAGCCTTCACTTCAAGGAGGATGAGAGACAAGCAAAAGAAATACACTTTTCGAGGCGCTTGGGTGGCTCAGTCGGCTCAGGTCATGATCCCAGGGTCCTGGGATCGAGCCCCGCATCGGGCTCCCTGCTCGGCGGGAGGCCTGCCTCTCCCTCCCCCATTCCCCCTGCTTGTGTTCCCTCTCTCGCTGTGTCTCTCTGTCAAATAAATAAACAAATATATAAATAAATAAATAAAATCTTTTTTTAAAAAAAGAAATACACTTTTTAAAAATGATCTTATGGGGGCGCCTGGGTGGCTCAGTCGGTTAAGCCTTCCGCTCGGGTCATGATCCCAGGGTCCTGGGGTCGGCCCCGCATCGGGCTCCCTGCTCGGCGGGGAGTCTGCTTCTCCCTCTCCCTCTGTCTGCCGCTCTGCCTACTTGTGCTCTCTATCTCTGTTAAATAAATAAATAAAAATCTTTAAAAATGATCTTATGGGATCAAGTGCTGATGTTTTAAGAGATAAGAGAGAGATCGTATGGGGTTGAAATGACTAGTTTTTTATTCTATTTTTTTCTTTCTTTTTAGGAGTAAGGGGATGTCATCTGTAGAGGTGTCCTCTGTAGATTTATTAAATGAGCTATAAAACAGGGACGCCTGGGTGGCTCAGTCGGTTAAGCGTCTGCCTTTGGCTCAGGTCATGATCCCAGGCTCCTGGGATCGAGTCCCACATCAGGCTCCTTGCTCAGCGGGGAGCCTGCTTCTCCCTGTGCCTGCCGCTCCCCCTGCTTGTGCTCTCTCTGACAAATAAATAAATAAAATCATTTAAAAAAAATGAGGATAAAACAATATCCTAGTAACCTTTCTTCTTCCTGCTGCCAGATACTTGGTTTAACAGGATTCATTATCATGGCTAGATTAATGTTTAACATAGCCTGGTTATAGTTCCACTTCAGGAATAAATAGCACATCTCTTAAAAATATATCCAAGATGATGCAGCTGATGGAGTAGGAGGTATTTACATTCAAATAAGCTAATTCATTAAATAATTAGAAACGCCAGTGGCTACATTTTAAGAATTTAACTGCTATTTATTTTGAGAGCTTAATCAAAACATGTAAAGGAAATGGCCAACTCCAAAAATGCAACAATATGTACTTGAGTTATCAAGCATTTATAAAGAATGAATATAAAGAAAAATTGGCCTTACTTTGAAGGTCAAGTTGTCCCACATTGAGTCTTTGTTCTTTACTTCTCCCATTCTGGAGCTTCAAATATAAAGAATAAGGTCATATCCCCTGTTAGTTTTTTTCGGAGGCACTTTATATCACACCTCTTTAAATATCTCAATAGAATCCTTACCAGGAAAAAAATAAAAGTATCACGTTCACAGTTAAATTATCTAAAGACGAATAGCAAGAGCAGTTAACGCCATAAATCCCATATTCTAGAGCCAAAGAACAAGGCAACTCTTCTTTTTAAAAAGCGAAAATACAATGAACACGCAATATGCTAAATTAGCTTGTTAGGATGTTTGAAAACGCTCAGTAAAATCCAATGTTATGGTATTGTAGAGTTGCTATAAGAGCTCCAAGGCAGAACAAGCTGTTGGAACATCAGGTTGACATTCCACCTGATCCTTCAACACAGAGGCAATGCACGGTATGATTAGGAATGAGAGTTCTAAAGTGTTGGCGAGCATGTGGAGAAAAAGGAACTCTTGGGCACTGTCGGTGGGAATGTAAATTTGTTCAGCCACTGTGGAAAACAGTATGGAGGAGGCTCGTCAAAAAGTTAAAAATAGAAATACTATTTAATCTAGTTAATTCCACTACTAGGTACTTATCCAAAGAATATAAAACACTAATTCAAAAAGATACACGTACCCCATGTTTATTGTAGAATTATTTACAAAAGCAAAGATATGGAAGCAACCTAAGTGCCTGTCAATAAAGAACAGATATGGATAACATACGTATATATACCATATATATGTAACATATTATAAATATTGGAATGGTATATATATGGGATGTTATAGATCTGTAATGGAATATTATGCAGCCACAAAAAAGGAGGAGACTGTGCCATTTGCGACAACATGGATGGACCTAGAAAGTATTATGCTAAGTGAAATAAGTCAGACTGAAAAAGACAAATACCACTCATATGGGGAATCTTAAAAAAAAAAAAGAATAAACAAACAAGCAGAATCAGACCTATAAATACAGAGAACAAACTGATGGTTGCCAGAGGGGAGGGGGGTGGGAGGATGGGCAAAAGGGTTGAAGGCTTCCAGTTATGGAGTGAATAAGTCACAGGAATAAAAGGCACAGCATAAGGAATATAGTCAATGATATTAACTTGTATGGTGACAGATGATGTAGCTACACTTGTGGTAAACACAACATGATGTATAAACTTGTCAAACCACTATGTTGTACATCTGAAACTAAGGTAACGTTTCTGTAGCAACTATACTCAAAAAAAAAAAAAGACAGTGGGGAGTTCTAGCCCAGACAAACCTGGCTATGAATCCTGATTCTGCCACTAAGTGTGTAAACTTGAGCAAGTTATTTAACCTCCATGTCTGTTTCTTTATCTTCAAAATGAGGATAATAATAGTAGCTATCTTAATCATTTCTTGTGAAGAGTAAATGTACACAAAGCACTTAGCACAGTGCTAGCATATTATTATTTTTCTATAACGTCTAGTTACTGTGTTTCTATAATGCCTAGCTGCACATAAGCCACATGTGGGCTTGGTTCTTAAATATCAGCTACCAAAAAAAAAAAGAAAGAAAAATCAGCTACCAATTCTGAGGGCTAGAATGAAATTCATCAGAGAATGGAAGATTGAACCAACCCTTTCTCTTCTCAGATGACAGGTCCTTTGTAAGTACATATACCACATACTGCCAACCATCTGATAGGTTCAGCTCTCAAATGACAGTTCTCCTCTGAAGCTATCCTAGCCAAAAGAGAGAAGTATACTATTCATTAAGCTGTGTCTGTAGCTAAGTCTCTGTGTCTAACTTAAAGAAAAACATGTAAGTTGCTTTTATCACTAGTAAGTGACTTAGCCAGAGGCTGACGATACTATACAGAATTTGGAACCCCACATGGATGTGCATTCACATTTACATAGCTATTAAAGAAATACAACATCAAATCAACGCTAGATTTTAAAAAGCATTGTATTGCAGAGTGACACAACTTCTTTATTCTATAATATGTTGTGTCATGTGTCATTTCATGTCTCTATAATTTTTAAAGCACTTTGCACTCTTGCATGAGTTAACATCCAGGTATTTACCTCCTAATTTTATGAGAAATTTGCTGAATCCGTATGCCACAGTGTCTGCTTACTAAACAAATTAATGATCAGCGTCATAGATCAATACAGCAAACTAAAGGAGAAATTTAAATACAGAGCACAGGGCGCCTGGGTGGCTCAGTTGGTTAAGTGACTGCCTTCGGCTCAGGTCATGATCCTGGAGTCCCTGGATCGAGTCCCGCATCGGGCTCCCTGCTTGGCAGGGAGCCTGCTTCTCCCTCTGACCCTCCTCCCTCTCATGCTCTCTGTCTCTCATTCTCTCTCTCTCAAATAAAAAAAAAAAAAAAAAAAAAAAAAAATCTTTAAATACAGAGCACATGGGTTCCCAATAGCCTCATAGACAGTGAATATAATTACTTTCATCAACAAAATAGAAAGACAATAGTAAAAATATGGCAAGCTTTTAACCAAGAGTGACAGTGTAATTTATATTAGATATACAATAGTAGGAAAAGCTCAGAAAATCTGGATCTGAATCCTAAATCAATTTTGTTTCATGACCTAATACCACAGAGATTCAGAAGGAAAAAAGGAAGTATATTTGATTCTTTAAAAAAATGACAGATAAGCCATGGCATGACTGGTATGTAGCTTATTAAATATACCATGGTATAGAAGAAGGAGTGTGGACTGGGCCCAGTTCTGGTGTTCCGTAGAGGTGGGCAATCACCTGATGTACTTTAGGCCTAAATTTCCTTATTTGTTCAATAAGGCAGTTGGACAATATAATCCCTAATACTCATTTTAGCTCTGAAATTCTATTGCTCAGGGTTATCTCTCACAGCTCACATTCTTCATAAAACTATTTCTATTACTAGGGTAGTTAATGTTTTCCTCACACATGTTTATGAAAGCTTTTATAATTTAACCATGAAATTGCACTGTGACCTAAGGCCTGACTACAAATTCCACATACCTTTATGTGGATGAGGATATTATACTAGGATTAACTTCTTGAGATAAAAAACTAACCAAGAACAATTATGGTAATACTTTGCACCATTTAATAACACAACAACCAGAAGGGACCATGTGATATTTATGGTCACAAATCACTCACTCAGTAATATAACTCAATAACAAAAACACTAATGCTGAAATCGTTAAATTCAATAACAAGAAAATGCACAGAGAGGTAAATATAAGGATATTTATTTTGAATCATTGTAGTAACAAAAGACTGGAAATGATCTAAATACACAAACAGAAGAAAGGGCTATACACACTGTGATACATTCAGAAAGTAGAACCATATGCACCCATTAAAAACAATGACTAAATAGAGGTGGTCCCAAATGATTCATATGGAACAATTTCCAAGAATTCTCAGCTCAGGACAATGGGCACAGTGTTCTACCATTTGTACAAAAAGAAAAAATCAAAAGTGAAATACGGTATGTGCATAGACTATCTCTGGATGTTTACAGAAGAAAATGGTTAACAGCTGCCTGTGGGGAAAGGAACTGAGGTAAGAGAAAACGTACTTTAAAAATTCTTTTATTACATCTTGAAATTTTTGTTCATGAGTATGTCCTACTTATTTATATTTAAAAAGCTAAATTTTCTAAAGAACAAATGAACAATGAAAAAAATGTTCAGTTGTATGTGTAGATACACAAACATGCATAGAGAAAAGACTAGAAGGAAATTTGCCAAGATATTAACAGTGGTTATCTTTACATAGTAGGATAGAAGTGATTTATTTTACGTCTTTTATATTTCTCTGTATTTTCCAAATTCTCTCAATGAACACAGGTTAGCTTTGTAATCATAAGAAGGTATACATATTTTTTCAAATGCACATTTCTATCACATTTTTTCAGACATTAAATGAAGTACATGCTGTGAGAATATGTATATTTTTATCAAAATTCTGAAACCGTTTCTGGAATTCTGTACATTTGCTCCAGACTCACCCTTAAGTTACATGAAGGATCCTTAAGACTCAAATTTGGGAATGATGCCTGGAGTGCATTTATATAACTTGTCCCAGCTCCTTGAGCTGTAAGCAGAAGAAAGGTATTGACTTAAGATTTACAAGTTATTGTCAAATGAATAGTCAACAATGGCTCAGTTCAGAGTCAGTCATCCACCTTCCAAAATACCCTAAACTTTACCTAACTACCTTACTAAATTCAAAATATCAGCTCAGATGATTCTCCCACTGTCATTAAGAAAGGACTAAAAATGCCACACCAACCCTTGATCTTTTATCGGTCATCTAGGGGGAGGGGGGTCTGTAGATCCCTGGGTCTCAGACATGCCCTTTAGGCTGTGACTCTATGGAGGTGGTGGACTGCTAACAGAGCCCATGCTGAGGCTGAATCTAAAAGACAATGGGGGAAGGGTGGCATGAGACAGAAGGCCACTGTGAGTCTGGTCCCCTTTATGGAGGGAGCAAAGGTACCCTTTCCCATGAGGAGGTTTTGTGAAACTCAGGACACACAGGGCAGCTAGGGGATCCCAGTGACAGGATGCCACCCAGAAGATGGGGGTCAGGCCCAAGACTGGAGCAAGACAGTAGGGCTCGGCATGCACTCGAAAGCCCTGCATGTCCACAATGCGGCCAGCCTGTGCAGAAAATGTGGGTGCAGATGATTTCCTGAAGGCTAGAATGTTAAGAACTTCTTGGCAGCGTTTTGCAGAGGGCTGAGGCTCTGTGATCATAGGTATGGGGTGACGAAGTCAGCAGATCTGGGATACGAAAGATGGAAAGGGATGTGATCTCTAGCCACAGGCTCGTGGGGGCTGTTGACCCTGGGTTGTGTCCCCTCCACTCATCCAACAAATCAGTCTTTACCAACTGAACCTAGGATACACAGGGTACTTTCCTTAGGCCAGAGAGAGGCCTACTTACCTGACTGCTTGTATTTCTGGATTTTTGTCTTCAGGTCTACTCTGTGGATGTTCTTCAGGCATTTCTCTAGTAATTCCAATTGATCTGGAGCAATCAGATTAAGTTTCTCTAATTCGATCACGAGATCTAGGAAACTCTGCGAGAGCAACCAACAAGAAAAAATGTCAGTAAGGCTGACTCTTAAGCCCCAAACGCAAACCTCAGGCTGGGTGATTTGTAACCACAAGAAAATGTGACAAGGGGAGCCCCTTCCATGATCTTCAGTGATCCTAAACCAGACCTCTCTGGTTTATAGTCCCTCCAAGGCCAGGAGGAAATTACACTCCTGGATTTTATCAAGAAAGAGGTGGTTAAGTCTTTTGGTGGACAAGGTTTGTACCTAGGTTGGGGATAGACACACGGGCCATTGTATGTCATCAAGAAGTACCACGATCCATATATACAATGGAATATTACTCAGCCATCAGAAAGGATGAATACCCAAGTTTTGCATCAACATGGATGGGACTGGAGATTATGCTAAGTGAAATAAGTCAAGCAGAGAAAGTCAATTATCATACGGTTTCACTTATCTGTGGAACATAAGGAATAGCATGGAGGACATTAGGAGAAGGAAGGGAAAAATGAAGGGGGGGAAATCGGAGGGGGAGAGGAACCATGAGAGACTATGGACTCCGGAAATCAAACTGAGGGTTTCAGAGGGGAGGGGGGTGAGGGGATGGGGTAGCCTGGTGTGGGTATTAAGGAGGGCACGTATTGCATGGAGCATTGGGTGTTATATGCAAACAATGAATCATGGAAAACTACATCAAAAACTAATGATGTAATGTATGGTGACTAACATAACATAAAAAAAAAAAGTACCATTCTTCCAAAAGGCCCGGCTGAAATTATACTGAAAAGCTCTAAGGGCTTTCCTAAAAAAGGAAGAGAGAAGATAGCTGGGGGCAAGTTTCTATTAGAAAAATCCCAATGATGTAATTCTGAAGTTCCTAAAATATTTTAGTCAATGCTGGACATTCCAACTCATTCTGACTCAGGAAGTCTGAGGGGGCAAAATTTAAAAGTTAGGGTATATTGCTACTCACTTGCCCTGGACCAAAGAGATTAGGAAAGAACTACATTTCAGAAATAGGCTTTGCTTTGGGTTTTATTTCCCTTCAGTTTAACATTTGATTACTGAGGCTCTATTTTTTATTTTTTTTTTTAATAATCATCATCAAGAAATTGATATAAATGACTGGCAGATAAGTTGATTTGGGGACACCAAATAGAAGTTCTATTTTTTCATTTTCCTTCCCATTTGATGCATTTGATGGTTGGGGGTACATCCAGTCACCCTATCTGCCTAGATTTCAGGAACCAAACTCCAATGATTAAAGAACAAGAGGAAATTCTCAAGCCACACCTTACCAGAGTCCTCAAAGGCAGGTCCTTTAAGAACATATTTTCATAATCTAAAGACCTGAGACTTTCTTGGCCTGTCCTTAGGCCAGGAGTATCACATGGGGCCAGGAGGAATTTAAATACTTTGCCAGCAATTACAACATCCCTGAGATCTTGACTGCTACCTAGCTTCCAACCCTGAATCTCTGTTTTTGCCATTCCCTGGATACATGAGTCACAAGTACCTTCCCCCACCTCATCTCCACACGGAGCCTAATGACTTCACACTGGCCTTGAGCTAGCTGGGGGAAAATAGATGCCGTCGGGAGTGGACCCGTACTTCCCACCTGTTTGCCCTCAGTGTGAGCAGATGGGACTTCCAAACCCTCCCAGATGGTCTGTCAAACGGGGGAGAGAAACTGATACCTAAATCAGGCCTCTGACTTTTACAGAAATAAGAATAAAATACAAGGATGAGAGAAACACCCAAGGCCACCCTATTTCCTCTCAATTGAGAAACCAATTCTCTTCTTATCAATGTTATTAAGAAACAGACCTTTCTCTTCTCGCTTCCTACCTTCACCCCCAGCTTGGGCCTCCCTCTTCAAGGACCCACGTCCCTCTCTTCACACCCTAGAGATCACCCCCCACCTTCTGATAGGCTCTTGGGAACATGAACCAAGAAAAAGAAAACTCACCTTATCCTTGGCTCCCTTTTCTCGGCCAGTATAATCCCTCATGAGGAAAAATAATGAGGACAGATCAGATTTTTCCAAATTACCACCAATCTCTGTCATCAGCACCCTGTAAACCAGACAAGTTATTTTCAGTAAATTCAGATACCATCCTAGTGAGAAAAACAAGAGCCGATGCCTCCGCTGTGCCAATAATTGGTTAAAAGGCTAGTTCAGGCCCCCATCTGATATACACCCCCATAAAACAGAAAGCCTAGGCCTCCTCACGAAGATATCTTAACAAAACTCAAAAAGGAAATTCATCCTTCCCCTACTTTCAATAGGAAACAGTACCTTTCTTTCCAACTAACTGCTCTAAAAACAACTCAGAGAATGAAAACTTCCCTAAAGAATCCCCTATTTCCCCAGATGTTATGATGATATAAGTGAAGAACATATATGACTAAGATGGAAGACAGAAATAGAATTCGAAGTGATCTTGTCTTCTCTGTTTTACAAGCTCCCAGGGGATGCTGACACTGCAGACCCAGGGATGATACTTTGAGTCACAAGCTTCTAAAGCAAAGTTATACCTGGGATGTCCTGGCCCACTCTCGAACTCAAAGGGTGAAAGGCATCTAGAGCCTGGGGACTGGGGAATGTGACCACAGATGTCTTTGTCTAGAAAGCTCTTCCTGATTCAGTCACCTCTGCTCCAGCGGGAGCCACCATCACGCTTTATCTGGGCTCCCAGGACACCTGTGGTTGGCATTATTGCCTGGACATTGTCATTACTGCTTAGAAGGCTGTTTTCCCAATTAGGCTCTCAAATTCTTGAGGACAGAAGATGCTTCGTTCATTTTGCTCTAGCACTTACCAAACACCTGGTATATGTTGACCCAAAAGAAAGGCCACTGAACAGATGCATCGATGAATCTAGCATAGCATCCCACTACCCAGCCTCTCTGCCCAGAGGCCCTGAGGAACTGTCTACACTCACCATAGCAAGGAGACAGGAAATGGAGAGTGCCCTAACCTATTCACTGAAACCCACTGCCTCTGAACATTTAAGAACATTACTGACATTACATGCTAGCTGAGGAGGTGGAAGATGATCGAGAATAACTACGATAATAATGAACCCCTGCATTTGTAGATGGCTTCACAGTTTTAAAAGTACTCCACATACTAAATTATTACAATTACACCAACAAACTTGTGAAATCAGGTTTCACCATTTTTAGCTTTACAAGTAGGAAAAGGAAGTCCCGGGCAATATTAGTGGCTGGCTCAGCCTTTGTGGCCTGTAACTGGTAGTTCTGGGACTTGAAACAGGCCTCTAGACCTCAAGTTTCACTTTCCAAGGCCTATGCTCCTTTCAACTCTCCTTAAAATAGTTCTTGATAATACACATCTTCAAATTATGCATCATTGATATAACTTAAGGCTGGTGGTCTGGAGAAAAAGGAACCATTAATTTAAGGTTACAAGGTATCTTCCTTTCTCCAGAAATGCAGCCTTTCTTGGGGCTGCTGTGCTCCCCTGAACCTCCAAGAGAGTAGTATGTAAGCAGGAGGAAGGAAAAACTCAAAGACGGTCTGAACTAAAGGGGACTCCAGGGACCATTCCTCTCTGAACTGAAGGGGGCCTACAGCTGGTTAATCGATGGGATGTTCGTTCTGCACCCCTGGCCCATCGAGCCTCTGGGGGCAAGGACCTCACTGGAACTCACAGAAAGGGAGCCCACCTCACTAACCTCCTCAGCAGGGGAAAGACCAAAGGGGACTCAGGAGGGATCACAGAGCTCTACAAAGGTCAGGAAGACCACCGTCAGACTTGTTATTTCCTTTCTCAGAATCTGTCAGTCTGACATCACAGAAAATAAGCCAGGAAAGACCACCGCAGATCTCACAGTCAGAGGATGGCAAGAATTACTAGCTCTTAGTCATTCTTATCTAGATCATTCTATCCATCATGCTACCCAGCCCTTCCACTTTCTTTATGATCTTCCATCCAATTACTTAAACAAACATGTTCTAAGAATTCAAAGACTTCAAAGGAATGAAGTAACATCATAAGGCAGTTGAATCTATGGGTAAAGAAGGTAACATCACTGCTTTTTCTTACTGTCCTCATTTCTGTTGTTCATAAGCCTAGACCACCTCCCTCCCTCCCACCAGGTCCAGCCTTGGGAATTGCTGATGAATTACCTATAGTCCGAAATAAGGCGAGGGTGCCTGAGCAAGTGGGCCTCCACTGCCTTTCTGTCCATCTTGAAGATCCGCTTGAGCAAGTCAAACCGCCTCACTCTGTAGAGCAGCTCGGCCAAGCCCATGGCAGACAGCATTCCTCTCTCACTTAAAATATCCAGAAGGTCCCTGACATTAAGCGGAGCAACATCTGCAGCCACATCCCGGCACAAAAAAAGAAGCATTTTCTTCTCGTCTTCATCAAGTGCCTCTTCAACCTGATGAATGACCTCAGTAGACATCCTGCACAGTGTCCTTCCAAAACACTGCAGTAATAAAACTCCACTCTAGTCAATAAAAGGCCATGAGGCTGCTGTCTTGATTTATGATGGTTTTCTTCATTTCTTTCAAAGTCCTTTCCAACGGAGTTCTGTGGTTAAAAGGGAATTTTTTAAATCCTCTTATCAAAGTAACTTATGTCTCACATTCAAGGTAGAGGCTCTTCCTTGCTTGCTGGTCTCTCTAACCTAGAAGATTAAATTTACATTGTTAAGGCTATAGAAGGTAGACAAAGCAACTGATCGAAAAACCAAGACAGACAAAGAAGATAACCTACATTTTAAAGGAAGTGAAACAAGAAACAAATCATCTCCCAAAAATCCCGCAGGCTTTCTTAGAATTTATGAGACTGTCAAATATGGTAAGAAGAAAATCACAAGGAGAGAGTTAATAAATAAATGGCATATAAGCTTGGTGGGAGGAAGAAGAAAAAGCCCAATGGCTAAGCAGCTAAATGGACCAGAAAAACTGGTGTCACAGGGTTAACTCCCACTTGAAGTGACACCAACCAGATAGGTTTGAACAAATACGGGTCTTGACAAGAGACCTTCTGCAGGGTATCAGAACTACTCCACCTCTTTTCTCCCAGTTGTCTCCTACTCTAAAACCCCTCATAAGCAGACATCTCTGCACCCATCCTCCCAGAGTCCCGGGTCCTTTTCACAACTTCATCAGGAATGCTCATTGGACCTGCCCCTTTGCCTTGTCAAGTTTTGATTACGGCTTCAGACCCTAAGCCCGTGGAAGTGCTAGGGGCCCCTTACTCTCAATACACTGCTTCAGGTCAGCAATCATCACAGGAGTTCCTGATGGTATCTGTGGAAGGAAGGAATGAGGACAGAAAATCTAGGGAAAGTTCTTGGTCCCAGGGCTGGACTGGGGTGGGAGCAATGGGAGGGAATGCCATAAATGTATTCTTAATTGCTTCCATTGAAACTCAACCTATTCTTGTTCAAAATTTAAGGTGCAAATGGCAGGTGCTGTCTATTCTATTCTAAAGTTTCATAGCAACAAATAAATAAGTAAGTAAATAAAATTTCATGGCTGTATTTTATGTTAAATAAACTCTTGTGTTCTGAGACAGTACCTTGTCTATTTCTATTAGAGAACATGTAAGGTTAAAAGTAAATCTTAGCAAAAAAATAATTGGAAACAGAACCCCACTGTAAGTCGCTGTTACTATGTATTTGTGTACAAGTGTATTTATATATTTATTGAGCTATATTTAAGAAAGGAACACTGAAGCTATTTTATTTATTTATGTACAATTCCAGCCCACAATGGGTTTGAGGCATCTTAAATAGCAACACTAAATACAAGAAAATTTTCATATGAGACGAGGGGGAAAAATTAGTTTAAAAAACCATTAAGTTAGAAAGTCGAAATGGGGTGGAAGGATAGAGAAGACAAAGCAAATATGCAGGCCAAAAGGCCTAAACAGATTTTAGCAGACTGTGACTTTGTCCCTGAGTTTCCTGGCAGTCAAAGCAAAAAGGGGTATAAGGGACATTAAATAGTTTTTGCTGTCAAAGACAAAAAGACAAAATAGATTCTTAGAGTAAGCACAATTTCCTAGAGATCCAGAGTTCCCCATCAATGAAAATATTAATAAGCATTTTAGGGTCTGAAAGTAACAAAATCAAATTTATTTTAAATTTTATTTCATTTTTCAAAAATTTTAAATATTTTATTTTAAAGTAGATCATTAATTTATATCTTTCACACTGGCCTTCCCACAATCGGGCTAAATGGTGAGTTCTTAATAAAAATAGACATTTTACCTTATGTATACTTGCTAATCAGTATTGGTGTGTCTATGCCAATCCCATGCCCATTCATCCAAACCTCACTTAAATACAGCCATTATGAATAACTGGAGAAATGGAATTTACTAAACGACTGCTCAATGAAAGTAGAAAAACTGGCACTCAGACTTTTTTTTTTTTAATCTGAAAGCTTAATAACAATTTTACACATTCCAGAGACCCTAAATTTATACTTTATTCACAGGCTAACAATACTTTAACCTAAGCACTAGTTTCCATGGAAGGAAGTCAAGTAATTATTCTATTGACTAAAAGTCACAATTTTGTTAGTAGTTGTTATAAATCAACCTATAAAATATTCATACCCACTAGAAGGTATAAAATAAGTAAAAGAAGAATAAATGAGATGTTATCCAAACTCACAAGACTTATCTGAAAAAGAACCAATGAGAAATCAAATGTTCAATTCCCTATTTTTATTTATTTTTTTTAATATTATTTATTTATTTGAGAGAGAGAGCATGTGCACAAGCAGGGGGGAGTGGCAGAGGGAGAGGAAGAAGCAGACTCCCTGCCGAGCAGGGAGCCCACCTCACCGCAGTGGGGCTCCATCCCAGGACCCTGGGATCATGACCTGAGCAGAAGGCAGATGCTTAACCAACTGAGCCACCCAGGCACCCCTAAAATTCCCTATTTTTAAAAACAGTAGCCAACCTTTCTGATTTGTAGTCATCAATGATATAACAACGCCATCAAGAAGTTAACAACATTAGATAATCATTTTTTTAAATATTATCTGCTAAAAAAAAAAAAAAATCATCTGCTCAGTTCATTCCCTCCAACCATCATACCAGGACTTTCTGCCAGTCACGCACACTCAGCAAGAGAACTGGCATGCTGTCTTCCCTCTGTCCTAATGGAGGTATAGTTTGGCAGCAAAATCCAAATTACTCAGTGGTAGCATCTGTCATATTCAGAAAAAATTATCAAAAGGAAAACTACAGATCCCGTGCTGAGTCAGTCCAACCTGCAGCAAAATACCAGTATACATGTTAGGGTGCTGTTGAGGCAGTTAATTGTAGCTAAAGGTGACAGGCACTTGAGAAAGGGAAGCATGAAAGGGAGAAGTAGAGTTAGGGTCCAAGTAATCACTACTTTGTTGGGGTTTCTTTTTTTTTTTTTCTTTTAAAGATTTTATTTATTTATTCATGAGAGACAGAGAGAGAGAGAGAGAGAAGCAGAGGGAGAAGCAGGCTCCCAAGGAGCAGGGAGCCCAATGCGGGACTCGATCCCAGGACCCTGGGATCATGACCTGAGCCGAAGGCAGACGCTTAACTGTCTGAGCCACCCAGGCGCCCCTTGTTAGGGTTTCTTTTAATCCCAAATCAAGACATTAACATAAAAATCACTCTCAAGCTAGGGAAGCCTATAAGACCTTCAGAGGCAAACCCAAAACCACCCCTATAAGGCTACCTTCACAACCCAGGGCATAGAAGACATCCATTCTGCTGGAGGCAAGTTCATGCTTAAAAACTGCCACGCACAAAAATAAAAATCACCATGACAGTAGACAACACAAATAAAATTCACATCTGAGGAACCTACATCTGAAAGAATTTAAATAAATATGAAAACTTTCAAGAAAATAAGGAAAATTTTTGCAATAGACCAAATCAATACTTCTGAATCAGTGACAGTTTTACCCCTCAGGGGACATTTGATAATGTCTTGAAACATTTTTGGTCATCAGGCCAGGGATGCTGCTAAACATCCCTCAACGTACATCCTCCACAACAAAGAATTACCAACTGCAGACACCAATAGTACCAAGATTAAGAAACCCTGCACTAGATAATCTGAACAAACTGGATATAAGAGACACTCACATGAATTTATAAATTTAATAGCAGTCCAATCAAAAATTAAAAAATAATTTGCCATGGACTGTGGCAAGCTGGTTTTAAACCTATGTGAAGGAGGAGAAGGTCCAAGAAGAGCCAATACAAGTTTTAAGAACAACCAGTTGCAGGAAGTTGCCTTACCAGATATCAAGATTTTATACAAATGTAATATGGCACCAGGGTATATAATAAAGCAACCAATAACCAGGTGAGAACTCAGAAATCAATCCACACACAGATGACTGAGGGGTCCTGCCAATCAATAGAGAAAGGACCAGAAATGGTGCTGGGACAACTGGTTATTCAATACATATAGGCAGGAAATTGGGATCCTTTCCTCACATCATTTATAAGTCAATTCCACTTGTACTAAAGTCCTGGATATAAAAGTCTAAATGAAAATCTATAACCTCCAATTACAAAAAGATTTTGTAAGACATAAAAAGCAGGCATCCTTTTAAAAATGAAAGAGAGTAAGCACAGACAGAGAAGACAAATGCATCATATTTACTTAATAAAGAATTTGTATCCAGAACATAGACAGCACTTCTGCAGGGTCGCCTGGCTGGCTCCGTCAATAGAGCATGTGGCTCTTGATCCAGGGTTGTGGGTTTAAGCCCCACATTGGGTGTAGAGATTACTTAAAAATAAAATCTTTAAAAAAAAGAAAAGAAAGAAAGAAAGCATTTCTGCAAATCAATAAGACAAGCAACTCAAAGGAAAAATAGGCAACAGGTACTTCCCAGAAGAAAAAACCCAAATAGCTACTAACGATATGAAAAGATGTTTGAGCCATAAGAGTAGTCAGAGAAATGCAAATTTAAAGTACAATGAGGTATTATTTCACATCAGTTAAATGCTTTACCAAATGTCAGAGAAATATAGAATCTCCAATGTTACTGGAGGAATCATAAAGTAGTATGACTACTTTGAAGAACAATTTGGCATTATCTGATAAAGATTAAAACATACATTATGACATGAAGATTTCATTCCTATGTAAATATCCCTTAAAAACTCTCAGACAGGTATACCAAGGCATATACACAATGTTTCTAGCAGCAATAGATGTTATAGCAAAAAAAAAAAAAAAAAGGAAACCATCAACCATCTAAAAGGCTATCAAGAAGAGACTGAATAAAATATTATAATCCTTTAATGAAACACTGTACAGCCCTGAAAATGACTGAACTAGAACTACATGAATCTCACAAACAAAACACAAAACAACAAATATTTTTGCTGAAGCAGAAAGCAAGTTGCTAAAGCATACATACCATACAATTAATTTACATTAAAATCCTAAATGTTAAAAATAATAACCATATATTGTTTAGCAATGTGTGTGTGTAGTAAAAATATGAAAAAACACACAGTAATAATAAATACTGAATTCAGAAAAGTGGTTTCCATTACAGCATGAACAGAATGTGACTAGATAAAAATGCACAGGGGAAATGACTGAACTTGTAACATTTTACTTTATAGGCCGAGAAATAGGTATACAGATGTCAAAATAAATGTACATTATACCACATTCTCTGACCTCAGTACAATAAAATTAAAAAACAATAATAAACCAAAGGGGAACCCTGTAGGTTTTCTTTTTTTTTTAAAGATTTTATTTATTTGAGAGAGAGAAAGAGAACATAAGTGGGGAGGGGCAGAGGGAGATGAAGAAGCAGATTTCCCGCTGAGCAGGAAGCCGGACAGGGGGCTTGATCCTGGGACTCCAGGATCATGACCTGAGCCGAAGGCAGTCGCTTAACTGACTGAGCTGCCTTGTCATGATCCCAGGGTCCTAGGATGGAGCCCCGAAATGGGCTCCCTGCTCCGCGGGAAGCCCTGCTTCTCCCTCTCCCACTCCCCCTGCTTGTGTTCCCTCTCTCGCTGTCTCTCTCTCTGTCAAATAAATAAATAAATAAAATCTTTTAAAAAAAAGAAAGAAAGCAAGCCTAGAGGCATTCCAAAGTTATCCTCCAAAAGAACACGTCAGATTTTATTTAACATGGTTCAAAAGATGGGGTAGAGGGGGTTAGGAGGGGGTAGCAAGTACAATGAGTTCTTTAGAAGTTCTGAGAAAGGACGGTCCTTGGCACTTCCCAGCTCCCCCTCGCTGAGTTGTCTAGCTCTACACTCCACTCTCCTCCTCAGAAGTCACTTGCTTCTCCTCCCTCTGCTGAAGGACAAAGGGGTAATCCAAGCCCAACTCTTGTTCTTTCTTGCTCTCAAATACCCACTCCTCCTGACTGATCGATATTCTGCCAGTTTTGTTTCACTCTACTGTTTTAAGCAGTTCACCTTCCCTCGCCAGACAAAACTGGCATCTGGGTATGTTTTCTAAAATTTGTACGAAATCCCCCTTTTCTTTCCTCCCCCACTGGCAAATTCTAGCTTAATAATTGTCTCCCCTTTCTTTTCCACACCCACACAAACTCTCCACAGTGCTTCAAACTTCACGAGCAAAGCAACTAAACCTAAGACCAGCTCTAGTTTCATTTCTCAAGTAGAAGTCATGGAACGGTTGCTAGTTAACACCAAACAAAGCCGATGTCATCAGCGTTAGTATCCACAACACTAATAGAAGGAGCGGTGCCAGGTTCTAGAGACAGAAAGCACTCCCGGTATTTTCAGTAGAAATACATTTAATATGGATGCTTGCAAAACTGTTGCAAGGGTTGGATGAAAGGGTTCTTGCCTGGGCTTCTGAGAAAAGCTCCTATAGAACCCCGAAAGATCTTGTCTAAGCCAGGCCAGTGGGGAATCAGGAGGCTATCCCTGGGAGTGCTGGGCTCACCTGCATGGAAGTGACCCAGAGATCAGAAAGCAGTCGACCATCCCACCTGCTTCCAACATCTCCAAAGCTGGTGACTGGACACCATAACGCTGCTGCCCAAATCCCTACCTCACCACCATCATGCTTGCCAACAGAGGAACTAAGAAAAGCAGCCAGCTATTGGCCTCTACCTCATTTCTGTTTACCAATCTTACCTGAATGCACCTAGCTGGCAGAACTTAGTTCACATCCCGGCTGTAAAGGAGTCTAGGAAATGCAGTTTGTAACTTTCCATCGTCTAGACAGAGATGAGAATGGGTCCTGAGCACCAGCTGACCTTAGTCACCACAGAAGGATATTCCTTCTGTGCAATTCCTGTGGAAGGACCCCAGTGCCCGACTCATAGTAGGCATTTCATCAGTATCTGTTGAATGAATCAATGAATAGATGGAGTTTCACAAGTTGCTACCCAGTAATGACTCACTTCCTTTTCTCCCCAGACTAGACCTTGACACATGGGAACTCACTCTGACCAGTACCTGCATTTATCTGCCCTTTGCCTCCTGACCACCAGCTCTGCAATACTTCTGGTATAGGACTGGTCCCGGCTTGCCAGGACTTTCCAGTCTTAGCACCAAAAAGCCTGTGTTCTCAGGACACTCCTCAGTCCCAGGAGTCTCAGGATGGTCGGCCACCCCAGCATCCCATCTTCAGATGGTGAGCCTCCTCCACTCATACATTTAGAGTAGCAAGTCATGCTGAGGAGAGGGGGAAAAGATCACACCAAATGCTTGTGGCTTTCAAGCTGAGCTGGCCCCTTATTGCTGCTCAGCAATTGCTTTTACAGGACCTTGGTCAGCTCCTTTCCCACCTCTGCCAGAACTCCAGCCTTCATGGCTTTCTTGTACCTTACCACCACCCACTGGTGCCATTTCTCAAAGGTCGAACTTGCCATTTATCAGGAGTAAATTCCCACAATCTTCCACCTTCCCACCACTCCCCGTGTGCCCTCCTGTCTCCATGAGCCCCTACAACTACTCTTTCGTCAACCTCTCTCTACCTCTAGCTTGTAAATACGTTCAAGTCTCTCCTCTCTTAAAAAAAAATAAATAAATAAAACAAAAAATCCCTTAAGCCTGAGATCCTGAAGCCAACCACCCTTTCGCTTTATTTCCCTTCACGTAAAGCAGGAACCTCATGAAGGAAGAGTCTGCACTCAGTGCCTCAATTCCTACAACTTCAATTCTCTCCTCAATTAGCTCCTACCTGAATCCTCCCTCTCACCGTATCCTTTACAAAATGACACTCAGTATGGAGCCATACTGGAACTGAGGCCAAAGAAAAATCCGTAAACTGATGCTGTGTCTATTTTAAATTTTGACAGTTTGCTCACTGTGAATTTTTTGCATGAATGTCAATTTTTTTCAAAATATTGCACTAAAAATTTCTCGATTATTGAATTGAGCACCCCCTTAAATGTTGTGCCTGAGTGAGTGCCTCACTCTGCACACCCTAGTGTCCCAGTCCTGCCAACAGTGCTCTTGTAGGGGACTTGGTGACCTAGTGGCCACATCCAAGTTCACTTGGAAGTTCTCTTTTACCTGGGCACCCTATCCCATCTGATGCTGCTGATTAATCCCTACTGGAAACTGCTTTGGCTCACCTCACACCACTATATTCTACACAGTCCCTCCCTAACCTTCTGTGACTCCTCAGCACCCTCTTTCTGCACCTGTTCCTTAAATGAGGGTGTACCCTAGTATCTATCTCTCACACAGGACTTTTCTCCTGGTCTTTCTGTTTTTCCTGCCTCTGGTCTCAACCCCTCCAAATCAATCCTCTATCAGAATGAACTTTCTGAAGTCCATGCTTGAACTAAGTCATTTTCCTAATTCAAACCTTCCAATGATTCCTCGTCTCCCATTGCAGGTTCCAATTTTCTTTGCATTCAAGGCCTCTTGTGGTCCAGCACCTGCCCTCATCTTTCATTAACACATACTTTGCACATGTGGCTTCAGCCTAACCTCAACACAGAGTTCTTTCCCACGCCTCTATGCCTTTGCCTGGACTACCCTCTTCCACTTACCTGTCCAGCAAAACCCTTCTCAGCTTTTAGGGCCAGCTGAAGCATCTCCCACTGTGTAAAGCTTTCCTGGGAAGAGTCCACACAGACTTGGCCAGTAACTTCTTTGTATCATTACAGTATGATGGACATACCTCCCTGGTACCCAGCATTGGCCCCAACAGGTGACAGTAAAATGTGGTTAACTTAAGTCAGGTTTCTCAATCTTTCTCACCAGAATGTCACTTTGCCTCCAAACCATCTGGTATCTGAAGCACACGACATTCTTTGTAATCAATAACACAGCCACCAACATGACTAATTCCCATCATACCTTAACCTCTCCAAAGACATACTGAATCCTCCATTCTTTGTACTGCTTCTCTACCTGAAGCAAAGTCACAGTGTGGCAGGAAAACAAGCATGGCCACAGTATGAAAGCAAATGTTACTTCTCAGGACACCACCAAACTGGGGGGTGATGGAGGAGAGCCAGCTTCACCATCTGCAGGAAGCAGCCTCTAAAGCTGGAACTTTCAGGTGTCTGGAAATCCCCACTGAAACAGAAACATCAGGTCCCTCAGAGAGTCGCCCAGAAGACTGAAAGTATCAAGGAGAAGGGGTTACATGATCCTGGGCAAAAGAGGATGTGGCTATCTCGCTGGAGTTCGGTGAAGTCATCCCAAACCTAAGAGAAGCCACCTTCACCTTCCATGCGTGTACAGAATTGGTGGAGGTGGGCTGTGTGGGTAACAATTCAAACAGCTAATATAATAAACCCATCTTTCCTCTTCCACCTGAGGCATTTTAAACCTAAGAGAGTGCATGAAATGCCATTTTGCACAACACTCCCCCCACACACAGATATTTAAAATGAGGTTTATAAATAATCGATCTATAAATAATAGATCATCATGTGGTTCCTGATTTCTGGAATGCTGCAGATATATACTCAAACATGGTCTAGAGGACCATGTACCAAGGCTGAGCCATAAACTTTCCAATTTGAGATGTTACTGACCATTATTATGCATCGGGAGCTAAAAATATACATTAAAACATTATTTGGCTTCACAAGCCATGCATTTCAATTATAGCAAATTGCCCACAAGCAATAGATAATCTCAATTATAAAATGACATAGAATTGGAAGATATTTTTATAAAGTTCTTTAATGGGGCTCAGTCCCGTGACTCTCAGGGAAGCCCCCACAGATTGCAACATAACATCACCTCCAATCGCCTCCCTGGTTCATAACACTTGCATAGAGGTGGCAGAAAATGAGGGAATGAAAGAACCACAGAATGAGAAATCATCTAGACGGAGAGTAGAGTATGAATCTTCTAATTAGATACAAAAACATAAGCAGAATCACCAGGGTCAATAAAAGTAAATCCATTCAATGCAATGGCTCACTCCATCTTTTTATTTTATTTTATTTTATTTTATTTTATTTATTCATGACAGACAGAGAGAGAGGGAGAGGTAGAGGCAGAGGGAGAAGCAGGCCCCCCAAGGAGCAGGGAGCCCGATACAGGACTCGATCCCAGAACCCGAGGATCACGACCCGAGCGAAAGGCAGACGCTTAACTGACTGAAACACCCAGGCACTCCATCTTTTTTTTTTTTAAGACTTTATTTATTTGAGAAAGAGAGTGAGAGAGCACAAGCAGGAGAAGAGGTATAGAGAGAGGAAGAAACAGACTCCCTGCTGAGCAAGGAGCCTGACACAGGGCTGGAGCCCAGGACCCTGGGATCCTGACCTGAGCCAAAGGCAGACACTTAACCAACTGAGCCACCCAGGTGCCCCATGGCCCATTCCATCTTAACCAAAGTTAAATTTCTATGAGGGCAAACTTCTCCTACGTAGCCCAAGTACCTAAGAGTATTGCCCCAAGAAGACCCAACTTGTAATTTAACTCGTGACAAATAGATAACTCAATGTTCTCTGGACAGGGCTTTTCTGTCCCAACCTCTTTTCTCAAGCATTTGCCTCCCTTTGGAAAGCCCCTTCCCTCTTCCCAGTCTCTGCCTATTGAAATTCTATCCCATCTTTCAAGGCTTCTCTTCCATAAGCTTATCTTGATCCCTAAGTCAGGTCATTTCCTGCTGCTTTGTAGCACTGTTTTTACTCTCTTCTGACATTTATCTTATTCTGGTTGGGTATCTATCATATGTGGTAAGGTCCTTGAGGACAGGTAGGTTCTCGTTCATCTTCATTAGGCTATGCTGAGCCGTGGCCAGGCTTACCAAGTTCACCCTCCCAAGAACTGACTGGCCATCATTACACAGCTCCAGCAGGCCCACACACGTGGGATGCCTAGTCATCCTTTCGTAACCTACAATGAAGCAAGATGGAGCTGGTGTTGACATAGGTATCATACTTGAAACCCGGCTGTTAGATCCAGGAAAAAAATTGTGAAAGGAAGGTTTTGCAAATATAAGGGATAACAATGCTGTTGTTTAAGAGTGGCTTACTGTGTGATTGTAAGAGGCTTGGTGAGCCTGATACAGGACTCCTATAAAGGGCTTCCTAGGAGCCGACAGGACCTCATCTTCAACAGGCAGAATACAATGTCTCTAGCCAACCTCGGTGGATCCCCTGGCCTTTTAACAAAAGGTCTGTCTCACTGTACCTGTAGCTAAAATTTTATCCTTTGCCATTACCATAATTTTTAAAACTCTCAGATTTATGTGTCAAGATTTTCATTTTTACCAAACCTCTAGGCCAGTCCTCTGCATGTGGTATAATTCTCTCAGGATGGCCTCAAAAGTGCCTAAATTTGGGGCACCTGGGTGGCTCAGTCGTTAGGCATCTGCCTTCAGCTCAGGTCACTATCTCAGTGTCCTGGGATCGAGCCCCGCCTCGGGCTCCCTGCTCGGCGGGAAGCCTGCTTCTCCCTCTCCCACTCCCCCTGCTTGTGTTCCCTCTCTCGCTGTGTCTCTGTCAAATAAATAAATAAAATCCTTAAAAAAAAAAAGTGCCTAAATTTAAAGAATTATCTCCTCAAATAGGACATCATCAAAATTACTAATACCTTGTATGAGATGGTGTAAGTTTAAGACACAACTAATTGTCCATGAACAATCACTATATTCACTCACGTGACTGAAAAACAGCCATAGGGCAGTGTGAAGCATTTACTGCATTCATCAATTGCTGAGGCTTCAATTTCCTCAACAACAAAAAGCAACAGGCAAAGCTGAGTTTGAGCAAGACTCCAAATTTTAATGCTTCAGCAAAGCCTTAGGTCAGAGACCAGATCTTAGTTCCAAGCAGTGCAAAGGAGGGCTGTGACCTAGCCTGTTCTTTGTAGGTCATCTTTATCACCATACAACCGCAATCAGGAAAATACACAATCCTTCTCCTCAGGGATTTCATCAAAGGAATTAGATAGGGCTCAAGAAACAACCCTATCTGTCCAATTATGCCACACTAAAATAAATTACTTTGCAGACATTTCTCTGCACTGAAGCCCATCTATACAAGACTAGCTTGAAGTAAAAATTCAACCTAGCAAGTATATTTGTTCAGTTCATACAATGGATTCTCCAAGGTTGGCCCGTCAGGAGATAGTCCTGTTCAAAATCAGAAGTTGTGCATAATAATGGAGATATAAAGCCCTTGCGATTCTTCTATATAGCATTCTTTTTCCTAATTATAAAAAGCACTACTTGCATGCTATAGGTAAATCTGGAAAATGGAGAAAAGTAAAGAAGAAAATAAAAATTCCCCATTTGCCTCAGCCTCATCACTATCTCTGGTACCTATTTAACTGTTCTGATCTCCTTCCTGCTCCCTCTTTCTAGGTTCCTTGACATTCCTGTTGACAATCCAGCTAAAAAAGATAGACTCAGTAAATGCAGGTGCTCAGTAAATGCTGAATGAAGGGATTCACTTATTATTGATTTATTTTACTCAACTCTGAATCAAGCTTTGGTCATTCTTGCAAGGAATTTGGTTCATTCACCAGACAGTATCCAAGCCAGATTTGTCATGCATCTACTCTTTAAAACAAAATCATTGATTTTAAGAACGATACTTTTTGAAAGCTTCAAGTAAAATACAAAACCAAAAACAAACAAAAAAGATACAGTAAGCTAAAGGGAAGATCCAAAAGATTAAAAAAAAAGCTCAAGAATTTGACAAGTAGATAAGGAAGCTTTGGTTCCCACTTGTAAAATCAGATGATAGACTGAAGCCATTAGCCTGAGGAACATTCTAAACCTTGGAGCAAGTAGCTACAAGAGGATTTTTTAATTACACTGAAAAACTTAAGTATATAGATATTAATATAAATAAAATGGGTTAATTTCTCCAATTGAAGAGTTCCCTGCAGAAGACACAAACCATCTTGAATATACAGATGAATGTGGTATCACATGGGTGAAGGTTAGTTCTTTCATAAGCACTGAATTACCAAAGATGACAACCCAATGTATAGAATAAGAGGAAAACAATGAAGAAGCTGTTGGTCTGTTTTGCACAAAAACTTAAATGGCCAAATAAAGACAAAGTGGCTAAAAGCAGAGAAAGAAGCAGTGTTATCTGGAAAGAAAATATTTATATATATTTATATATATATATGTATTCATATGTACATGGGGTCAAAGAAGAAAAGACTTCTCTAAATCCAGAACTGAGGGAGAAAAAACATTGGAGACATATAAACAAGCAAATGAATTAAGTGTAAACTGTGGATACACACATTCTCAAAAAGAGAAAAGTGGTCATTAGGAAAAAAATCTTTCATTAGAAACACTGACGTTGGAGGGGAGTGAAATTCCATCTGAGAAAAGAAGATGTTAATAGAAAAAAAATAAACACCAGTTCTGAAATGCAATTGAAGAAAAAGCATCATACAAAATAAATATTTTAAAAACATTTAAAAGTCTGTATTTGAGTGTATAAAGTGTCTGGAAAAAACATTAAACTTCAACCTTCTGTTATCTTAGGGAATGGACTCCTAAGGGCTCTCTCTATTTACTTTGCATATATTTTAACACAGATAATTATAATACAACTTAACTGAAAAGTTTTTGAAGAAAAGCATTACAATACAGAGTGTTAAGTGCAATTCTATGGTAAGCGTAAAGACAACCACCAAATGTATGAAAGTATAGAGGAAGGGAACATGTGGTGGTAGGTTATGGAGTCTTCTGAGAGTAAGTGACAGGAGCTGAACATAAAGGAGAAATAGGGCATTGCAGTAATGATAGTGTTTCTTACCTCACTGATGGATAGTAAGGAAAGCAAGAATGAGCGTGAGTACACGTTGCCCTCTGTTACCTGTCATTACTTCTCCAGCGTGGCCCAACTGTCTTCCTCCCATTCTTGGCTGTCAGTGGCCCCTGTCTAGGCTGCCTTGAATCTAAGTTACCCGGGTAGGTAACTTTGCTTGGGCTCCCCCAACCACTCTGTGAGCTTCTGCGGGAGGAAGGAACCAAGTTCAGATCCATCTCTATGTCCCCAGCACCCAGAACTCAGCCTGGCCCATAGGAGTTCAATAAATGTTGGCAGGATTACACCGAATCAAAGGAAAGGAGGCAAGTTCAGTCCATAAACACGAGTTTAATTAGCCTTTGGGACCCTACAAGGAAGAAAACCAAACGGAGTCCATTCCTGAGATTTAAAACAGTGACACGCCTGGTGCCTCGGGACTGCTGTAGGTGAGTCCCCAGGAGGCTCCAGAACAGACCAGAGGGGCTAAAAGCGGCTCAATCCATTTGGGGGGGGGGTCAGGAGCAGTGCCCTTACACCCCCGGAGCCCAGGCGACTCCAGCACTGGGGCTCGGGTCGAGAGAGGAGAGACGGACAGGATTCTTAGTCTACTCACGCCCGGGCAGCCCCGGCTCTTCCCGCTAGATCTCGGGCGGGAGCGAGACCCACCCGTGAAGGACTGCAGCTCCGGGAAACCGGCGTGGGGAGTACTCCAGAAAGTGGAGTACACCCATCAACAAGTGGACTCTGCAGATGGCTTCCGGGAACCTCTTGCAGCTAAGCGCCTGTGCGCCTCTTCCAGGCAGCCGACGAGAGACTTAAGGTTCGAGAACCCTCCGCCCCCGCATCTGAAAAAACTCCACAAGGGTACACCCGCGGCTGTCCCGAAACTCTCCCTTGGGTAGGCAACGGGCCACGTGGAGCTCGGGGGAATTACGTGCTGCTCGCGGAGAATGAGTGGGTTTTGTGGCTGCTCCCCACCTACGCGCTGAGGGCGAAGTTGTGACTCCGCGCGCCGCAGAGACCGAACCTATTTCGGGCGCAGCTTCCAGCAGGCCGCCTGCCACCGCTGCAAACTGCCTGAGAATACGCTCCCTCCCGCCCCTCCCCCACCGCGGTCGTGCAAGACGCCCAGGGGGCAAGGCGCACCCCACCGCGGCAGGCCTGCAGGCGGATTCACCTCCGAAAGCGGGCGCGAGCTAGTAAGTAATACAGTGTTAAAGAGCAGTGCAAATGTCAGTTACAAACAGAAGTAGAAAACGTTCAGTCGTTAGAGAAAGCCATTTTAATCAGGACATCCATCCCAGAAGCTGTAAGTAAAATAAATGTTAGCATGAAAGATGAAAACTTCTTTACGGCAAACATTCAAAATTCCCTTCCAAACCCGAGTCTTTAGTTTTCTTTGTAATTTTGGTGTTAAGCGAAATTTTCTCCCACTGAAACTTTTTTGTAAGATCATTTAGGGGAACCACTAGAGGAAAAATACCAAAAATTCTGTTCCTCTTATCTGAACTCTCTTACCTAAAGTAGGTCAAGCCCATCAGAGCCCCGTCTTAGTTTTAGATTATCCGGGTTTGTCCGTGTCCAAAATGCTTAACATATTTTATTCTCTATCGGGACTAAAATCTCATTGCGTAAATTAAATGTCAATGTCAACAAATGAAAATAATTCGAGAGGGCTTTAGTCCTTCCTAACCCACGCCCTACTCATTTCCTGTTCCCTAGAACCAAAACTATGCCTCCCTGGTCTTTGTTCTATTGCATTCCACTGTTAATGTTTAAAAAGAACATGTCCTTCTGTCCAAATCCGGACACCGTCAAGCAGGAACATCTTGAAATCAACTTAACATTTCCCAGTTTTTGTTTGTTTGTTTGTTTGTTGATGAGGGGAAAGGCGGGGAGCGGGGAACAAGTCTATGTTAAGGCTTTACAAAAATCTTACTAGTCATTCCAAACTTTGGCAAGGAAGTTTCCTTGCAGTTTGCCAAAATATATAGTACACCGCTGTGCAAAACAACCCTGACCTATTTCACCCGGCTATTGCAATAAAGTGAAAATTCCTGCCAGGCTGGCTACTACCGCGGAGACACGTAATCATGCCGGAAAAGTCTTCTTTCTCATCAACTTTTCGAAAGGACGCTGCCGAGGCTTTAGAACAGTTTGTCCCGGGAATTGAGCAACTCTCAGGATGACTTTAAGCAACGTTTACTCGTCCTCTGGAGCTTCAGTGTTGGGCAACGGTTATGTGACCCGGTGGGGGGCTGGGGGGAGCTTCCGGACAGCACCCGGGACTCCTGCAGCCTCCCGCGACCCACCTGAGATCCCGGGCTGGGGAGAACCGGCCGACGGAGCCCGTTTGTCTGGAGGTTTGTCCCGCGGCTGCCGCCCCCTCCACGCCCCCTCCGCCTGCGCCGGCCCCTGCCCCACAAACAGCAAATAGGACCCTAGCGGACTGAGTCATCTGCCGGAAGGCCCACTCCTCCCCTAACCCCGTCCCAGGCCAGTTCCGGGAAGAGCTAGTCCGGGAGTAGCTGCGAGGGGCGGGAGAGGCGGCACCGGGGTGGGGGGGAGGGGGGCATAGGATCTGGGATCTGGGGAGGGTGGGGAGTCAGGGGAGCAAGCGCTGGGCACGTACCGTCTTGCTCACCGCGGGGCTCTTCTTAGGCTTCGACCTATCAGGCTTTGCTGACAAGGACGCCTGAAAGAGGAAGAAAAGGAAACTGAAAGTCTAAGCCTGTTAGCGGACGTGGCGCCTTCCAGCCCCAGTCCCGCCTCCATTGGCCTTTCTCACTCAAGACTTCTCTGGGCACTTTACGCTAAGAAAGTTTGATGGCCTACCGGTCACTGTGCTAGGCCCAGAGACGCCGCTGATGAGGGAGCAGAAGGGGACAAAGCAGAAGCTGACATCCCACAACCCCCTCCCCCAGATGGAACAGGTGTGACATTCCTCAGGCACTCCTGGCTGCCCTAAAGCTAAGGAAAGGAAAAACAAATAGTTAACTTATAGAGCTCACAATCCTGCAAGACAGGAGTCTCCCTCGGGTTACAAATGTCTTAGCAATTTACAAGAACAAAGCATTTCTATCAATAACCTAGCTTCAGCAGGAAATGTAGATACAATGAAATGTCCTTATAACCTGCAGCCCATTGACAGATACTTGAAGCGGGCAGAGTGAAATGTTCCTCCAGGAGGCTCCCAACTGTCTTACTGTTAATGCCTTGCTTTCTAGGAGAAACAACCTTAACTTGACAATGGCAAAGTCTCCAGGTATCCTGTGAGTCTTCTTTAACATAAGACAATCTTTCTGAAACCTCCCTTTTCCTTAGTCCCCCAACCCCACAGTAGACAATCAGCTACCTCTCACAAACCCAGGGCAGCTCTCTGTGCCCACGGGTCCTGTCCCCTTGCTTTAATAAACCACCTTTTTGCATCAGAGACGTCTCAAAAATTCTTTCTCCGCCCTTGGCTCCACACTGCACTCCAGTGAACCTCACCTATATTCCAAAACCCCAGCGCTCCCACTCACCGACCCCAATGAGTCCCTTTGAATTAAAACACTCCTGTACCACAGCCAACCAGCTGTTAACACCCTCGACTGTGTAGGGGAGAAAACTGTCACCCCGAAATGTGTCCCTTTGGCATGTGGATTACTTGAGGTGATTATTTTTAAGAAACAAAAGACTCTGGAAGAAACTTTGACCCTCCCTGTAGCTTAGAAGACTGTAGATGGAGGACCTGCTCTGGGAAGAGAGCTGTCTGACCATAGTTTACTACAGTATAATAGGACAGAGAAGGTGTTTTAGACAGAGAAGAATTTAGCAAAGTCTGTTTGTTAAAATTCCTCTCTAAATCCCATTGTTTCTGTATGGCCAGCAAACATTTGTTTACCAAACATTTACTCTTTCATCTTCCTGTGAATTGTCTTCCTTCCCTTTGAAGTCCCAGACCTCTTACCCCTTCTCCTTACCCCTGGATAGCAGATAAGCCTCAATTGCCTGATTGCTTGAAAGGCAAATAAATTTTATATTCTCCTGTTAATCTGTCATATGTTAATTTAATTCTTGGACCAGACAAAAGAACCTTGAAGGGTAAAGTGAAATTGTCCTCTTTCTCAATAACTGGATAGGCTGAACCCAGGGTGTTTGTTTAAAATAGTTGTAGTTGTCATAAGGAGCAAGCAAGCACCGCTAGTGTTTGTTATCGGTGCTTGGGAATAATAATAAATAACAAATGTGAAAGCACTTTGTCTTTTAAAATATTTATTCCTAATAACCACTTTCTTGTGTTTTTTTCCCTTAACTTTTTTTGTGTTGTTAAGATATTCTCCTTCTTCGGGGCGCCTGGGTGGCTCAGTCGTTAAGCGTCTGCCTTCGGCTCAGGTCATTTTTTTTTTTTTTAAGATTTTATTTATTTATTTGAGAGAGACACAGCGAGAGAGGGGAACACAAGCAGGGGGAGTGGGAGAGGGAGAAGCAGGCTCCCCTGCTGAGCAGGGAGCCCGACGACCTGAGCCAAAGGCAGACGCTTAATGACTGAGCCACCCAGGCGCCCTTCCCTTAACTTTTCAATTCAATTTAAGCTTATAGGAAACTTAGAAGAATACTGCCAAGAGATTAACTACTGGCATGACAGCATGAAGAGGTCCAGTGACCCACTCCCTAGTGAAACTGATGAAAATTATTTTTTATGTTTTAGAGTGAGAGAACTCTAAAATGCTCAGCATGGAACCCATCTTGGGGCTCGGTCTCACGACCCTGACTGAGATCAGGACCTGAGCGGAAATCAAGAATCCTACACTCAACCAACTGAACCACCCAGGTGCTCCTAATGAAGATTATTTTAAAACAAGCAAACCACAATCATTTAAAGCCTTAGAAATAGTCCTAAGAGAAAATAGCAAATGAAAAAACATCTATTCAAGAAAATCTATGAAAATTTGATAAGAAAAGTGAGTGAGAATCTGTGGTATTTCAGTCAAGACCAGCTGACCAGTCAGTCTGCTGCAATCAAGAACACAGGGCCTCCTCTCCCCACGATCCCAGTGGGAGGAGCAGGATGTCTGCAATTCTCACCCTGCCCCGAGCTACCTGATATTAAGGCTAAGTCCGGGGTAAGTGTGGTTGAGAGATGGAGGCTCCTTTTTCCATCCAGCCCACTCATGTAACAGAGGATCTACCTTGGTCGGGAATGCTGGAATACTAGGGTCCTAATCACGCTTACCTCTGTTCTAAAGTGGTAGTTCTGTTGCAGGATTTCTTTTCCTTTGGTCGCGAGGTTCTTGGTCACGTCACTTCAAAGAATGAAGAGGTAGACCAGACAAAGAGTGGTGGGCAGCAAAGCAAAGTTTATTGAGTGTAGGAAGCTTCTGGATAGGGAGGGGACCCGAGAACTTTTTGGTGTTGGTTGTTTTAATCTGATAAGCCCCCCACCCGCCTGTCACCTAATCAGGTTTTTGTCCACGTGCTTATCTACCTATCAGGTAGATGTTCACAGGAGAAAAGGTGGAGGGCTCCTTCCAGGCCTGTATATTTTGTGGCCTAGGGGACCAAGAAGGCAGTGGCCACCACTGCCCTAAGGCATGCCGGCTAGCTGCAGGCCACCAGATCAAGCTCCTTGTTTAAATATCCCACCGGCTACTGAGCTGGCCCCCTGGGCCTGGGTTAAGGGGCGCCTGGGTGGCTCAGTGCGTTGAGTGTCTGCCTTCAGCTCAGGTCATGATCCTGAGGTCCTGGGATTGAGCCCCTGCATTGGGCTCCCTGCTTCTCCCTCTCCCTCTGCCCCTCTTCCTGCTCATGCTCTCTCTCTCATAATTAAATAAAAGGTCAAAAAAATAATAAAATAAAATAGCTTAGGAAAAACATCAGTTTCCTAAAGCTACAGATAGGAATGGCTCTCCATACCCTGTAGCCATATCCTGACGCTGGAAGATAACTGTGTTGTGTAGTCCTAAACCGGTTAATGTCAAATGGCTCCGTCACATCAGAGGCACCACGGCCGGTACCCCGAATGTCCAGACCAGTTGTGTATTTACTGTGTGTTCTGTAACTTCTGATTCCTTCACCCAAACCCAACATGCCTAGTCCATCTTTTTTTTCTCCAGTCAGTCACACCCTGGGATCCAATGTATAAATTCAATATTGCATGTATTGTACATAAGTGTTCTAAAGGATCATATTTTGTGTACTACCTATGTCAGAATATAGTGTACATTGCCATATAATGTAAAAAAGACAATGCAACCAACTATATAAGTATCATACCAACTAAAATACCAAATAAACTTTGAACAGTGAAAAAAAAATAGAAATACCGTAATATCCAGTAAGTCCACTGCTGGGTATTTACTTAAAGAAAATGAAAACACTGATTCAAAAAGATATATGCACCCCTATATTTACTGCAGTATTAATTACAATAGTCAAGGTATGGAGCCAACTTAAGTGTCCATCAATACAGGAATGGATAAAGAAGGTGTGATGCATATATATGCATACATACATATATATACATATATACACAGAATGGAATATTAGTCCTAAAAAAGAATGGAATCTTAACCATTTGTGACAACATAGATGGACCTAGAGTGTATTATGCTGAAATAAGTCAGATGGTAAATAGACTTATCATGATGAGCATTTCATAATGTATATAGTTGTCAAATCACTATGTTGTACACCTGGAACAAATGTAATATTATAAGTAAACTATAATTCAATTAAAAACAAAAAATAAAAATAAAATAAAGACCGTGTAAATTATTTTTCTCTTCCTCCGAATTGATTTGAAAAGCAATTGTATAAAGTAATATAATGGATTGTTGTGCCTATAACATGTAGAAATTAATGTTTGTGAAATATATTTGCCAATAATAGCACAGAGGAGGTGGGTAGGAACAAAGCCATACTGGGATAAGGAAATTACTACAGATGGTAAAGCAATAATTGTACCAATGTATTTTGGGATGTGTAACATTAATTGATGTGATATATATAACAAAATACCACAAAAGGAGGAAAGAAGAAATAGAGCTGTGTAGGAGTAACATTTCTACATATCATTGGAACTAGCTAGTATAAATCCCAGCTGCTTCTGATAAGTTAAGATTTATATGGTAAACCCTAGAGAAATTACTAAAACAATAACTCAAAAATATATATTGAAAAATCATTAAAGAAATTATGATGCTGCATTAAAAAATATTCACTTAATGCAAAAGGAGGCAGAAAAAAAATAGAGGGACAGAAAGGACACAAGACATATAGAAAACTAAAAGTAAAATGGCACACACAAATCCAGTTATATCAATAATAATAATAAATGGAAATGGATTAAATAATCCAATCAAAAAGAAAGCTTGTTAGACTGGACTGACTACAGCTATAACTGTATAGGAGACACACTTTAGATTCAAAGATACAAATAGATTGAAAATAAAAATATGGGAAAACCATAGACCAGGAGAAAATATTTCCAATATATATCTCACAATGGACATAAAACTTTAATATATGAACAATTATAATAAAACAAATGACCCATTTTATTTTTTTTAAGATTTTTATTTATTTATTTATTTGACAGAGAGAGAGACAGCGAGAGAAGGAACACAAGCAGGGGGAGCGGGAGAGGGAGAAGCAGGCTTCCCGCTGAGCAGAGAGCCCGATGTGGGGCTCAATCCCAGGACCCTGGGATCACAACCTGAGCCGAAGGCAGACGCTTAATGACTGAGCCACCTGGGCGCCCCACAAATGACCCATTTTAAAAATGTGCCGAAGATTTGAACAGACACTTCACAAAATAGGATACACAATGGCCAATAAATACATGAAATGATATTTGATATCAATAGTTATTAGGGAAATGCAAATTAAAAGCCTACTTTTGGAATGGCTAAAATCAAAAGAACTGACAATATAAAGTATCAGTGAGAATATGGAAAAACTGCAAATTTAATACAGTGCTAGTAGGGGCGACTGAGTAGCTCAGTTGGTTGGGTGTCTGCCTTTGGCTCAGGTCATGATCCCAGAGTTCTGGGATGGAGCCCCGCATCGGGCTCCCAGCTCAGCAGGGAGTCTGCTTCTCCCTCTGCCTCTCTGACCCCAACCCTGGCTTGTGCGCTCTCTCTCTCTCTCGCTCACTCCCTTTATCTCTCTCAAATAAATAAATAAAATCTTTTAAAAAAAATACAGTGCTAACAGAAATGTAAAATGGCACCACCTAGAAAACAGTTTGGCTATTTATTATAAGGTATACTTACCATATGACCCAACAAAAGTACTTTTCAGTACTTATTCAAGATAAATAAAAGCATATATCTGTACAAGGCTTGTATATGAATGTTCATAGCAACTTTATTCATAATAAAACTAAACTGGGAATAACTTAAATATCCATCAATAGGCAAATGGAATACTACTCAGCAGTAAAAAGGAACAAGCAACACATTTATGCAACAACATGGATAATTATGTCTGATATGCATGCTAAAGTATTTAGGGGAAATGTACTGACATCTTTAAAATACATCAAAAAATAAGATGGGTTGATAAATGGACACAAGGATGTATTAAAGCAAGTATAGTAGAATCTAATACAGTCGACCCTTGAACAACACCTATGAACTGTGCAGGTTCACTTTTATGCAGATTTTTTAAAGTACCGTAAATGTATTTTCTTTTCCTTATGATTTTCTTAATAACATTTTCTTTTCTCTAGCTTACTTTATTGAAAGAATACAGCCTATAATACATAAAACATACAAAATCTGTGTTAATCAACTGTTTATGTTATTAATAAGGCTTCTGGTCAGCAGTAGACTATTAGTAGTTAAACTTTTGGGGAGTCAAAAATTATAGATGGGGGCAGCTGGCTGGCTAAGCTGGTGGAGCATGTGACTCTTGATCTCAGGGTTGTGGGTTTGAGCCCACATTGGGTGTAGAGATTACTTAAAAAAAAAAATCTAAAAAAAAGTTATACATGGACTTTTGACTGTATGGGTGATTGGCACCCCTAACCCGCACATTGTGCAAGGGTCAACTGTAGTATAATCTAGTGGTAGGTATGTGGGTGTTTACTGCAAAATTCTTTCAGTTTTGTTCTGTGATTGAACGTTTTTATAACAAAAGGTTTGGGAAGAAAGCATTGTGCTGAGTGAAAGAATCCAGACACACAAAAAGTACAAATATGGTTTATTTTACAGTACACAAAGTACTGTATAGTTTATTTATATGACATTCATTAACACAAAACAAATCTATGGTGACAGAAAGTAAATTGGTGTTTGTGGGCAAGGAAAGTGTTGCTTGTAAAGGGGCATAAGAAAAATTTGGGGGTGATGGAAATATTCTGTATACTGATTAGATGGCAGTTACATGGGAGTATATATTTGTCAAAAGTACTGAACCATACACTTTATTTATTTTTTAAAAGATTTTATTTATTTATTTGTGAGAGAGAGAGAGAGAGATCACGAGCAGGGGGGAAGGGTAGAGGGAGAAGCAGGCTCTCCGCTGAGCAGGGAGCCCCAGGCAGGACTCAATCCCAGGACCCCGAGACCATGATCCGAGCCAAAGGCAGATGCTTAACCGACTGAGCCACCCAGGTGCCCCTGAACCATACACTTTAAATGAGGGCATTTATTTATGCAAATTATACATTGATAAAGTTGATTTTAAAACAAACAGGCTAACAAAAGTGGATTGGAAGCGCTGAGCTTCTAGATAGGTCTAATCCATTCTGAATATCTCAGGGTAGGATCTGGTTGAGCTATTTCCTTGGGGAACCTCCATTGTCAGTGCGTTCAAAGTTTTCCTTTAAATTGTCCAGATTTAGCAGGGATGACTCTTTTAATCTGCCACCTGCAAAGGAAAGGCCTGGCTGCCACAGCTCCCCAAGTAGAGTGGAAGAATATTGATGAGGTCTCCTCATCCGATAAACATACCTCATCTTAGATGGACACATTTGACCTGCCCCCCTTCCCACTTATTAAAACACTTTCTTCCTTTCTTTCCCCCTTTCTTTCCTTTCTTCCTTTGCTTCTAGGAGCCAACTCTCTCCAGATTAACCTCCCATCTCTCTGATCATTCCTGGTCTCTTTACAGATAGATTTCCTTTCCTTTGTTTGCTCCTTAAATATTGGCTCTGTCCTTGACCCTCTTCTTTTTGTCAACCAGGATTTAATTATCTTTTGTTGCAGTGATCACACATCCCTCTACTGTGTTTCTCTAGTTTCCACGTCCACCTGATTTCTCCTATGGTCTGGTCGGAGTTCTGTCATCTGCCTTCATGAAGCACTAAAGGAATATGTTGACACAGAGTGTGATAGAGTGAGACAGTCAAGGTCCGAGGAAAGAGAAATCATCAGAGCCCAAGGCCACCAGCTGGTTCGGTGATGTCCCAGGCCTGGAGGGAGATGCTGACACAGATGGAGGCCAAGCCTAGGTACAGATGTGGCATTTCCATGTCATGCTCTGCTGTTCCTTACTTTCAATGACCTGCTTCCATGCTGTTGCCCCACAGCGAGGAGCCCTTTCCTAACACAAAGTAAATGTTCAGACACTCCGGTTTTCCTTTCTTTATGAATGAACATTTTATAATAAAATGTTAGGAAAGAAAACATTATGCTAAGTGCAAGAAGTCAGACATGGAAGAGTACATAGTGCTTCAGGGCCTAACACTGAAGTTAAAAATAGGGCTAAGCCCCATGGCTCAGGGCAGACTCCAGTGGAGAAACTGTCATGCACATATACCCTCCTGGGCCCTGCAAAGGTACTTTGACAAGGGGAGCTACCATTTGAAAATCGGCATGCAGTGGGTGATAGCTATGATTTTATCATGGGCACATTAATATGCTCTTTATACACATCAATTCATGTAATTCTATGTCAGAACCATTGTCCTCATTTCACTAATCGAAATAACAGGCTTAGAGAGGTGAAATAAGTAAGTAATCAGAGTTCAAATAATTGGCAGAGCTTCTGTTCAAAAGCAGGGAGTCTAACTCTAGAGCCCAGGCTATCAGGCTTGTTGACTGTTGTTAACTAGAAGTAGCTATGTTGAGAATAGAATGCCCTCTACTCCCACTTCATATGGAGATAGTGCTACCACTGATCTACTGTCTCCATGGTTTTGCTCTTTCTAGAATGTCACATAGGTGGGATCATACAATATGTGTCCTTTTCAGATTGGCTTCCTTCACTTAGTAATATGCATTTAAGTTTTCTGTGTGTCTTTTCATGGCTTGATAACTCATTTCTTTTTAGCATGGAAAAATATCCCATTGTCCGGATGTACCACAGTTTATTTATCCATTCTTCTACTGAAAAGCATGTTGTTGCTTCCATGTTTTGGCAATTACAAAGAAAGCTGTTATAGACATCTATGTGCAGGTTTTTGTGTGGACATAAAATTGCAACTCCTTTGGTCTGGTTGGAGTTGCAATTTTATGTTGTAAATACCAAGAAGCAGGATTTCTGGTTTGTATGGCAAGAATATGTTTAGTTTTATAAGAAACCACCGAACTGTCTTCCAAAGTGTTGGTATCTTGCATTCCCACCAGCAACATATGTAAGTTTCTGTTGCTCCACATCCTTGCCAACATTTGGTGTTGTCAGTGTTCCAGATTTTGGCCATTCTAATAAAAGCATAGTGGTATCTCATTCTGTTTTAATTTGCATTTCCCTAATGACATATGTTGTAGAGCATCTTTTCGTATACTTATTTACCATCTGTATGCCATCTTTGGTAAGATGTCCACGAATGTCTTTGGCCCACTTTTAAATAAGATTCTTTTCTTGTTGAGTTTAAGATTTCTTTTTTTATATTTTGAATAAAAGTCCTTTATCAGATGTGTCTTTTTTGCAAATATTTTCTCTCAATCTGTGATTTCTCTTCTCATTCTCTTGATATTGTCTTTCTTTCTTTTTTTCTTTTTTTCTTTTTTAAGATTTTATTTATTTGTTTCACAGAGAGAGAGAGTGAGGGCAGGAACACAAGCAGGGAGAGTTGGAGAGGGGGAAACAGGCTTCCCGCTGAGCAGGGAGCCCGATGTGGGGCTCGATCCCAGGACCCTGGGATCATGACCTGAGCCGAAGGCAGATGCTTAACGACTGAGCCACCCAGGCGCCCATTGATATTGTCTTTCACAGGAAGAAATTTTTAATTTTAATGAAGTTTGTCTTATCATTTATTTATTTCATAAATTGTGCCTTTGGTCTTGTATCTAAAAAGTGATTGCCAAACCCAGGGTCACTTAAGTTTTCTCTGATGTTATCTTCTAGGAATTTCATAGTTTTGCATTTTACATTTAAGTCCATGATCCATCTTGAGTTAATTTTTGTGAACAGTGTAAGATCTGTGTCTAGATTCAATTTTTTGCATGTGTATGATCCAGTTATCTCAGCATCATTTGTTGAAAAGACTATCTTTGCTCCATTGCATTATCTTTGCTCTTTTGTCAACAGTCAATTAACTGTCTTTATGGGGGTTTGTTTCTGGGCTCTCTGTTCTGTTCCAATGATCTATTGCCAATGCCACACTGTATTGATTACTGTGGTTTTATAGTAAGTCTTGAAGTCAGATAACATCAATCCCCCAACTTTGTTCTTCTTCAATATTATGTTGGCTATTCTGGGTCTTTTGCCTCCCCATACGAACTTTAGAATCAGCTTGTCAATATCCATATAGTAATTTGCTGGGATTTTGTTTGAAATTGCACAGACTCTATGGATCAAGTTAGGATTGGTTTAGTTTTGGGGAGGACATAATTATTGGGGAGCAGGGGAAGTATTATTTTGGAGATAAAGGAATAATAAATAAGTTAGTAAAAATCAGCTATAGACAAGGGAGGGATTTTAGCATAGGCTGTATATTAGATAATATTGCATATTTACATTAAATTTCTTGGGTGTGATAGTGGTATTGTGATCATGTAGGAAAATGTTCTTGTTCATAGTAGGTAAGTACGGAAATATTTAGGGATAAAGTATCATCATGCCTGCAAATTAGTTTCAAATGGTTCAGCAAAGTGTGTGTGTGTGTGTGTGTGCGTGCACATGTGTGCCTGCATGTTTATAAAGAGACATGTAACAAACATGGCTGATTGTTACCAACTGGTGACTCTAGATGAAGGGTATATGTGTATTCTTTAAACTTTTCTGATTTTCAAACTTGAAATGTTTGAAAATTTAAAGTTGAAAAATGTTTATGTGTGATTCTGATATTCTACCAATTGTATTTGAAATGCAATGCAAGATATTTCATACACATCATTTTGTTTTAAAATGTATTGAGTTTGGGGGAGGATATAAATATAAACATCCCCTGTACAAATATTAGTTAAAAAACACTGTATCAAGGAAAAAGTATGTTCTCTGAAGTTTGGTTATTAAAAAGCAAGCTACAAAAGAAAATAAATGAATAAAAATAAAAAACAAGATACATTCTACAGGGAGACAGGAATCAAGGAAGTGCTTTGCAGGATGTGACTGTATATATCTGGCTTCTTTCTTGTTTATTTTTACCCTTCATGACTAACTACCCTTCATGACTAAACAACCTCATGAACCAGGGACCATGACTCTTTTGCTTCTCTTTGTATACCCAGCACTTAGCACAGTTCTTGGCATATAGTGGGTCCCTGTATAAGCTAGGTAACACTCACTACTTTAACAAAGTGACCCCAAAATAGTAGTGGTTTAGTACAATAGAAATTTACTTAGTCATTACCTTGCTAAACAATGCAGGTATTTCTGGCAGACAGCTTCCTGCCATGCAGTGATTTCAGAGACTGAGACTCCTTCATATTTTGGCTTCATCATTTCCAGGGGATTTGTTATCTTCAGCAGTCAGTCTGCAGAAGGGGAAAGAGTGTGAAGAAGGCATATCTGCTTCTTAAAATCCTTGTCCTAGAAATCATACATCTCATTTTCACTCATGTTCCATTGGTGAATACTAAACATATGGCCATACTGAGAAGCAAGATGTGTATGTGTATGGGTGGAGGGTAGGGGGTGTATGGAAAACCACAGCGCCTGAGCTCGCAGTCCCTCCCCAAGCACAATTCTATCATATGGAAAGAGAGTGGATTTTAAGTAGACTGCTAACCATTTCTCCCATAGTGTTTAAATGTTTGTTGAGTGAGTGAAAAAATGCTTCTGGGACTGTCTTATTCTTTGCAAATGTAATACCATCTAAATCTCAGAATGTGGAGAAGCTCAGATGCAGTTCATGCAACCACTGGTGGTTCTGTTGATTTTGTAGTTCTTCTCTGGCAAGATGTAGTAAGAAGGCCTAGAGTACCCTCCTGTCTAAAACAACTTAAAAACCAGATCAACAAAATGTATGAAACAACAGTTTGCAGACATTGGATGTCAAATAGTGTAGGACAGTGATCCTTGAGAGAGGTGAGCCCTATGATTTTCCTAGCTTGCTGCCTGGAAGGTTTCCAGGTTGTGGCACAGGGAGAGAGAACTCAGGCAAAGCCTAGTCATCTCCTTTAACTGTGGAGACACAGTCTTGGGAGGCTAAAGTGCCTAGAGTTTGCAGAGCATAGTACCAGAGATGAGAGCAATGCACAGAGAGACAGCTCTAAGGATCTTCAGAGAGTTCCCCTGAAGTTTTCAGCTAACTACTAATCAGTGCACATGAGGGGAGAAACCATCCAAGTGTGTGGGAGAACTACCTAAAAGAAGCAGAGGAAACAATTCTCAAAGCTCATCCAGAGACAAGAATGAATCAAGTTTGCACCAGACAGTAGAAAATCTTATAATTCATGGGTCACTGAGCAGTGGAGGAACATTAGCCCTACACTCAAAGCTACTCTAGACTCATATATATAAGTTAAGAGCAAGCCTCAAAAAGATTGAACTGTTTATAAATACTTTAACTGCATCTCAGGACAAAGCTCAAAAATATTTATAGATACAAAAATATCTAGCACCTGACAAGGTAAAGTTCACAAAGCCTGACATTTAATTTAAAAATTACAAAAATATAAAGAACCAGGAAAAGGCAACCCATAATGAGGATAGCAATCAATCAACAGAATCAGCTCCAGAAATGCCACAGATAGTAGAATTAGTAGACAAGTATATTAAGAAGAAACTATAACCATACTTCACATGTTCAAAAAGACAGAGGAAAGATTGAGCATATTAAGTCAAAACATTAAAGATATTAAAAGATCCACAATAAATTCTAGAGTAAAACTACAATGTCTGGGATGAAAAATATACTATATGAGGGTAGCAGTAGATTAGATACTGAAGAAGAAAAGATCGGTGAATTTGAAGACATAGCGATAGAAACTATGCAAAATGAAACACAGAGAGGAAAAACACTGAAAGAAAAAAATAAACAATATCAGGAAATCTGTTATATAATTTTAATCAGCCCAATATATATGTCATTAGAGGCCCTCAAGAAATATATGAGGGACCAAAGAAAATACTTGAAGAAATAATGGCTGAAAACTCCAAACTAGATAAAAGTTACAAATCTATAGATCAAAGACGCTCAATGAACCAAAGAACCCCAAGTACAAGAACCACGATAAAAGTACACAAAATAACATGTTAAATTGCTTAGAATCAGTGATATGCCCCTGGATATGACTGACCTGTCATTCTGTCCCATAACTTTCCCTTTGGACAGGAACTGAGCTAAAGATACAATATTTCTAGAATATTGCCAGAATATGAAGTCTAGTATCTGCTCCATTCCAGAATTTTTAAATGAATCAGAACAGCCCTAAAATGTGGATTCAGCCCCAGGCAATACCAGCTGTCACTAGTGTTCATCCAGACAGCTGTCATTTACTGCCCAGAATTGTTGCATTTATTTTCTTTGCCTGCCTGGCTTGGTGGTTCCCTTGAGTTTTAATCTATCCTCACATCCTTTTTACCTGCACAGTTCATTTGGACAGGATTTTTTGGCTTTAGCTTTCAGTACTCTTTCCAGACCTGATTGGGTAAATGCCCTCTACCCCAGACCTCAGGACCAGATAGGTCAAACACCATCCTACCAGTTTTCCTGTGAAAATTTTCCAGGAAATTTGAAAGAGTAGATCTTAAAACTTCTCATCACCAGAAAAAAAAAATTAGCTATGTGAGGTGATGAATGATAAAACTAAACTGATTCTGGTGATCATTTTGCAATATATGCATATTTTAAATCATTACTTCATATACCTAAAAAAATACCATGTTGTATATCAATTATATCTCAATTAAAAAATTTTCCAAAAATAACTTAAACTTTCTGACTATGTGACCAAACTCTAGGTAATGTTGGGATCTACCTGGGTGCTATGAAAGTTTTATCAAGTTGAGAATTTCATGGAACTAGAAGATATTATGCTAAGTGAAATAAGTCAATCAGAGAAAGACAATTATCATATGATCTCACTGATATGAGGAATTTGAGAAACAAGACAGAGGATCATAGGGTAAGGGAGGGAAAAATGAAACAAGACAAAACCCGAGAGGGAGACAAACCATAAGAGACTCTTAATCTCAGGAAACAAACTGAAGGTTGCTGGAGGGGAGGGGGGTGGGAGGGATGGTGTGGCTGGGTGATGGACATTGGGGAGGGTATGTACTATGGTGAGCACTGTGAATTATGTAAGACTGATGAATCTCAGACCTGTACCCCTGAAACAAATAATACATTATATGTTAATTAAAAAAAAAGAAACCCCCCAAAAAAAGAAAATTGAGAATTTCTTTTTTTTTTTTTTTTTTTTTTTAAGATTTTATTTATTTATTTGAGAGAGAGAGAGCACATGAGAGGGGGGAGGGGCAGAGAGAGAAGCAGACTCCCTGCTGAGCAGGGAGCCCGATGCGGGACTCGATCCAGGGACTCCAGGATCATGACCTGAGCCGAAGGCAGTCGCTTAACCAACTGAGCCACCCAGGCGCCCGAGAATTTCAATCATATAAATATGGAGACTGAATTGAAATATGCCTTCACATCAATTATGCTTTAAGAGAAATAGCCATCTTCTTACCACCTCAATCAAAATTGAGTGATAACTACTAATGCTATTGACACAAATACTAACTCTATAACAAGATACTTTTATATAAATAAAGTTGAATAAAGTATTTTTGGACATCTGTATTACTGCAAAAAATTAATTTTGGAGGAATTATTTGCTTCTATAGCTATCATTAAAAAACTAACCTACATACACGGATATCTGATCATATTGCTCTTTGTTAAAAAACACTTGGACATACTTCTGCTGTACAAACAATGTTCAAGTATTATTGTAGAGTCATATGTGGCTTATGTGTACAATCTTAAAATAAACCAGAATGGGTGGTGCAGCTTTGTAGTCCCAAAGGAGGCTAAGACAAAAAAAGATTTGGAACACAACTTTATTCTTAATTTTGGTAGACGTTTGGTTCCAGTAAGTAAGACAAGGAGTGAAAAGGAATGTGGGAATTCAAGAATACAGCCTGGGGCTTCAACAAGTTGCTAGATGGTGAGCTTTGGAATTCTTACCGCACCGCAGCTAAACCTATGTGATTTGTGTGTTAGTGAATGGAGGTAATTGTGTATAAGAAGTTTAAATGAGAATTTATACTCTTCATTTAAAAAGCAAATATGATAGGGCACCTGGGTGGCTCAGTTGGTTAAGCATCTGCCTTCAGCTCAGCTCGTGATCCCGGGGTCCTGGGATCGAGTCCCACGTCGGGCTCCCTGCTCAGCGGGGAGCCTGCTTCTCCCTCTGCCTTGCCTGCCGTTCACCCTGCTTGTGCTCACGCTCTCTCTCTGTTAAATAAATAAAATCTTTTTTTAAAAAAAAGCAGAATTGATGCATAGACATTTTTTAAAGAAGACATACTGATGGCCAACAGGTACATGAAAAGATGCCAAACATCACTAATCATCAAGGAAATGCAAATCAAAACCACAATAAGAAATCACCTCTATCTGTTAGAATGGCTATTATCAAAAAGACCAAAGGTAACAAGTGTTGGTGAGGATGTGAAAGAAAGGGAGCCCTTGTACGCTGTTGGTGGGAATATAAATTGGTGCAGCCACTATGGAAAACAGTATGGAGGTTTCTCAAAAAACTACAAGTAGAATTACCATATGATCCAGCAATTCCCCTTCTGGGTATTTATCTGAAGAACATGAAAACACAACTTGAAAAGATATCTGCACCCCCGTGTTCATTGCAGCCTTATTTATAATAGCCAAGATGTACAAACAACCCGTGTCCATCAGTGGATGAATGGATAAAGAAGATGTGGTATGTATGTATGTATGTGTGTGTATACATATTTAAATATTTAAATAATTCAGTAAATATTTAAGTGAATGAATAGAATTTAAAGAAAAGAAACTGAGACATCTGCTTCTTTTCTTGTTAAAATTCCATGGATCTCCTTGACTTGGATCTTCGAAGAAGGTTGGACAAGAATGCCACATTATTTGCACTCAGGAGTTCTGTTTCTTGTAATTCTGACAAAAGAAAGCACATGACCAATGTGTTAAAGGAGAAATGTTTATTGCATGCAATGGCCAGAGAATAATTGGTTGCATGCAGCAGAAATTGGTCTTGACCTCTGATGGTTAGTATTTGTATCACCAACTCAACAAATAAGAAAAGATTATATAGCATGTGTCAAAAAGCTTAGCCCTAGCTCAGTTCTAATGTCCTTGCCATGGGTTTGGGGAAGGGCTTTCCAATCCCAGAACACATCACCATTCCAGGTTTTTTGTGGGGTTTTTTTTTTGTTTTGTTTTGTTTTTTTTAAAGATTTTATTTATTTATTTGACAGAGAGAGGCACAACGAGAGAGGGAACACAAGCAGGGGGAATGGGAGAAGCAGGTTTCCCATGGAGCAGGGAGCCCGATGTGGGGCTCGATGTGGGGCTCGATGTGGGGCTCGATGTGGGGCTCGATCCCAGGACCCTGGGATCATGACCTGAGCCAAAGGCAGACGCTTAACGACTGAACCACCCAGGTGCCCCTCACCATGACAGGTTTTTTGTAAATAATGTCAGTTTTCTGATAGGCAGCTGGAATCCTGGAAGCCTCCTAGACATTGGAAAATATGTGAATCTCCCCATTCTTCATTCCTTAAACCTTTATAGATTCATAAATGAGGTGTTAATACGCAACAAATCATCCCTATCACGTCACTTGTATTTTTAGATCTCTAATGAATTCATTCATTCAACAGATACTTCCTAAACACCTAACACACAGGTATAGTCCCTGTCTTCAAGGAGGCCATGGTTTAATGAGGGAGTCAGGCAAGTAAATGAATAATTATGATGCATTATAAGTGCTGTAATAGAAGTATGTCTAGGGTATAGGCTATAAAAGATTTCTTTCATTGTCTTATAAATGTAGAAATTGATAGACTTATAATTGTTGCTGATAAACCCAGATCAAATATAAGGAAGTGTTTACAGGTCATGAATTAAGGAATTAATACCTTGAGTTTAATCCCTGTATTGTTAAATATATGAATTGTTGGGTTTGGCCAGCAAACCCCGAGGCAGTGAATGAAAAGATTACTCCAGACGTCTAAGTAGGAGAAAGGAGAAGGCAAGGGGGGACCAGACACTCTCCTGGTGAAAGGTCCTGAGCCAAACTTTGCCTCCACTTTTATTGTGAATGTTACCAATACCATAAGGGAATGAGAAAAACAAAACGGAGGGGCACCTGGGTGGCTCAGTATTTAAGCGTCTGCCTTGGGCTCAGGTCACGATCTCAGGGTCCTGGGATTGAGCCCCGCATCAGGCTCCCTGTTCAGTGGGAAGCCTGCTTCTTCTTCTCCCACTCCCCATGCTGTGTTCCCCCTCTCACTGTGTCTCTATCAAATAGGTAAATAAAATCTTTAAATAATAATAATAATAATAAAAAGCAAAAAGGAGTGAGAAGCCTTAAAAATCAGGGCAATGGCATAGGGAGTATTGTGTGATTAGAACGAGTTGTGCTCATGACGCACGTGCAGACAGGAAGTACATGGAGTACATGACCGCCAAAGATAAATGTTTCTCCGAAGTCAAGCATTTACTCCCTGGATGAGTACATTGAGCCGCTATGAGGATCTGGCTGTTTTCAGCCCAGAAACTACAAAGGAGACCCAGTTTTCTGGACGCTCCTTCTTTGCTTTTCAATTAGTCTCATCCAGGGAGGCATGCATTTATTAAATCTTACTTAGCCAGGCATTATGAATGCCCATAAACTGCGACCTGTTTCCTTGTTAGAATTTAATCAGCATCTACAGATATAGTTCTAGTTTTAATTTTGTTTCACTAGAAAGTCCGGTCTCCACATACGATCTAATTTTAAGACTTTATATCTGTGTTAAACCCTCACAGGTTTATATTACTATGACGTGGGATTCCCAGGTCTAGGTGCTACCACTGTCGGTGAACTTCATTCTTCCTCAGTAAAGTGATCCCATCTGTGCTACCACAGGCATTCTTTATTTTTAGGACCCTTATAGCTACTGTGAACCACAAAGTTGGCTTTCAGTACTATGTCTCTGAACAGTTAGTATTTCCCACAGAAATTTGGTAGCAATAAATGAAATAAAATATACCATATATATAGCACAAGAAGAGTTACAGTCACACAACATTCACTTAACTGTGTAATTCATTTAAATGTTTCATGCAGGGGCTCCTGGCTGGCTCAGTTGGTGGAGCCTAGGACTTGATCTCGGGGTTGTGAGTTCCAGCCCCATGTTGGGTGTAGAGATTACTTAAAACTTAAAAAAATACATGTATGATGCAAACATTTTTTTCCAATCTCCTTGCTCTTTTGCCGTAAGGTAAAAATGTCTGATTAATGTATTTAAATAACTAAATTTATAAAGTTGTTGGGTTAATTACCAGATCAGCAGGAAAATGTAGGTTTAATGCCTTTATTATTTCCAAATTCAGTTTGGGAATTGAGTAATTAAAATTAGAGTAGGTGGAACATTTGTAGGGGGTATAAATGCTTTTTTTATAATGAGATTTAATTAATTTTCAAATACTGTAATTGGTAAAAATCTAAAAGCAAAATATTTCTTTTTAGACATAATTTGCTTTGAAGAGCACTGTTTGGAATATTACTAAAAATTATTCTTGGGGTGCCTGATTGGCTTAGTAGAGTCTGAACTCTTGATCTTGGGGTTATGATATTAGAGCCCCATGTTAGGGGTAGAGTTTACTAAAAGAGTTTACTTTCAGCTTTAAAACACAGAATGAAAATGTATGACTTTTCCAAATGACAGAAAACCTGATTTACATTATATTTTAAGTGTACGTAGTCTTCTTATTTTGTAATAGATTCCCAGAAACATAAGTCTTTTGCAATGACCAAAATTCTTTTCAGTTAGTTTTGTAATTTGGGGCCACATTTTAAGAGTTACTTCATTTTCTTTTCTTTTCTTTCTTTCTTTCTTTCTTTCTTTCTTTCTTTCTTTCTTTCTTTCTTTCTTT
>NW_023270377.1:33524862-33525015 GCF_011800145.1 Mirounga leonina
CTTTCTTTCTTTCTTTTTCTTCTTTCTCTTTCTTTCTTTCTTTCTTTCTTTCTTTCTTTCTTTTTCTTTCTTTCTTTCTTTTCTTTCTTTCTTTCTTCCTTCCTTCCTTCCTTCCTTCCTTCCTTCCTTCCTTCCTTCCTTCCTTCCTTCCTT
>NW_023270377.1:33525025-33696364 GCF_011800145.1 Mirounga leonina
CTTCCTTCCTTCCTTCCTTCCTTCCTTCCTTCCTTCCTTCCTTCCTTTCTTCTCCACGTGAGATTAAACAGAAAAACACACAGACCTTGAGACAAGAGATTTTTTTGTCTTTTTTTCTAAGATTATTTATTTACTCTTTTTTATTTTTAAAATTTTTAAAATTTTTTTATTTTTAAAAGATTTTATTTATTTATTTGACAGAGAGAGAGAGAGAACACAAGCAGGGGGAGCAGCAGGCAGAGGGAGAAGCAGGCTCCCCGCTGAGCAAGGAGCCCAATGTGATGCAGGGCTCCATCCCAGGACCCTGGGATCATGACCTGAGCCAAAGGCAGATGCTTAACCAACTGAACCATCAAGGCGCCCCCCCCTTTTCTTTTTAAAGATTTATTTATTTGTTTATTTGGCAGACAGAAAGAGAGAGCACACAAGCAGGGGGAGCGGGAGAGGGAGAAGCAGGCTCTCCACTGAACAGAGAGCTCGATGTGGGACTCGACCTCAGAACCCCGAGATCATGACCTGAGCCAAAGGCAGATGCTTAACCGAGTAAGCCACTCAGGTGCCCCTTATTTATTTACTTTAGAGAGAGAGAGAGAAAGAGAGAGAAAGCAGGGGGAGGGGCAGAGGGAGCGGGAGAGAGAGAATCTGAAGCAGATTTGGGGCTGAGCAAGGAGCTGAGGCGGGGCTGGATCTCAGGACCCTGAGATCAGGCCCCAGGCCAAAATCTAGAGTCAGACACTTAATGGACTGAGCCATCCAGGTGCCCTGATTTTGTCTTTTTTTTTTTTTTAATAGCTGAAGCTATGTTTTAAATTGTTTGTATGTATCAAAGGTAATTCAATTTAAGACAATATACGGAATTTGGGGCACCTGGGTGGCTCAGTCATTAAGCATCTGCCTTTGGCTCAGGTCATGATCCTGGGGTCCTGGGGTCGAGCCCCACATCGGGCTCCCTGCTTGGCAGGAAGCCTGCTTCTTCTTCCATTCCCCCTGCTTGTGTTTCTGCTCTCGCTATCTCTCTCTGTCAAATAAATAAAATCTTTAAAAAAAAAAAGACAATATATGGTTTTTAATAATATAATCTTTGAGTTAGCATTTTGAATATTTTATTATATATAATATTTACAATATATAATAATGTAATACAACATAAAAATAAAATATTATATACTTTCATGTATAATGCAATATATAAAATTAAGGTAAAGCTTCTCTTTGCAGTAGATCCTTTCTGATAGAATCATTGGCAAGTAAATGCAATTTCCATTAGGTGTTCTAGTCTCTTAGTTTCTGAAGCTGATGTTCCAACCCAAAACGAAAATATTTTAAAAGGACGAAAACCGGGGTGCCTGAGTGGCTCAGTCTAAGCGTCTGCCTTTGGCTCAGGTCATGATCCCAGGGTCCTGGGATCAAGCCCCACATCGGGCTCCCTGCTCCGCTGGAAGCCTGCTTCTCCCTCTCCCACTCCCCCTGCTTGTGTTCCCTCTCTCGCTGTGTCTCTCTCTGTCAAATAAATAAATAAAATCTTTACAAAAAATAAAATAAAATCAAGAAAACCCCCCCAACACCAAAGCCCTCTTCCCCCACTTCCCAAATTGATATTGGAGGTAAGCCAAAACTCACTAGGAGGATTCCACTCCCATTAGCATAGTTATTTGAATTTGAATACCTTGCAACTCTAGAGATTTTGAGGATCAGAAGGATTATATCAAATTTTGAAGCTCATGTTGCCAACTGAATGAGAGGCTGTCATGAAAGAACATTCAATTTCTGTTGTAAACTACCTGGGTTTTATGTAATAAGCCAATACATTGAAAAAATACTTTAAAAATTTATGAGTTTTTTGAATGCTATTTTTTTTTAAAGATTTTATTCATTTATTTGAGAGAGAGAATGAGATAGAGAGAGCATGAGAGTGGGGAGGGTCAGAGGGAGAAGCAGACTCCCCGCCGAGCAGGAAGCCCGATGTGGGACTCGATCCCGGGACTCCAGGATCATGACCTGAGCCAAAGGCAGTTGCTTAACCAACTGAGCCACCCAGGTGCCCGAATGCTATTTTTTAATGACAACAGAATATTATGAAGAGAAATCACATTAAACTCCAATCTTTGTCTTAACATTTTATATGTAATATGTAAATATTATCATCTATGTACATTAAAAATGCACATAGAAATTAAAGTTAAGGCAAAGATTAAACATTTAAAAATATTTGCTTATCATGACTACATGCTATCATTAGTTAATAGATCAGTGTACTCTTCATGTTTTAAGTTTTTATTTAAATTCTAGTTAGTTAACATATAGTGTAATGTTAGTTTCAGTAGAATTTAGTGATTCATTACTTACATACAACACCTAGTGCTCATTATGACAAGTACCTTCCTTAATCCCCATCACCCATTTAGCCCATCCCCCTGCACCTCCCCTCCACAACCCTCATTTTGTTCTCTATACTTAAGAGTCTCTTATATATAAGTTTGTCTCCTCCCCTCCCCCCTTGCCTTTTTTCTTTCAGATCAATGTACTCTTAGGGCAAGGTTCATTGTACTAATAGTGGGTCCAAGTCCATATTTTGGTCTTCTTGATTTTTTTTTTTTTTGGCTGGCTGTTTTCATGATTAGATTATTGTATTGACCCAGTAATGTTGCTGACAAGAGTTTATAGCTCTGTTCTTTTCTTCTTGTTTCTTGTTTTTGCATTACCGGTATTAGCTTCAATCAGCAGTTTCTTTGTAAAAACCTTCCTAAGTCACTTATCTACTTCATGAAGATTAGTTTAGTTAAAACTAGTAGATAATAGGGGCGCCTGGGTGGCTCAGTTGGTTGAGCGACTGTCTTCGGCTCAGGTCATGATCCTGGAGTCCCACATCGGGCTCCCTGCTCAGCAGGGAGTCTGCTTCTCCTTCTGACCCTCTCCCCTCTCATGTGCTCTCTTTCTCTCTCTCTCAAATAAATAAATAAAATCTTTTTTTTTTTAAGATTTTATTTATTTATTTGACAGAGAGAGACACAGAGAGAGAGGGAGCACAAGCAGGGGGAGCGGGAGAGGGAGAAGTGGGCTTCCCGCTGAGCAGGGAGGCCGATATGGGGCTCGATCCCAGAATCTTGGGACCACAACCCGAGCCGAAGGCAGATGCTCAACGACTGAGCCACCCAAGCGCCCCTAAATAAATAAAATCTTAAAAAAAAACTAGTAGATAATAAATTCCACAAACCAAACACATACAAAGTACCATCTGCAGCAATTTGCTGAAAAGTTCCTTTATTCTCTCCTTTGGAGGGTACAACTCCCACTTTCCCTTCAAGATACCCTATTTACTATAAATTCTATGTGACCACTTGGAATCCACCAAATGAGGAAAATCCCACTGTCAATTTATACAATAAACTTCAGCAAACTTGAATTCATTTTTATTAAACATGAAAAAAAATATATGTAAGTTTAAATATTTTCTCTTCTCTCCTTAATGGGTAGTCTTGCACCTTCCTTGAGTTGCATGTATCCCATTTGGGGGACCATCATGTTAGAAAATGAGTCTATTTTCTTTTTTCTTTTTTTTTCTTTTTCGACAGAGAGAGAGAGACAGCGAGAGAGGGAACGCAAGCAGGGGGAGTGGGAGAAGCAGGCTTCCCGCTGAGCAGGGAGCCTGATGTGGGACTCAATCCCAGGACCCTGGATCATGACCTGAGCCGAAGGTAGACGCTTAATGACTGAGCCACCCAGTCGCCTGAGTCTATTTTCTGATAACCAAAATTTTAAAAGAAAAATGGTAAATATGATCAGAAATAGGGAAGAGAATGAGAAGAATGAAGGGTAGGACTCAAATTATTTTTCCTGGAATACTTCTCTCTAGCCCCTAATTTAGTGGGCCTTGCCAATGTCCTATGTCTCTATGAAGCTAAAAAAATTTACTTTAATATGCAGACTGTGCATTTTCTTTAAACCCCAATATAAAGCATCTTCCTTTGGGGGTGCCTAGGTGGCTCAGTTGGTTAAGTGTCCAACTCTTGATTTCTGCTCTGGTCATGATCTCAGGGTCATGAGATTGAGCCCGGCATCAGGAGTCTGCTAGAGATTCTCTGCCTCTCCCCCTACCCCTGCCCCTGCTCACATGCGCTCTCTCTCTAAAATTAAAAAAACAAAAGCAAAAACAAAAAAACAAAAGTATCTTCCTTTCCACAGTATCATTAAAATCTACATTTGATTGAGGTGGCAAGTGGATGACTGTAAATACACCCTATGCCTGTAATTATACACTGAATACTAAGTTCCGCTTGTCTCTACTGTTCCCATCATGCCAGTATCCTGCAACCCCTTCTTCTCCTTTTTCGTTTTCTTCTAATTTGTTTCTTCTATCATATTGGCCATTCACATGTATAAATACTTATTGTTTCCATGTTTTTTTCTTTATGTACATTTTCTACCCCACCTTGTCCCCTGACACCCTCTATGTTACTTTTTTTCCTCTCATCTTACTTTTCAAAAAATGTGTGAATCTGCTTTAGTAGGTGTATCAAAATAGTTTTGTTCAAAGTACAGGAAGACAATAAAATTACTGTAAAATTAGATAGTTCTGAGATAAGATCTAAAAGAATAATTTTATGGCATTTTATAGTACTTATCACATACAACATGATAGGTACTGTAATATGGTGGTTACTATGGAGTCAGACCTGGATCGAAAATCTAACTCTGGAACTTACTAGCTGTGTCATCTTTTTTTTTTTTTTCTAAAGATTTTATTCATTTATTTAAGAGAGAGAATGAGATAGACAGAGCATGAGGGGGGGAGGGTCAGAGGGAGCAGGCTTCCCACTGAGGAGGGAGCCCGATGCGGAACTCGATCCTGGGACTCCAGGATCATGACCTGAGCCGAAGGCAGTCGCTTAACTGACTGAGCCCCCAGGCACCCTAGCTGTGCCATCTTAAGCTTTGTTAATTCACCATGGATTTGCCCTATATACAAAATGGAGCTAATAATATTTTTACATATAGTCATCTACAGTGCTTATTTATGAGGCTAGTAAACACATAATTAACATTACTTCCAATTGTACTTTGGTCATACATTTTTTTTTAAAGATTTTATTTATTTGAGAGAGAGAGAGAGAGCATGGGTGGGGGTCAGAGGGAGAAGCAGACTCCCCGCCAAGCAGGGAGCCCGACAGGGGACTCGATCCCAGGACTCCAGGATCATGACCTGAGCCAAAGGCAGTCACTTAACCAACTGAGCCACCCAGGCGCCCTGGTCATACATATTACAGGCGCCCCTGCCTTCAGCCCAGGTCATGATCCCAGGGTCCTGGGATTGAGTCCCACTTGGGGCTCTGTGCTCAGCGGGAAGCCTGCTTCTCTCTCTCCCACTCCCCCTGCTTGTGTTCCCTCTCTCACTGTGTCTCTATCAAATAAATAAACAAATAAGTGCATAAATATATAAAAAGAATGAATATTACATTTAACTGGTTCTAGTCCAAGTAATGGCAACAGCTAAGATGACTGGTTTGTATTCTCCGCAGCTCCCAAGGAATTCAGGCAATAGTTTTCAAATTAACAAAATACAAGGAAAACTTTACTCCTTGCTTCCAGAAAAAATTATGATGGATAATAAATACTCTAAAATAGGAGAGAAAAATTATTGTTATTCTCGGTTATAAACATGTCAAGCACTGCACTTTCCATCTTTTCTGCACCTAACCCAGCAAATGAGTTTACTCATGGATATTCAGAATATCTACTGTTTTTGTTTAATTTTTTAAGTAAGTTCTATACCCAATGTGGGGCTTAAACTCATGACCCTGAGATCAAGAGTCTCACACTCTACTGACTGAGCCAGCCAGGCACCCCAGGTTATCTACTTCTTGAGTGAGCTTTGGTAGTTTTGTCTTTTTAAGGCCATTGTCAATTTCATCAAGATTTATTAGCATAAAGTTGTTTGCAAAATGCTTTTATTGTTTTAATGTCTCTAGGATCTGTAGTGATATCTCTGCTTTCATCACTAATATTAATTTGTGTCTTTTATCAGTTTGGCTAGAGATCAGTCTTCTTAGTTGCATCCCACAGATTTTGGTGTTTTTCATTTTATCCAGTTAAGAATTCCTAATTTCCCCAGGGACCTGGGTGGCTCAGTCAGTTAAGTGTCTGCCTTCGGCTCAGGTCATAATCCTAGGGTCCTGGGATTGAGTCCCACGTTGGGCTTTCTGCTCCATGGGGAGCGGCTTCTCCCTCTGCCCCTCCCCTTCCGCTCTTGTGCTCTTGCTCTCTCTCAAATCAATAAAAAAATAAAAACTTAAGAAAAAAAGATTTTCTAATTTCCCTAGACCTCTTTTTTGAGCAGGGGGTATTACAAGTATGCCATCTAATTTCCAAATATGGGTGGATTTTTCAGATATGTTACTTTTAGTCTAATTTCTTTGTGATCTGAGAATATGTTTGGTGTAATTTCAGTCCTCCTAAATATATTGTTTCATGGCCCAGAATATAGTCTGTTGTGATAAATGGTCCATGTGCACTTGAAAAGAATGAATGCTCTATTGTTTTGGGGCAGAGTGGTCTATAAATACTACATCAAGCTATAGTGTTGGTCTTCTATAGGCTAATTTTCTACTTTTTCTATCAATTACTGAGAAAGGAGTGTTGAAATTGTCAACCGTAATTGTGGATTTGCCTATCTCTCCCTTTAGTTCTATTTGTTTCACATAATTTAAAGCTCTGTACAACCTCAGGAACCCCTTTTATCTTTTATTTCAAAATTCCTGTAGCTGTCATACTTTATTGTAATGGCCTGGTTTCAGATTACTAATAAACAAATCTGGACATATTAAAAAAAAATAAAGCTCTGTGCATATACATTTCGGATTTTTATGTCTTAATGAACTGAATCCTCCATTATTATGGAGTGAGAATACTCTTTATTCTGAAATTTATTTTGTCACTATTCTTTTCATTACTGTTTGCACAGTATATTTTTTCTATTTTTCTACTTTTACCCTAGGTTTTAAAGGAATTTTCATGTAAACAGCTTACACTTGGGTCTTACTTTTTTGCCTGACAAACTGTATTTTATTTACTTTATTTTTTTATTTTTTAAAGATTTTTTTATTTATTTGACAGAGAGACACACAGCGAGAGAGGGAACACAAGCGGGGGGAGTGGGAAAGGGAGAAGCAGGCTTCCTGCTGAGCCAGGAACCCAACGTGGGGCTCAATATCAGGATCCTGGGATCATGACCTGAGCGGAAAGCAGACACTTAACGACTGAGCCACCCAGGCGCCCCACAATCTGTGTTTTAATTGAAAGATTTTAGAGTTTCAATTTTAGAGCATTCTACATTTAATATAATTATTCATATGATCAAATTTTTTTCATACGATCAAATTTAAATCTACCATCTTGCTATTTGTATTTTTCCTATTGTTATTTGTTGCTTGTTAAACACTTTCCTTATCTTTTGCAGTCTTTTTTATTACTCCATTTTACCACATTCCATTTACAACTATTAGGAATTCTTGTCTCATGTATTGAGTGATTCCTCAAGTTTATGTTTATAAAGAAGAAATTTATAAAGAAAAAAAATCACCCTGGAGTTTTATATTAACTTTGTTATTCAAGCTATAATATTACCTCTTCAAGAAGCTGAGTTTGTCTCAACTTAGAAATTTAATTAATCAAAATTTAAAAATTCGGGGCAACTGGGTGGCACAGTCAGTTAAGCCTTCAGCTCAGGTCGTAATTTCAGGGTCCTGGGATAGAGTCCCATGTTGGGCTCTCTGCTCAGCAGGGAGCCTGCTTTTCCCTCCCCCTGCCCTTCCCTGGCTTGTCCTCCCACGCTCTCTCTAATAAATAAATACAAAAAATCTTTCTTAAAAATTTAAAAATTCAGTGTGGGAAGAATGTGTAGTTTGTTGTTAGAAATACAGAAAAAAATGTCAAACTTTTCAAATTGTTGGGATAATGAGGACTAAGGGTAGATAATATCACAATAAAGAAAAATGAACATGATACATGGATATGTCAATCAGAACTGGGCAGCAAGTGCTTTATAGTATAATCTAAAGCACTTTCAGAGGATGCTAAAAACAGCCAGGCTAATTCCCATTTAAAATCCCGTTAGAGTACACCCATGTTCATAGTAGCATTATTCACAATAGCTAAAATGCGGAAGCAAACCAAGTGTCCATCAATGGATGAATGAAAGGCAAAATGTAGTATATACATACAATGGAATACTATTCAGATTTAATAAGAAATTCGACCCATGCTACAGTATGGATGAAACTTGAAGACATTGTGGTAAGTGAAATAAGCCAGTCAGAAAGAGACAAATACTGTATGCTTCCATTTATATGAGGTACATTTGAGTAGCCCAAATCATAGAGATAGGAAGTAGAATAGTGGTTGCCAAGGGCTGAGAGAAGGGGGAATGAGGACTTATTGTTTAATGGCATAGACTTTCAGTTTTAAAAGATAAAGAGTTATGGGGATGAATGGTGGTGATGGTTGCACATTTTGATTGTATTTAGTACCACAGACTGCACACTTAAAAGTAGTTAAGATGGCAAACTTTACCACACTAAAAGAACTTGAAAAAACAAAAAACAAAACCTTTTAGAACATATCCATTTGTTCAAATATATGCTGGCTTAGTGCCATATGCAGAATGCACTACTGCTGGTACTCAGTCTCCCCCCATATTTCAAACCAAATCTGATAATGGCTTGAGACATTTTTTTTTTAAAGATTTTTATTTATTTATTTATTTGAGAGAGAGAGAGAATGAGAGAGAGCACATGGGAGGGGGGAGGGTCAGAGGGAGAAGCAGACTCCCTGCCGAGCAGGGAGCCCGATGCAGGACTCGATCCAGGGACTCCAGGATCATGACCTGAGCCGAAGGCAGTCGCTTAACCATCTGAGCCACCCAGGCGCCCGAGACATTTTTTTAAAAAGTAATCTTCACAGCTAACATGGGGCTCGAACCCATGACCCCATGACCAAGAGTCGCATGCTCTGCCAACTGAGCCAAGACATTTTTTTTTTTAAAGAATTATAAAAACAGACTAGCATATGTATTCTTACTTTATTAAATCTTACTAGTATTCTTGAAGGGAAAAACACACAGATGAGTAGGCTACATTGAATAAATCTTATTTTTATAAGAGAATTAAGAAGCCTTTAAGATACTTCCAGGTATTATCTTCAGTGATGCTTCTTATCTTTATTCTTGGACTCCAGGTAATATTCCGCCCCTACAGCTACCACAAATGCTGCAAATCCCCATTTGAATCCTTTTAGTAATGCACCAACAAAGGAAACATTGTTTGCAAAGCCACCCATGTATCTCCAAGCTTCATTGCTAGAGGAAAAAAAGGGAAAAATTATAATCACACACAACTTATATACATTCACTAAAACAGATTTAATTTTCATCCTAACAGACTTAAATGCAACCTTATATAAGATATCTAAGTGGATCACAATAGAAGTCTTTCTGTGATATAAGATAATTAGGTCTATATGCCCACATTTCACATATAAAACAGAAGAAAAAGACTTGATTTCACTGTCATTAATACTTAGGATTTTATAGAATTCCCAAATGCAAGACTCACTTCAGCCTATTCATTAGAGGTCAGGTGTGTGGCTTTGCCCACACCAGTCATTACAGCATTATTTAAAGAGGAAGTTAGAAACTTGGGCATTAAACTTTGCTCTGTCACTTAGATTCACAACCTTTTAGGCTAGACAAGTTAGGGCCTGCTTCCTCTTTTACTCAATGGTGATTACTATCTACCTTATAGTGTTATTATAAAGATTAAACAGGTAATGTATGATATATTCTGGCACAGAGCGTATGTAACACCTAATATTATTATTCTTCCAGAGAATCAGAGCTTTTTCCTGTCATAGCTGCCTGAGCTTTAGAATACGGACTTCTAAAAAAAAAAAAAAGAAAAAAGAGGACTGACTTCCTGCTCTGGCCATCATTCTTCTGAGTATCTTGAACAGAGAAGTAAACAGAATTCAGAGAGCTCTAGTGAAAAAAAAAAAGTCTTCTCTCACAGGTAGGGATAAATGAGTGGAAAAAACTATGTTATATAAAAAAAAGCCCACTTAACTCTAAAAATCTGACTTAGTAGAAAATATGAGAGTTAATCAAATCTAATTCAGATACCAAAACCAGACAAAGACATTAGAAGAAAACTACAGGGTAATATCCTTCATGAACAGAGATGCAAATATTCTCAACAGAACTTTAGAAAATTGATTCTAGCAATATATGAAAGGATAATATATCATGATGAAGGGTTTACCTCAGGAATGCAAGATTAAAAAAAAAAGGAATGCAAGATTGGTTTGATATTTTAAAATCAGTAAGAGTAATTAATCATATTAACAGAATGAAAAAACTGTATGAGCATCTCAATAGATGCAGAAAAAGCATTTAAAAAAATTCAACACTCAAGAGAAACTCCACAACTTGATGAAGGGCATCTATGACCACCCTACAACGAATATACTTAGTGGTGAAAGACTGAATGCTTTCCCCCAATTAGGAACAAGGCAGGGGCTCCTGGCTGGATCAGCTGGTAGAACATGTGACTCTTGATTTCACAGTCCCACATTGTGCAGAGATTACTTAAAAAGATTAAAAAAAAAAAAAAGGAACAAGGCATGGATGTCAGCTAACAACACTTTATCCAACATTATACTAGTAGTGTTAGCCAGTGTAATAATGCAAGAAAGAAATAAAAACTTTACAAATTGAAAAGAAAGAAGTAACACTGATTTTAGACAAAATGATCATCTATTAAATTCTAAGAAATTTGTAAAAAAAATCTGCTAGAACAAAAATGTGAATTTAGCCAAGAAACAAGATACAAAGTTGATATATAAAACTCCATTGTATTTTCACATATTAGCAAAGAAAATTGACAATTTAAGTTTAACAATACCATTTACAATAGCATAAAACACGGAATAATTCAGGATAAATTTAACAAAATATACACAAGATTTGTTTTTAAAGCAATAGAACACTACTGAGAAAATTAAACAGAATCTAAACTGTCCATAGACTGGAAGATTCAATATTGTTAAGATATCAATTTTTTTAAGTTTTTATTTAAATTCCAGTTAGTTAACATACAGTGTAATATTAGTTTCAGGTATACAATATAGTGATTTAACTTGTTAAGACATCAATTATCCCCAGTTGAGCTCTGAGTTAATGTGAACCCAATTAAAATTCGAGCAGCTTTTTTGTAGAAACTGAAAAGCTTGTTTTAACATTTAAATGTAAATACAAAGAACCTAGAATAGCTAAATAAATCAAAAAAAAAAAAAAAGAAAGAAAAGAAAAGGAACATAGATACTGATCCTCTAGAATAAATTCTATCTAAATTATTTGTTCTTACCGGCCCCATGGATCCCTTAGCCCTCGTGTAGCCAGCCTCTCCTGGACAACTGCTAATGGTGTCCCTTCTATCTTCCATTGTTTATAATCTGGAAGTTCCAGTTTACTAGGGCCGTGTTCATGCCCATGTCCGTGGGCCATGTCTAAAGGATAAGATTAACATAAAAGAGAACTATGCTGATTGTAGATATCAAATACCCAAACATTTGTTAATGTTTTAAAAGGAAAGCCAATATAAATACTTGAAAATTCTGAGGTAACAGGTTTTATAAAAAGCACCCTATTACATAACTAGTGTATATTCACAGTTGGGAAATACACATATACAAAATATAAAAAAGAAAAAAATCAATAATCCCACCACTTGGGACACCTGGGTGGCTCAGTTGGTTAAGCGGCTGCCTTTGGCTCAGGCCATGATTCCGGGGTCCTGGGATCGAGCCCCGCATTGGGCTCCCTGCTTAGCAGGGAGCCTGCTTCTCCCTCTGCCTGCCGCTCCCCCTGCTTGTGCGCTCTCTCCTTCTCTTCTCTCTCTGACAAATAAATAAATAAAATCTTTGGAAAAAAAATAATCCCACCACTCAGAGATAACCATTTCCTATTTTGTTCCTTTCTTCATTATAAGAACAGCTCACATTTATTGTGCCCTACATGCCAGGTGCACCAAAGTGCTTTAACATGTATTAATTCCATTACTCCTAAAACAACCCTTTGAACTTAAATTACAGTTATTATCACCATTTTACACATGAAGATAATGAAGCTCCAACAAGGTAAGGAACTTTCTGAAGGTAACAAAAACAGTAAACGGTACAATTGGTCTTGAACCTTGCAGTTTGGTTTCAGAGCCCTTGCTCCTTTTTTTTTTCCCCAAAGATTCTATTTATTTATTTATTTATTTGACAGAGAGAAAGAGAGAGAGAGAAAGCAAACACAAGCAGAGGCAGAGGGAGAAGCAGACTCCCCGCAGAGCAGGGAGCCCGATGTGGGGCTCGATCCCAGGACCCTGAGATCATGACCTGAGCTGGAGGCAGATGTATAACCGACTGAGCCACCCAGGAGACCCTGCTCCTAACTTCTAAGCAATACTGTTTCCTTCTTTTTAGTCCTTTCACAATGTGTAAATATGCATCATGAAAATGTACATATTGTTTTGTTACCTATGTTGTTCAGAAGATTCTTTTAAAATGCAGTGTTATTGTGTTTAAGTATCTATGATCACATGAACTTTTTTTTTTTTTTAAGATTTTATTTATTTATTTTGACACAGAGAGAGAGACAGTGAGAGAGGGAACACAAGCAGGGGGGAATGGAAGAGGGAGAAGCAGGCTTCCCGCTGAGCAGGGAGCCCGACTCAGGGCTCGATCCCAGGACCCTGGGATCATGAACTGAGCCGAAGGCAGACGCTTAACGACTGAGCCACCCAGGCGCCCCGATCACATGAACTTTTTATGTAAAGAGTCAGATAGTAAATATCTCAGGCTTTGTGGACCAAGAGGTAAAATCAAGCATATCTTGTAGGTAGTTATATAACAAGAGAAAAAATATTTATTGATAAATTCAAGATATAATAATAACTGAGTACAATTTTTTGTAATACAGGTCTGATGGAAAAAATGAAATTCCCTTTTTTGGGGATAACATTTTGCTTAACTGGGGCTCAAAGTTAGGGTTCCTTAGCAAGTTCATCCCAGATGTTCATCTGTAAAAAACATTCTTAGCTCATGGGCAGTATAAAAACAGGCAATATGCTGGATTTGGCCACGGGCTGTGGTTTGCTGACTCCTGAACTACACCAACAGAGACCTTAGGACCCCTAAGGCTCCTTAAATAAAATATGCCTGTAATGGTTATAAGACTTCAGTTTTACTAGTGTTATTTTTTTTTAAAGTTTATTTATTTATAATCTCTACATCCAACATGGAGCTCGAACTCACAACCCAGGGATCAAAAGTCACATGCTCTACTGACTGAGCCAGCCAGGCACCCCACTAGTGTTATTTTTATAGATAATGTAAAAATAAACTTCAGTTCAGTCCCGAGTTAAATTGCTATGAATTTAAAATTAAGGAGGTATGAATTAATGCCCCTTTTGTATAAGGTTAGCAGTAGCAATTCTATAATCACTGCTCTCCAGAAATAAAACCAAACCAAATAATTACTACCATTATGTCTGCCTTTATAACTCTGAACAGGCCCAATAATAAGGCAGGGCTCTTACACTGTATTTTAGAAGACAGAGGTAATTATTAGATAGTGTTTACTAAAGATACATTATGTGAAATGTTCATTCCATTAAACGTTAGTTCCCAGAATATTGGGGGGGGGAGTTATACATAGTAATTCTGACAAATTAACCAACACTGTATATTTAGACATATTAAGATAATCACAAAACATTATTTTGATGTTTTTTACATTCAGAAAAAGAATGAAAACCAATACCCACCAAACACAAGCTAAAACAACATTCACAATTTCAAATGAAACATTTGATCTATTATTTCATTATTATTTGGTGGATTTAATAATATAAAGGAAAAAATGGGGCGCCTGGGTGGCTCAGTCATTAAGCATCTGCCTTCGGCTTGGGTCATGATCACAGGCTCCTGGGATCGAGCCCCACATCAGGCTCCCTGCTCAGCGGGAATCCTGCTTCTCCCTCTCCCAGTCCCCCTGCTTGTGTTCCCTCTCTCGCTGTCTCGCTCTCTGTCAAATAAATAAATAAAAATCTTAAAAAAAATTTTAAAAAAGGAAAAAATTACGGTTTCAGATTTCAGGCTGATTTTGAGGTTCAATACATTATTATAAAATAAATATTTAAGAAGTGTTTAATTAGAAGGATATCTTGGTTTCTTCAAACCATGTTTTCAAAAAAATTTTTTTTTAATATTTCATTCCAAAAATCTTTGAAGAGATTGCAAGACAAACCCTTATTTTGGCAAATATCAATTGTAGAATATTAACCCTAATTGAGTATCAACATACTTGGAGAAGAATACAAGACAAATGTCAAAATCTTTTGATGAGGGCGCCTGGGTGGCTCAGTTGGTTAAGCGACTGCCTTCGGCTCAGGTCATGATCCTGGAGTCCTGGGATCGAGTCCCATATCAGGCTCCCTGCTCAGCAGGGAGTCTGCTTCTCCCTCTGACCCTCCTCCCTCTCATGCTCTCTGTCTCTCATTCTCTCTCTCGCAAATAAATAAAAAATTAAAAAAAAAAATCAAAATCTTTTGATGAAACAGTTTGATTTTGAAAATAAAAATGGAGGGGCTCCTGGGTGGCTCAGTTGGTTAAGCTCTTGATTTCAGCTCAAGTCAGGATCTCAGGGTTGTTAGATCAAGCCCTGTGTCGGGCTCTGCGCTGGGCAGGGAGCCTGCTTAAGAGTCTCTCTTTGCACCCCTCCAACTTAAAAAAAAAGAAAAGAAAAATGGAAGCATTACCATATATGAAGGTTATTTCAAAGTTACAATATTACTATGTTCAAAATATTAAGTAATTTGGGAGATAGATCTTTGAGAGAAAACATGAAAGTATCATATTAATTTCTCCTAATTTCCTTTAATAAATTCAATGCATTTTCTCTTCTACCTCATTAAAATATTTCAGAAAGTGTCCCTTTATAGGCATTTACTAAATAGAATATTTCAATGACTTTTCAAAGAGCTGAACAACACAATTTCTAGGGAACTTTTCATTTTCTTTTTAAAATTATTTCTACTTCAGAATAGCCATAAATCAAACAATGATATCATGATCACTTGAAGGAAGTTTAGAATTCTACTTCAGTGTAGACTTTGGTGTATACAGATTTAATCCTGGATGCACTATTAACAGCTATACACTTCTGGGCAAATAATTTAATCTCTCTGAATTTGTTTCCTCATATAACATGAGGATAAAACCTACCTTGCAAGATTGTGAGATTTGTGGAAAACACAATGTGATGTGTTTTCCACTTTCACACCCAGGTGGTGAGAATGTGACTTAGCACAACCATTGTGAAAAACTGGTCTGACATAGAAATGTCAAACATTTGAATACCTTATGGTCTAGATCTGCACTATTCAATATGGTTTTCACTAGCACTTGAAGTGTGAATAGTGCAACTGGGGAACTAGAATTTTTATTTAATTTTAATTAATTTAAATTTCAAGTCGGAGTCTCAAATCAGTTACTGGAAATTTTTAAAGTGTGTTTGGAACAATTTAGGCATATGGAGCTACTTTTTCAATTGTAAATTTTGCAAAATATAAACACAGATCAAGTGTTTATATTTATGAAAACTTACCATAGAAAAATATTTAAGTGTAAAATACATCGATTTTGAGACAGTATGAAGAAAATGTAAAATATTTCATTAATGACTTTTAGTACTGATTATATCTTGAAATAATACTTTGAATATACTGTGTTAGACAAAATATATAATTAAATTAACTTTCTTTTTACCTTTTTAATATGGCTACTAGAAAATTGTAAATTACATATGAGCCTTGCATTATATTTTCATTGGACAGCACTATTATAAAAAAAACTCTTACATGCGTGTAACTATATACATATATATATTTTAACAATAGATGTATTTTATAAAAATCTTTTTAGCCAGATTGTTTATGTGGCTAGCCCCAAACTGTAAACAACCCAAATATCCAACAACAATAATGGATTATTTACAGAAGTCACACTACAGAATACACAATGAAAAACTACATGCAAAAGTATGAACAAATCTCACAAATAATGAACAAGGGGTGAGTTTAAAATATACATACACTTTGATCCCATTTACATAAACTGAAAAACCAGATAATTCATTTTTTTTAGAAATGCACCATACATGGAAAGATTAAAGCGAAAAAAGTGAATGTTTATCACAAGTCAGGATAATGGCTATCTCTTGGTGGAGGAGACAGAATCACAGAAGCTCATACACAGAGCTTCTAAGGCAGTGTTTTTCAATCTATTCTTAATTCTTGCACCCCAAAGGAGTTTTTTCAGATATTTTTTTCCTTATCACATTCCTACTCCCCTCCCCCAATTAAATTGTAATACCATGGATATACTGTATTTATCTGCTAATGTACCATGGCTCTTTGGAAGGCCTCAAACCACAGTAGTCTTTAAGATTTTTTTCACCTCCCCTCCAAGAACCAAGAACCAAGAACCAATTTTCATCACTTTGAAGGATAATCACCTCTGCTGAGAATGCAAAGTTCTAAGTTATTGGCAATGTTTTCTTTTCTTTTCTTTTTAAAGATTTTATCTATTTGACAGAGACAGACACTGCGAGAGAGGGAACACAAGCAAGGGGATTGTGAGAGGGAGAAGCAGGCTTTCCGCTGAGCAGAGAGCCAGCCCCATGCGGGGCTCGATTCCAGGACCCTGGGATCATGACCTGAGCCAAAGGCAGACACTTAACGACAGCCACCCAGGCGCCCTGGCAATGTTTTATTTTCTAACCTGAGGGGTGGTTACATAGGGTTTGCTTAATTGTAATTCTTTAAATGTATTTATATTTTATACACCCTTCTGCTATTTCACAATAGAAACTAAAATTAGATAAATGACAAATTATGCCAAGGACTCAACATTGGATAATTATTTCAGTTTCAGAACTGTTCAGACAAAAAACAGTAAGTTTATTAGTTCAACAAAGAAAAAACATATTATCATGAAACTTCTAAAAAGCTAGCTACCTGTGTTTGGAGTGAATCTCTACTTTGGTGGAGATCAACTCCACCTCCACTGGGGGCTGGCATACTTTCCCTAACTAGAAAATAAAAGGATAATGCCACTTATAGTACATGTAATTTTATGACTTATCCATGACTTTCAAGTATATATCCCAACTACACCTCATTTTTAAAATTGTGACTAAGAACATTAAAAAATAAAAGACAAGTGAACTTTTCGTGTCCCCTCCAGTCCCTGCACCTACTTATATGCAATTTAAAAATAGTAATCCCTCTAAAAATGGATGTGATTTTTGTACCCTGCTTTTTTCACTTTAACGTTACCATAAACATTCACACCAGAAAAGCCTTGCTTAAAACCATACATGATTGTTGTGAGGCAGACATTGCAATTATTCTTATTTTACAATTCTTCGAGTTAGAGCTGTTCTGCGTTTATTCAATTCAGAGGTAAACCACAAGACACAGGGCGAGGGTTTGCGGGTGGGAAAAAGAGGGAAAAAGCACACGGACTTACAACAGTAATTCTCACCGCATCCTTCTACAAACTACCCCTCACTATCCCAGGACTTCATTGTCCTCTATTGCTAGTTCTTCGATCCCCTTCCCTCGAGATATATACTCTCAAGACCATTCTCCATTTAGTCTCCCCTTTTCTACAATCCCCAGAACAAAGTCTCACTCTAATTCCTAATTAAGAGGCCTCCCACCAACTCTATTTTACCTGACAGCACTCCGACCTCTCACGACACTCAATAGTCAATCCTCCAGCCGGAGCCAAGTGGAAACGGAAGTTGTCTCCTGGAGTGCCTTACGGCAGGAAAGCAGAGGAGCCATTTAACGTTCCGCACTAGGTCACAGATTCCTGGGCCGAGTGGAGAGGACAGGAAGGGTGCTGGGTGCTGGAAGTCGACATTTTTCCGCGCATCTGTGCATAGGTGGTCTGACTGAGGTAAGAATAATTGTAGAGGATAGAAAAGCAGGGAAGAGGCGATATTTTCCTTGCTTGGAGACCGGAATCCTTAGACACTGCACAGAGGGGAGGGCCGCGAACATGCTCCAGCCAATAAGTGAGGCAGTTGTTAGGGCGTGTAAGCACCCAATAGGAAGGCTGGTTGTTGCGCTGCAGTTGGCAGGCTGCTGCGGGAGGCGGTGGCGGTAAGAAGCCGGAGGCAGCCGGGTGACAGGTAGGCGGCGGCGCTGTCTTTGGGGGACGCAGAGTGCTAGATCAGGAGGGATTTTCTTCTTTTCGGGCTGCGGGAACTATAGAGGGCATGTGACGAGGGTGGTCTGGGAAGGCGGTAGCTGGAGTGTTGGTGGTTCCGGAACCTCGCGTAGACCTGGTAGCAGCCTGGGAGGGTCGTGAGGAGAAGGCAGCTGAGGCGGGTGGAGGCTGAACCTTGCGAGGCGATGTGGGGGCCTAGGGTGTGGGGTGCTGCGGTGGCAGTGGCAGAGAGAGGAGAGAGGCGGGAGCAAGACGATATCGTGAGGGCTGGAGGAATTCTTGCACGAAGCTCCAAGAGAAAAAAGGACGCGGCATTGCAGGCACCGGAGAGAAATCCTAGGAATTGCTTCTTATGGCCATTTCTCGGGGTGGGAAGGGTGTGTGGAGAAGAAACATATTTACTGGCGGTCAGATCCTTCAAACTCTTTATAGCTATACATTATGTAATCCTTGGCTATTATTTACCCAAACAACTAGATTGTCGCCCTTGGAAGAGGAGGTCTTGCAACCTATTGATGTGTCAGAATAGTTTTTTTCGTTGCTTTGAGTGCTTTCTACCTCGGCGTTATCGAAGAAGCATGAAGGATAGTGAGGAAAAGCTTATCCCAAATACGGACTTGGGTTGAGAGATACGTTAGTTTGAGACGAGCAGCCAGGTTCATGTTTTGCAGTTCATGAATTTGTTTTGAGGGTCAAGACTGATGATAAATAATTTTTTTTTATCTTCAGGAAAGTGGAGAGCTTCAAAAATCTATAGTAGAAGGTAAGTGCGAGTTGGAAAATGACTAGAAAATTAGTTGCTAGATTCCCCCCCACATACATATTGTGGATATTAGGGACTGTGAAGATAAGGTGGTGGTTTGAAGGGGGATAGGGTGGGGGAGAAGTCATCTTTTAAGTAATTTGCTTTTTACGTCTGATAAACTAGTTATGAATTATTTCTTAGGTTTAGAAAGTATGCTCTTTGAACCTCTCCAACTGAGGTAAAGTGTATTTACAGACACAATGAACTGTAAATTATTATATTTTTCTGAGTTTTTATAATTGTTTGCACAATGGAATGTAGAATAAAATAGGAATTTCATTCAGTATGTGTTACAGAAGGACGAACTACATTAAAAATTAGATTTTATAGCACACTGGAAAACTTTAAAAGAAGCATTATAAATTGCTAAAATGTAAGCTGATTGAAATGTAGCCTTTAGCTGAGAAGGATTAATGTAGTATGAGCAACTGTATAATTTTCCTTTTTGTATTAATGATACTTTAATATTAGTATATCCCAAACCTAAATTAAAAGATTCGTTTTTTCTGTAAATATCATTTGGCAAAGAGAGGTGGATCATTAAAGTTTGTTCTGAAATGTTGAGAGTACTGAGATATTTATTAAGATTTCAGTTAAAAATTTTGATACCTGGGTGTTTCACTCTGTCTTTTTACCTTTTTGCAAGAGTAATACTATCTCAGTCGCAAAGAATACTTTCTATTTTAGGTGGAATTCTGTAGTGTGAGTACCTGTAAATAAATCTCTGTTTTTGTGCAGGGTGGTTTGAGTGTGTGCCTGTGTGTTTGTGTGTTTCTGTGTGTATCTTCTTATGTAACCAGCCTACTAGAGCTGTCTTAGAGAACTAAGGGCTGAGTTTGAATGGCCAGTAGGTGTCATTGTAGAATGCAACAAAGTTGAACATTGAGTAGGAAATTACCAAGTGATTTAAGAAACACTAGTCAGAATCAGAATATAATAATAATTGGCTTATTATTTATACATCATTAGAAGCCTACTTTTCTGACATATTTCAGTATCGGAGCTGTTTATAAGGAATTTGAAACACTTGCTGTAGAGATGTATAATTTTTGCTGTAAAATGGGCCTTCAAAGCTTTTTAAATCCAACTCTTAAGCCATCTTGACATGCAATATGGATTTAGGTTTGTTTGATTGTTTTTAATACACAGTTCTGGCATTTAATAGTTTATTAAATTCCATTAAGATTTTCAGCTTTGCTGAGCTTTAAATAGAAAAACCAATGCTACATAATAAAAAACTAAAATGATAAAATATGGACAGAAGGTCTCTAGACAAGTTATCAGCTGCACCAAAAAAAAGTACTTTGCTGTTATTTTAATGCAAGAACAGAGGAATTTTTGTCTTTCATTCTCTGTGGTTTCTTAGTTTTTTTGATGTCCAAAATAGCTTCTTTTTACATTTTTATCTGGCTAGTAGACTATGTGCCTTTCTCAGGATGGTGAACTGAATATTTGTCATTGTCTAAAATATAACATCATGAATTCTGGAGGGAGCTGACACAGAAAGCTCTGAAGGTGGCTTACAACTGGTGTGAATATAGCCCTTACCTGCAGAGCCTTCTACTAAGCTCTTGTCTCTTTGTAGCTCTGGTCCTTTGCCTGCCTATTTAAAAAATAGAGTTGGACCTAATTCAGAAATTCTCCTGAAGGTGGAGAGTTACATATGTATCAGAATAATCTAGGAGTTTAGAAAAAAAGGCACACATACCTATCTATTATATCACCTCCACTTCCCTTCAGAATCTTAGTGGTAGGGGGAATGTGAAGGGAGGTAGATATATTTTGAAGGAAAAAAAAGATCTAGTAACATGGTTTATCACTGGCTTCCACTTTAGAATTATTGATCTAATTCATGGCTCTCATACTTGTGGTATGAAATAGCAACAGTAGTGTTCAATTGAAAGAAAGGGCTGCTAAATCTACCAATATTTTTATAGTCCAATAAAATTTCACCATTTAATGTCATAGCAGGTCTAGATTTTCTAACCAGCAGCTAAAGTTGCCGGAAGTAAAAATGGTCCTGAGTAAGTTTTGGTTTGGATTAGTTTTTACTTGGCTTTCCATAAACCAAACTAATTTCTTCCACAATTCAGACCTGTGCTAATTTGCACAGATGTTTAGTCATATCTTGTTTCCTTAATGTCTCTAAAAGCCATCTGGTTTTAGAATTAAATAGAACTGGAAAATAAAAATTGGATGTTTTCTTGATTAAAGTTCTTTTTGGGATATTGCTATGATATAATGAAGATATACATTTATCTTCTGTGTAAACATTCACTCATATATATGTTAATATATGTTAAAACTTGAAACTGGGGGCGCCTGGGTGGCTCAGTCGTTAAGCATCTGCCTTCAGCTCAGGTAATGATCCCAGGGTCCTGGGGTCTAGCCCCGCATTGGGCTCCCTGCTCCACGGGAAGCCTGTTTCTCTCTCTCTCACTCCCCCTGCTTGTGTTCCCTCTCTCGCTGTGTCTGTCTCTGTCAAATAAATAAAATCTTTAAAACAAAAAACAAAACAAAACAAAAAAACCTTGAAACTGCGTATGTGTTGACTTTGGGCCCTGTTTAGAAATTCATGGTCCATCTTTAACGAAGTCTAGACTTTTCTGTTTGGATCTCTGCCATGGAGACAAGTATAAGAAAAAGCAGATGAGTAGACTAATTTTGGAGAAAGATGTAAAAACACAATAATGTATTAAGAGGTATGACTTTGATCATTTATAGAATTATAGTTCTTTCTAGGTTTGAAATGTAACTGCTAAAAAAAAAAGTAATAAAATATGGTAAGTGACACCAGTTTGTTGAATGGCAAAGCATGGGTTACAAAATAGTTATTTTGTTCTTTTTTTTCTTTATTTTAATTTTAGCTTTTGTCAGTTTTTTTTTTTTTTTTTTAAGATTTATTCAAAGGCAGACGCTTAACGACTGAGCCACCCAGGTGCCCCAATAGTTATTTTGTTCTATGTAAAACACTGAACTCCCAAAAATGTTAGAATTCAATTTATCTATTACTTTTGTTATTATGGCCCCTTAACTCTTTTTAAAATTGCATATAATTGACGTAATCCTTGACTCTTGATAGTGCTTGGTTCTTAATTAATATAGATTTTTGTTAGCTACTAAGATTTGTCAGTTAACTTCCTTAGATTCCTTTCCCCATATATTTTTTTGGAAAAAATGTGTGGAGGGAGTTGGATGCTGAGTAGGGAATAAAACTAATAATTTTTTATATATTCTTTTGTATGGAGGATTAAAAGCAATTTTTTTAAATCAGACTTTATTTTTTAGAGCAGTTTTAGGTTCACAGCAAAATTGAGCGGGAGGTACAAAGACATACCGCATACCCGCCTCACACACATGTGTAGCCTCCTCCATTATCAGTATCCCCCGGAGTGGTAAATTTGTTACAATTGATGAACCTACATTGATACATCATTATCACCTAAAGTCCATAGCTTACATTAGGGTTCAGTCTTGTCTTTGTACATTGGACAAATGCAAAATGACATGTATCCACCATTATGGTATTAAACAGAGTAGTAGTGAGGCTTTTTAACCAGCATGTATTCTTTTTGTAGTTCCTTCTTTCTAATTGAAAAAGGGAGTGGGGAGTATACTCCTGTCCTTTCTACTTGATGATTGTAAAATCTAAAGTTAATATGGACTTGCAGTCTATCACAGTACTTACTGTTTATTGTTTGTGGAAAAAAAACTAGAAGGTACAAATGTTTCTGTTCAGAGTTCTGTGGTCAGATCTCTTCTTACTCTTTACCTTGTCCCTCTGATTTCATTTGCTCAGTTAGCATCTAAATATGATTCTTAAGTCTGTCTTTAATCCAGAGCTTTTTCTTGATCTCTGGTTCCTATTCTGTAAATCTAATTGCCTGCTAGATGAGGATGACCTGCAGGTCCCTCAAATACAATATGTATAAAAGTGAATTCATATTTTACCTTCTATCATTTAACGTGCTGAAGCTAGAACCTGGTATTACCTTTGACACTTCATTCATATATCCCTCATGTCAACAACGCTAGGTTCTGTTGACTCTACCTTCTTGCTACTTTTTAAATTCCATTTACTTCTCTCAATTTCTACACCTTTAGAAGTATGAAGAGTTAAGACTTAGAGGTGTACCATCTGGATTAGAATTCCAGCTCCACATTTATAGCCTCAATTTCTTTGTCATTAAAAAGAGTTGTACAACTGCACAATTGCATTCTTGGGCATTTATTCCAAAGAAATTGAAACATATTCACATAAAAATCTGTACATGAATGCTCATAGCAACTTAATTCCTAATAGCCCCAAACTGGAAACAACCCAGATGTTCTTCAACAAGTGAATGGTTAAACAAACTGGCACATTTATACAATGGACCAGTATGCAGCAATAAAAAAGAATGAACTGTTGATACATGTAACATCGTGGAAGAGTCTTAAGTGAAAAAAAAGCCACTCTCCAAAGGTTACATATTGTATTATTCCATTTATATAATGTTCTTAAAATAACAAAATTATAGAGATGAAGAGCAGATTAATCGTTGCCAGGGGTTAAGGATCAGGGAGAGGGGAGCCTCTTGATAGAACAGTCTGTATCTTGATTGTGGCAGTAGTTACACAAATACACATATGTTATAAAATTGTATAGAACTACACAAACACACACACGCAGACAAGTGAGTGGTTATATAACTGCTGAAAACTGAATAACCTCTGTAGATTGTGCCAGTGTGAATTTCTTGGTCTTGATATTTTACCATAGTTATTCAAGATGTTACCATTGGGGGAAACTGGACCAAGGGTACCTGAGACCTCCTGGCACATATTTTGGGAACTTCCTGTGAGTCTATTTATTTAAAAAAAAAAAAAAAATTTAAAGGGTAATTAGATTAAATGAGCAAATATAAGTAAGGTTCTTATTACAGTATTTAATGCATCATAAATGCATTAAATACTGTATATAGTAAATATAGTAGTCGTGGCGGCAGCAGCAGTGATAGTTTAGGCCTCTAGCCTCTTTCTAGGCTTTTCACTAGGACCATTCCAGCAGTCTTTTTTTTTTTCTTTAAGATTTTATTTATTTATTTGACAGAGAGCGCACAAGCAGGGGGACTGGCAGGCAGAGGCAGAGGGAGATGCACATTCCCCGCAGAGCAGGAGAAGCCCAATGTGGGACTCGATCCCAGGACCCTGGAACCACGACCCGAGCCGAAGGCAGTTCCTTAACCAACTGAGCCACCCAGGCACCCCATTCCAATAGTCTTATGGGTCATCCTGGAGTCAGTCTTTTCTCCCTCCAGTCCATTCTGTAGTGCAATCAGAGTGTTCTTTCAGAAGTACCTATTACATATTACTTATTTTATGCAAAATACTTTAATGGCTCCCTGTTGCACTTTCATACATTAATTTCAGGTTTTTTTAATAATAGTGGAATGAAGCATTGGAGTCAGCATAACCTCCAGGATACTACAATAGGTGAATTAAAGATAAAAACAGAAAAATCTTGAGTGATTTTTCTCATCTTAAGGAACTATTAAGTATCAAGTTGTTGGGGTTTTTTGTTTATTTTAGTTTTGGGGGGCTTTTTTGGTATTGGTGCCTAACACACTACATCAAAACTTAATGACTTAGGGCAAAGAGATTTATTATTTTTCGTCATCTGTAGGTTGACTAAGCAGTCCCTCTGTTGGTTTCACTTAGCTCTCTCATGTAGTCGAATCTGCCTGGAGAATTGACTGAGTTGGAAGGTACAGCGTGTCCTCACTCACATGTTTGCACTTGGTGCTAGCTGTCTGTTAAAGTGCTTCAGTCTTCTCAGTGTAGCTTGTCTTTCTCTAGTAAGCTAGTCTGGCAACCTTACATGGCATTTTCATGGTAGCATTCTAAAAAGGTGAAGGTAGAAGCTACAGGGCTCCATGCTGTCTTTAGGGCTTAGGCTTTGGAACTTACATAATGTCCTTTCCATCACATTTCTGTCGGTCAAAGCAACTTGCAAAGCTAGCCTAAATTCAGGGGAATGGAGAAATAGAAAAAGACCTCTGTCTCTGTCAGTTTGGGCTGCTATAACAAAGTATGATAAACTAGGTGGCTTAAACAACAATTTATTTCTAACAGTTATGGAGGCTGGGAAGTTCAAGATCAATGTGCCAGCAAATTGTTTTTCTATTGAGAGCCCACTTCCTGGTTCAGAGAATGCTGTCTCCCATTATGTTATGAGATGGCAAATGGGCTAGGAGAGCTCTCTGGGGTCTCTTTTATAAGTACTCATCCCATTTATGAAAGCTCTACCTACTCATGACCTAATCACCTCCCAAAGTCCCCACCTCCTAATACCAATATATTGGGGGTTAGTATTTCAGTATATGAATTGTGGTGAGACACAAACATTCAGATTATTTTCCATTTTCTTAATGTAAGGATGAAAAGCAGTCCAAAAAAATGACACTTTCACTAAGATTTGAAATATTTGTTGAGACTTAACCAAGTACAAATAAAAACATAAGTACAAAAGATGTTAAATGGCAAGCTAGGTAGGGCAGGTTCAAAATCTTTATGAAGTAGAGTAATCTGTGTAATATGTGGGAAATCAACCTTATTTGATTGTTATGCATACAACAATATTACTGAAACCTTGAAGGAGGTTATTCTGTAGAAAGGTTACTGATTTTTTTATTTGGACAGCTTTTAAACAGCTGATTTAACACGTTTCATCAAAATGTTTATTTTTCCTAACCTCTTATTTTCATATAATTTGGTCTTGCCAGTCACAGTTTTATAAGCTACATTAGTTTTCTAGAACATAACTCCTAAATGTTGGCAAGAAATTACAGTACTGCATTATGAAATCTTGTCACTGTACCAAACTACTATAAACACCCCTCCAACTGAGCTATAATGGTGCTGTACCTTCACAGAGTATGGGCTCTTTGTTTAGTCTTGCTTCCTACTCTATCCCGTTTCAGTGGAAATGTCTTACATTTTATCATCATTAAGTTGAAGCATAGCTGAGATGGCTCTTGGCATCTTAGACCACAGATTTGTTGCTGGATTCTCTTTTTCACTTTATCAGTGAGGAATTGTGTTTGACTGCTAGATACAGAGATAAGAAATAACCATCGCTTAAACAAGATAGTAGTTCATTTCTTTGTCTTGTGAAAAAAAAAAAAATCAGAAATTGGCAGTCTGGACTGATATGGCAACTCCAGAGTTGTCAAGGATCCAGGCTCCTCCTGTCTTTTTCCTATGCCATTTTTAGCATGTGGCTTCTATTCTCAAGGTCACAGAATGGTTGCTGGATATCCAGTCATCACATCCAAGTTCTAGGCAAAGGGAAGGAAGAAGAAAGGCAGAGAACTAAAGGGGCACACCTCTTATCTTTTAAGAAACCTTTCTAGAGTTACTCACACAGTATTTCCTCTGATCTCATTTACCAGAACTTAGTAATTTGGCCGTATTTGGCTGTAAGTGAGGTTCAGAAATAGTTGAGCATATAGACTATATCAGTGGGGGTGGAGGTAGGCATCTGTATTGGGTGGGAACTAGTAGTCTTTGCCATACTTGCTTCTCTCTCTGCTGAGTCTGCTGCTGACTGCCCAGTTGTTGTTTTTAAGGCGTTCATCCAATAGAATTGAATTCAGTACTGTGTGCTAGGCCTTGTTAGGAACTAGAAATGCAAACACAACTGAGGAATATTCCCTGCCCTAGAGAAGCTGTGGTTTAATAATAGGACTAATAAGCCTCTACACAGTTTTCTGGGAATGGAAAGTATTAAGTACTGTGTGCTGTTAGGACTAGTTACCACTGTGATTCTGCCTACCTCATCAATTTACAAGCAGCTGAAGATGGAGAGGGAGAGGTGATTGCTTTGAAAGAGCAATATTAATGAAAAGAAATCAGTTGTTCTCTGTTTCCTAAGGAGAGGGAATGAAGGCTGTTTCCTTTCTCTAAAGGCTAGAGAAAGAGGTCCTAAAAGAATCACTTGTGATGTTTTTTTGTATGCTTAAGAAGAGAGACTGTCGTTGGAAACTTTTTTTCTCCCAGCATGGGGCAAAAGCTCTTTAACCAGAGATATGTGGCATGAAGTAGTGATGAATATAAATGATGTTTTGATGTCTGCAACAACTCTAATTTGATGTGAAACCACCTGTGATATCTGTTGGTGACCCAAGACATAGAAAATACTGTGCATTTTTTGTTGTTGTTGTTTTGCTTACATTTATAATCAAATGAAATGATAAATTTTAGAGATTAAAAATAAAAGAATGATATGGGGTGCTTGGGTGGCTCAGTGGGTTAAGCATCCAACTCTTGCTTTTGGCTCAGGTCATGATCTCTTGGGTGGTGAGATGGAGCCCTACGTCAGGCTCTGTGCTCAGTGGGGAGTCTCCTTGAAGATTCTCTCCCTCTGCCCCTCCCTCCACTCGTGCATGCTCTCTCTCTAAAATAATTAAATAAGTCTTTAGAAAATTAAATAAAAATAAAAAGAATGATATAATTTTCTTCCCATCAAAGTTTATGAGTTTTATTCACAGATTCCGGGGGGTCTCTGGACTCTAGGTTGAGAATTTGTGAATGAGGGGGAAAGAAAGGGCTTTGAATGGATAACCGGCTTGTATTCTAAGAAAGGCTTTAAAGAGGAAGTGACTATTCATCTGAGTCTTGAAAGAGTAAGGCGGTTAGGTTAGAGGGTATTTGAAAGGCATTCTAGAGAGGAGGAGAGTAGCTTAAGAAAATGCATGGAGGTGTGAGATAGCTTGGCATGTCATGGAATTATACGTTAACATTGATGAGGGACATCTGTGTTGAGCCAAGGTGTAATTTCTGTTCCTACTGACTGGGCCATTTTGTTCATGAGCATATTAAGCAAGTACAGTGACAGACCCTGTGTAGCCAGTCCTTAGATATTTACCTCTGGTCATCTTTCTTTTCAGGCATGGTGAACATGTAAATCTCCTGTGTTTCAGGGCCACCTCTGTATCAGCGTAATGCCAGCATCTCATATGGAACCATATGTAAACCAGACCGGAATTTTTCTTTCTTTGATCATACGGAACTCTGCAAGTTCATAGATTAAGGGAATGTTGACATTTAGTAGAAGTGTGTGCCATGGGTGTTTGAGCCATTTGTTTTTAAGGTTTATTTGTGCTTCCAGGGCCTGTCCTAACCTTATATATAACCTTTTATAGTCAGGGTCAGCAACTTATGTAGTGGTAATAACCGATTTTCAAATAATGGCTTAAAATTAAAAAAAAAAAAGATTTGTTTTTTCTCACGTAAAATGTTGAAAGTCTGGGTGACTGCAGGGCAGCTGTTTTCCATATGATGGGTCAGCAGTACATGTTTATATTTTTCCCTGCTTCTATTTTCATAGTGGCAAGGGAAGAACAGGTTGGAGAGTGCATACTGGCATTTAAATGCTTCCACAGGAATCATTTCCGCTCGTTGGTCAAAGCAAGTCAAGAGGTCACATCTGACTTAAAGAAGGTAGAGAACTATCATCTCATGTGCCCTAAGGATAGGAAGAACTAATGTCTGGTATAGTATCACTTCCACTTAATGATGTAATGCTGCTAGCACATTCAACTTTATTGCTTGGGGGGTTAGAACACCCAGTTCTTTAAGGTAGATCAGGTCACATGGTCACTTTGGTGCCCCATGGTCATTCTCTATCAGAACCCAAAAGCCAAGCAAGGAGCTCTTTCTCAAAAGTAGCATAATCCTCTGCAGAAGAGGGCATAGCTTTATTCTAAAGCAGTGATTCTCAGGGCGCCTGGGTGGCTCAGTTGGTTAAGCGTCCAACTCTTAATTTTTGGCTCAGGTCATGATCTCAGGGTCGTGGGATTGAGCCCCTGTCAGGCTCTGCACTCAGCATGGAGTTGGCTTGGAATTCTCCTTCACCTGCTCGTGCTCTCTCTCTCTCTCTCTCTATATATATATATAAATAAATAAAAATTTTTTTTTAAAGATTTTATTTATTTGACAGAGAGCAGAAGGAGAGAGAGGGAGAAGCAGGCTCCCTGCTGAACAAGGAGCCCGATGTGGGACTCGATCCCAGGACGCTGGGATCATGACCCTGGCCGAAGGCAGCCGCTTAACCAACTGAGCCACCCAGGCGTCCCAATAAATAAAATATTTAAAGCAGTGATTCTCAACTAGGGGCAATACTGCTTCCCAAGAAATATTTGGCATGTTTGTATACATTTTGTCACAACTTGGGAGGAGTGCTACTCGTATCTACTGGGGGAAAGGCCAGAGATGCTGCTAAATATCCTACCATGTACAGGACAGCCCCTTGCAGCGTTAGGAGTGACCAACCTCCTAATTGTGCCAAGATTGAAAAACCCTATTCTGTGTGGGGCTTTATGCCTAGGTGGTTTGTGTTGTGATTCTCTTATCAGGGCCTATTGGTAGCTTTATATATCTGCCACAAACATTTCAAACAGCACTGAGTTTGCTGGATCCTAAGGCCCAAATAACAGTATCTTGCCCTGCCACATTGGCCTGCTACACTGCCTTGTCATGTCCTGGGCCCCATTTAAAACTGGCAGCTTTGGGGTGCCTGAGTGGCTCAGTCGTTAAGCATCTGCCTTCGGCTCAGGTCATGATCCCAGGATCCTGGGATCGAGCCCCGAGTTGGGCTCCCTGCTCAGCAGGAAGCCTGCTTCTTCCTCTCCCACTCCCCCTGCTTGTGTTCCCTCTCTCGCTGTCTCTTTCTCTGTCAGAGGAATAAATAAAATCTTAAAAAAACAAAAACAAAAACTGGCAGCTTTATTGGCTATTCCAGAAATGGGACAGAGCAACACTTTAAAATAATGGTTTATTTTGTTTCCAGAATTTAAAGAGGTCCACCAAGGACCATGTTTCTTTCTAAGTGGTGATGATGGGCTGAGCCATGGCAGCATGTCCTTTTGAAGAGAATGTCTTGGTATTTCTGGACATTAGATCCCTAGGGACTTCATCAAGGTCTCAGGTTCCTAAATTACTGTGTGATTCTCCACTCTCTGGCATGCCTGTATCTTTCCAAGGTATCTTACTAACCCAGGTAAAATAAGCATGATGTTTTCAGTGTAATGAACAAGTATAATATCATGTGGGTTCATGAGATGTTCAGACGAGATCGGGCGCGTTCAGGGTGGTATGGCCGTAGACTCATGAGATGTTCAGAGTTCCTGTAGTCTAGGTTGATGAGACATGGCTTCACCACTTACTAGCCGTGTGACCTTGCGCAAGTGATTTAAACTATCAGTGACTTCTTCATCTAGAAGATGGGGATAAGGACAGTACCAGCCATATGGGGTTTTTATAAACAGTAGATGAATTTTTAAAAATGCTTAGAGGGGGGCGCCTGGGTGGCTCAGTTGGTTAGGCATCTGCCTTCGGCTCAGGTCGTGATCCTGGGGTCCTGGGATCGAGCCCTGCATCAGGCTCCCAGCTCAGCGGGGAGCCTGCTTCTCCCTCTCCCTCTGCCTGCCTGCCTACTTGTGATCTCTCTCTCTCTCTCTGTCAAATAAATAAATAAAATCTTTTAAAAAATAAAAAAAATAAATAAAAATGCTTAGAGGATGCCTGGCTGGCTCAGTCAGTAGGGCATGTGGCTCTTGATCTCAGGATTGTGAGTTTGAGCCCCACATTGCGTATAGAGATTACTTAAAAATAAAATCTCCTCCCCCAAATAAAATCTTAAAAAAAAAATATGCTTAGAATAGTGCCCCACATATAATAAATGCCATATAAATATTAACTAATAAAATAATACTAGTAATAATACAGAATCTTTATGGAGAAAATATAAGTGGGTATTTTTTTTTAAGATTTTATTTATTTATTTATTTAAGAGAGGAAGCGAGACAGCCTGAGAGCGGGGGGGGGGGGGGGGGGGTAGAGGGAGATGGAGAAGTAGACTTCCTGCTGAGCAGGGAGCCCGACATAGGACTCAGTCCCAGGACCCAGGGATCATGACCTGAGCTGAAGGCAGATGCTAAAGTGACTGAGCCACCCAGGTGCCCTGAGGTGGATATGTTTTTAAACTTAACATAGGGAAGGAATTCATTAAAAAACAAAAAGCATAATGCTATAAAGAAAAAAAGATTGACACATGTGACTAGCTGTTTTCTTAATTTGTAAATCTAAATTTTTCTTTAAAGATTTTATTTGTTTTTTGACAGAGAGAGACAGTGAGAGAGGGAACACAAGCAGGGGGAGTAGGAGAGGGAGAAGCAGGCCTCCTGCCGAGCAGGGAGCCTGATGCGGGGCCCGATCCCAGGATCCCGGGACTATGACCCGAGCCGAAGGCAGACGCTTAACGACTGAGCCACCCAGGCACCCCTGTAAATCTAAATTTTAAAGATAAGCTCCTTTGTATACATTTAATTATATTTAAAATTAGAAACAGTACATCTGTTTTCTAGTAGTATTCCAAAAGGAATAATGGTCATGATAAGAAAAAAGGAAGAAATATTTAGGCACTTAGATGCCTGCTGAGCAAGGAGCCTGATGCGGGACTCGATCCTGGGACTCCAGGATCATGACCTGAGCCGAAGGCAGTCGCTTAACCAACTGAGCCACCCAGGCGCCCGATCTCTCCTCTTTTCATTCATGATTTTATTTATTTGGGTCCTTTCTCTTTTCTTCTTGTTAAGTCTGGGCAGGAGTTTATCGATCTTAGTAATTTTTTCAAAGAACCAGTTCCTAATTTCTTTGATCTGTTCTACTGTTCTTTTGGTTTCTGTTTCATTGGTTTCTCCTCTAATCTTTATTATTTCTCTTCTCCTGCTGGATTTAGGCTTTATTTGCTGTTCTTTCTCCAGCTCCTTTAGGTGTGGGGTTAGGTTGTATATTTGAGACCTTTCTTGTTTCTTGAGAAATGTTTGTATTGCTATATACTTCCTCCTTAGGACTGCCTTTGCTGCATCCCAAAGGTTTTGAACAGTTGTGTTTTCATTTTCATTTACTTCCATGATTTTTAAAAATTCTTTAACTTTCTGGTTGAGCCATTCATTCTTTAGTAGGATGCTCTTTAACCTCCATGTATTTGAGTTCTTTCCAAATTTCCTCTTGTGACTGAGTTCAAGTTTCAAAGCATTGTGGTCTGAAAATATGCAGGGAATGATCCCAGTCTTTTAACACTGATAGAGACCTGATTTGTGACCCAGTATGTGATCTGTCCTGGAGAATGTTCCATGTGCACTTGAGAAGAATGGGTATTCTGTTGCTTTTCGATGGAATGCTCTGAATATATCTGTGAAGTCCATCTGGTCCAGTGTGTCATTCAAAGCCCTTGTTTTCTTGTTGATCTTCTGCTTAGATGGTCTGTTCATTGCAGTGAGGGTGGTGTTAAAGTCTCCTGTTATTATTGTATTATTATCAATGTGTTTTTTCAATTTTGTTATTAATTGATTTATATAATTGGCCACTCCCATGTTAAGGGCATAAATATTTACAATTGTTAGATCTTCTTGTTGGATAGGTTCATTAATTATGATGTAGTATGTCCATTCTCATCTCTTACTACAGTCTTTGGTTTAAAGTCTAATTTGTCTGATACAAGGATTGCTACCCCAACTTTCTTTAAATGTCCGTTAGCATGATAAATCGTTTTCCACCCCTTCACTTTCAATCTGGAGGTGTCTTTGGGTCTAAAATGAGTCTCTTGCATACCTATGGATCTTGCTTTTTTATCCAGTCTGATAGCCTGTGTCTTTTGATTGGGGCATTTAGCCCATTTACATTCAGAGTTACTATTGAAAGATAGGAATTTGGGACACCTGGGTGGCTCAGTCGTTGGGCATCTGTCTTCAGCACAGGTCATGATCCCAGGGTCCTGGGATCGAGTCCCTGCATCGGGCTCCCTGCTCCACGGGAAGCCTGCTTCTCCCTCTCCCACTCCCCCTGCTTGTATTCCCCGTCTCGCTGCATCTCTCTCTGTCAAATAAATAAAATCTTAAAAAAAAAAAAAAAAAAAGAAAGGAATTTAGTGCCACTGTATTACCTTTAAAGTCACCATTTCTGTATATTGTCTCTGTTCCTTTCTGGTCTATGTTACTTTTTTGGGCCCTCTCTTTGCTCAAAGGTACCCCTTTAATATTTCTTGCAAGGCTGGTTTAGTGATCACAAATTCTTTTAATTCCTGTTTGTCCTGGAAGCTTTTTATCTCTCCTTCTATTTTGAATGACAGCCTTGCTGGATAAAGTGTTCTTGGCTGCATATTTTTCTGATTAGGACCCCGGCACCTAAATTTTTAAAGGATGTTTTTGCTGGATATTTAGAGAATATTTACTATATTCTAGACTGGTAGTTACTTTCTTTTGTCCTTGTAACTGTCATTCTGTTATGTCCTGGCTTCTTTTGTTTCTATTGAGAAATTTGCTGTCAGTCTTACTGTTTCTTTGAAGGTCAACTAATTTTTTTCTATGAATTTTCTCTTCCTTCACTCTTTCCTTTCATAGTTTGATTATGATATCGTGGGCATGGTTTTCTTTGAGTATATTCTGCTTGGAGTTGGCAGAGTATCTTGAATCTCTGAAATGATTTCTTTCAACAGTTTTGTAAAACTCTTGTTATTCTCTCTTTGAATATTGCTTATATCTCTTTCTTCTCCTGTCTGGGACTTTGGTTGTATGTATACTAGACATTTTGAGCATGTCTTCCATTTCTCTTAACCCTCTTCTCTAACTTTTCCTGTACCTTCCACTCTTCTGTCTTCTTTCCTAATTTCTTTCTCCAGCTATAGTTTGGTATTTCTTACTGACTTAGTCTTCTAATCGTATGGTCTGCTGTGTCCAGTTTGCTATAAAACCAATATATTGAGTTCTTAATTTCATATATTGTATTTTTCAGTTCTAGAATGTACATTTAATTATTTTTATAGATCCTAATTCATTGGTGAAATTCTCCGTCTCATCCATTTGGTCCATTTTCCCCTTTGTTTTCTTTAGTATGTTATTCAGAATTATTTAAAATTGTTCTCCTTGTGTATGAACTCTATTATTGGATCATCTGTGGATCTGACTCTGTCTAGTTTTCTCTTAATTATTGGTCATATATTTGTCACTTAGCATATTTAATAATTTTTTATTTTGTGCCAGACCTTACGTATGAAAGAACCATAGAGGCTCCAGTGTTACCTTCCTGACAGGGTTCCCATGTTTTTTCTGTTGCTCAAATGACTGACGGGCTTATTTCTTCCAGTTTATCAAGAGTTGAGCTGTGTTAAAGTTTAATAAATCTCCATTTCCTATCCTTTGCCCTGTTGGCTTTTTTTTTTCCCCCCTCTTTCTTAAATTGAGAACCTAGTGAATATCTGTTTCATTAACCCTGAAAGATTTTTGGAGACCCTCTAGCTTTCAAGACTGCCTGCTTGCACTGCTTCAAAATCTGGCAGTTGTCTTGGTGGCTCAGAATTCCCAAGGTACAAAACGAGAGTTTCCTTGGGGTGCCTAGCTGGCTCAGTTGGTAGAGCATGCAACTCTTGATCCTTGGAGATGAGTTTGAGCCCCATGTTGGGTGTAGAGATTACTTAAAAATAAAATATTAAAAAAAGAGAGTGAGCTTCTTTTACATCAAATGTCCCTTCCCAAAGTATGACCAGCTCCTGGTGTATCTTTCCAGAGATATTATGTTAGTCCTTTTCAAGTTTTTTAACCCACTGCTAACTCAGGAAGTGAAAATCTCATGTGATAGTAGATAAGAGCTAAAAAGTCAGCTGCTATTGTTGTATTAGGAGGCCCTAACATATCTTTAGTTTGAAAAACATCAGAGATTTTGCAAATGATAATGTAACTTAACTCCAAGAGAATTTTATTGTATTATTTGTATTTTTTTAAATCACATTTTGTTAATGAACATATTTAAAAATGTTACTTTTGGAGGGTTTTAGATTTTAAAGTTGTGATACAGTTTTGAATCAAAATGGTAGAGCATAATGTGGTCAGCAACTACTTGAAAATAGTTTTTACTTTATGAGGAAAGTATACTTTTAGCAATCTGAAAAGGATTCTCTCTGATCAAAAAAGCTTTTAATATGTTTTGTACCCAAATTTCAAATAATAGCATTTTCTGTGTGCTTTTTAAAAATGATAAAATTTTCAGTTCTCTGAATCTCACCAAAATGATTTTATAGCCATTGATACTTCTTATTTAAGTCTGATGTTACACAGCATTTTGAAATTTTAATGATTGTTTGCACATGCGTGTATGAGAGTGATATCACTGTAACATGTTCCAAAAGTTGGATTCATAGAATTTTTGATTGAAAAGGACTTAATTTTATAGATAATTCAAGTGAAGCTCCAGAATATTTAAGTACCTATTCAAGGTCTTACAGATGATTAATGGGAAATTTGAAACTAAAAGTGGGACTCCTATTCACCAAATCTGGTATTTTTTAAATTAGGTTTGATGATGGTACACAAGTGTATGCTGGTTATTATAGAAAGTTTTTTAATCCTTAATTATTTCAAAAAATAGATAAATTGTGTTATAAATGTGTTATTAAAGTTCTCTTCATTACATTTTAAGAATATTATCTCAGTATTTCATAGTTTTTAATTTTTATTTTTTATAGAGCTGGAGAATATTTAAGTCTCAACAAATGAATTCCACACTTGAATTCTGCCGCATTCCTGTGCCACCTCCTCCTTTAGAAAACTGATCTTAGAACAGAGGTAAAATTATGGAACTTAACTTTTTAAAGGATAAAGAATGAGTTTTCCATACAATTAGTCATTAGAATTTTTGGTTATCTTTGGTGGATAGTTTCTATTTATTTGGCAATTTTACCTAAGAGACTTGAAATAATCACATCTTAATTATTGCCTTGGAGTTTTACTTTTGAAAGTATTTCCTTTTGAATTGTTGTGCCTTTTAACCTTGTTGCCTGATCTTTACAGTTATTGAATAATTGAATATACTCAGCATAATTATATTATGTGGCTACACCGAGATTAGTCCTGTCCAGTAGAATTTCTCTGATGATGTTCATGTTCTGTGTCCATGCTCTCCAGTATAGGAGATAATAGCCACATGTAACTACTGAGCACTTGAAATGTAGCTAGTGCAACTGAGGAACTGAATCTTTAAATTTTATTTTATTTTAATTAATTTAAAATAGCCACATGTAGCTAGTGGCTATCATATTGAATGGTGCAGCCCTAGGTTATTTGTTAGAGAAGCTGGTATTTATAATAACCACACGTCTTGAGTGCTTAAATTTCAGAATTATACCTTGAAATATTTTCATAGTTTTTGGCTTAGTTTGAAAATTTGCAGTAGTAAAACCATTTTTTACTATTTCATATGATTCCCTGATAATTGTATAGCTTTGTTTATCCAATAATGTTGGTCTACAGTTTCCAAAAAAAAAAAAAAAAATACATGCTTACTGTCAGCTAAGACACAGTTTCTACCAATGTAGGCAATGGAAAGCTTATTGTACTTGGATGAGTTCTGTGAGTTTGCTTCCTGGCAAGTAATTATTGACCTCCATCAGATCTTGTTCCAGCAGTTTATTATTTTGTTCATTATGTTGTATTCAGGGCTTGCTAATAAAAGTTGCCATTACCATGGTCACCAAAAAGATAATTATTTTCCGTGATATCTTTTTTACTTTGTTAAATACTCTGAAAGTGAGGCAGTATGGCCTGAATTGAGCTGCAAGCTGGAATATTGGCTTGAATTTTGCTTTTAAGATTTTAATTTTTTTTTTTTTTAAGATTTTATTTATTTATTTGACAGAGAAAGAGACAGTGAGAGAGGGAACACAAGCAGGGGGAGTGGGAGAGGGAGAAGCAGGCTGAGCAGAGCCCAATGCGGGCCTCGATCCCAGGATCCTGGGACCATGACCTGAGCCGAAGGCAGACGCTTAATGACTGAGCCACCCAGGCGCCCCTAATTTTTTTTTTTTAAGTAATCTGTAGGCCCAACATGGGGCTCGAATTCATGACCCCGAGATCTAGTTGCATGCTCTACTGACTGAGTCAGCCAGGCGCTACTTGATGTTTGCTTTTAAATACAGTTTTTATATCCCAGGTAATGGGATGGATATAATATGTAGTAGAAAAAACCTTCAGAATTATATATTGTATGGGTAAGTAAAAAGAAAACTGGCTGTACATTTATAACTATGTTCCCAGCTACCTCTAGATACTAAGATACTGGGAATAGTTCAGAAATCCATATTTACAAATTTCTCTGTAACCGTACTATTCTATTTTCAAATAAAGGTACTAAAATATATTTTTAGGATTTTCTTTACTTATTTATTTTTTAAAGATTTTATTTATTTGACAGCGAGAGAGGGAACACAAGCAGGGGGAGTGGGAGAGGGAGAAGCAGGCTTCCTGTGGAACAGGGAGCCCAATGCGGGGCTCGATCCCAGGACCCTGGGATCACGACCTGAGCCGAAGGCAGACGCTTAATGACTGAGCCACCCAGGCACCCCTATTTTTAGGATTTTAGATGTAGTAAGTAACTTACCCTTGTAGAAAACTGAAGCCCAGAGGGTTTAAATGATTTGTCCAAGGTCACATAAGCAGTGTGGTTCATCGATTCAACAAATACACATAAGTACCTGCCATAAGTCTGGATACCATAGTATGCTTGTTAGCTTTGAGTACATAGTGAACATTCAAATGTGAGCGAAACAGAAATGGATTTTGTTTTCATGTAACTCACAATCTGATGGGGAAGATAGACAATAAGTAATAAGATCTAAGAAACAAGGTACAGGGGCGCCTGGGTGGCTCAGTTGGTTAAGCGACTGCCTTCGGCTCAGGTCGTGATCCTGGAGTCCCAGGATCGAGTCCCGCATCGGGCTCCTTGCTCAGCGGGGAGTCTGCTTCTCCCTCTGACCCTCCCCCCCCATGCCCTCTCTCTCTCTCATTCTCTCTCTCTCAAATAAAATTAAAAAAAAAAAAAAAAAAAAGAAACAAGGTACAAAATTCAAAGCACTAGGAAGGAAATGAACATATTTGTTGGAATGGAAAATACTAGAAAAGGGAGAAGGGGATGCTGTTTAGATAAAGTGGTCAAGACTGGCCTGCTGAGATTAACAGGACTGGAAGCCGCCAGCTATTTAAATAACAGTAGTAGGACAGCATTCTAGGCTGGAACAGTCTATACAGAATCCCTGGAGTGAAGGGGTGCACAAGGCTATGGAAAAATGGAAAGGAGAGTATGGCCAGGACATAGGAAGCTATGTGGGGAGTAGAGTGAGCTATAAGAAAGGGGCCAAGGTACATTTTTCAACTGTTCACTTTAGAATAGGCATTAAATTAAATCTAAGTTCTACCAGTTAAACCGTTTTACCTTGTGTGGGTCATTCGACCTCTTTACCCTTTAATTTTCTTGTCTATTATTTGGGAATAACAGAGGCTATATTATAGTATATAGGATCAGGAAAATTAAGTATATAATATTTGTAGCAAACATTTATAGTGGTTACTTTGTGACAAGAACTGTCCTAAGTACACAATAATTGTATGAAATTACTACTGTGCTGCTGTTATCCTTTTTGAAATGAGAGAAATGAGACACAAAAGTGTAGCTAGGAAGGGGGTAAGAGGGCTTAAACATAGCTGTAGTAAGTGACCTTAAACTTAGACAACCTGGTTCCAGAGTCCATGCTCAACGTGTGTCCTGGGGATCCTTTAAGTGGGTTTGTGGCGGTCAAAACAGTATTTGCTGCCTTCATTGTCATTTTCTGATAAATATAGAGTGAAGGTTCTTAGCAACCAATTAAATGCAGAATTACGAGATTTACAAAATATGTAAAACAGTATGCACTACTTTTCTCACCAAATTTGTTTTTGTTATGGAAAAAGAAAATTTTGATTTAAAACATTTTTGTAAAAAAATGTTATTTATGTTAACATGTTATTTTTAAAATGAATTAATAGACCTTTTTTTAAAGATTTTATTTATTATTTATTGCACAGAGAGAGACACAGCTAGAGAGGGAATACAGGCGGGGGGAGCGGGAGAGAGAGAAGCAGGCCTCCCGTGGAGCAGGGAGCCCGATGTGGGGCTCAATCCCAGGACCCTGGGATCATGACCAGAGCCAAAGGCAGATGCTTAACGACTGAGCCACCCAGGTGCCCCTAAATGAATTAATAGACTTTTTTTTTTTTTTTAAGATTTTATTTATTTAATTGACAGAGAGAGACACAGCGAGAGAGGGAACACAAGCAGGGGGAGCGGGAGAGGGAGAAGCAGGCTTCCCGCGGAGCAGGGAGCCCGATGTGGGGCTCGATCCCAGGACCCTGAGACCATGACCTGAGCCGAAGGCAGACGCTTAATGACTGAGCCACCCAGGCGCCCCAATTAATAGACTTTTTAAATGTAAGAGTGAAAGGGGGTTCTGAGACAAAAGTTGAGAACTGCTGCTCTAAACCACTAGATTTCTATTGCCTTATTAAATCAGATAAGATATAGAAAACAGCTGATACAGTGTTTATACTTGATAGGCTTACTAATAATTTATTTTTTCCTCACTTTTAAGGTAATTTTTTTCACCTTTTAACATTTCTGAAATCAGGTGCTTTTTAAAGAAGCTGTTAACCTCCAACTATATTTAATTTGGGAAAATAAAATTATTAAGCTTAATCACATGGAAAATGCAGGCAGAAATCTCAGGTTTTATTATGACCGAAAATAAAACTGTCATTGTTAAAGGTGCTAAGTCATTGAGTTCATAAGCCCAACTAAATCAATAGATGTTTGAGTGCCGGTTATGTGCCTCGTACTTGAGATACAAAACCTGTCCCTGTGAAGTACAGGTTCTGGTGGGAAAGACAGACAGTAATACTTAAATAAGATAATTACAGATTTTGCTAAATGCTATGAAGGAAATGGACAGAATGGTAGGGTTTGGAAGGAGGAGGAACTTGGGGGAGCGAATTTAAGTATAGTAAGTAGAGAGGGCTTCTCTGAGGGGGTGACATTTGAACTGAGTATAATCCAGACATATATAGAAAGAGCTTGGGAGAGTGTGCCATATGGCTAGTATAAAGAATAAAGATGTCCAGAAATGTAAAGGATGATTTAAAAGTCATATATGATTATATGGATAAGCTTATGTTTTTGTCCTTTAGTTAAACTTTGTTTATTAATAAAGATTTGTTTCTCATTTTCTACTTAAATTTGTTAATAAATTACAGTCTTAAAATTTTAGTAGTATTGTAGGGTGCCTGGGTGGCTCAGTTGGTTAAGCGACTGCCTTCGGCTCAGGTCATGATCCCAGAGTCCCAGGGTTGAGTCCCGCATTGGGCTCCCTCCTTATCAGGGAGTCTTCTTCTCCCTCTGACCCTCCCCGCTCTTGTGCTCTGTCTCTCACTCTCTCTCAAATAAAATCTTTAAAAAAAAAATCAGTGGTATTGTAGAGTTGAGGAAATATGGTGGTGCTTGATTATAATTATTAATACCACTGTCTTTCTGTATTTAAAGGTATTACCTTGCAGTCTTTTATTTTTATTTATTTTTATTTTTTTAAAGATTTTATAAATTTATTTGACAGAGTGAGACAGAGAGAGGGAACACAAGCAGGGGGAGTGGGAGAAGGAGAAGCAGGCTTCCCACTGAGCAGGGAGCCCGACACTGCGGGGCTCGATCCCAGGACCCTGGGATCATGACCTGAGCCAGAGACAGACACTTAACAACTGAGCCACCCAGGTGCCCTATTTTTTATTTTAGTTAACATATAATGTATTATTTGTTTCAGAGGTACAGATCTGTAATTCATCAGGCAGTCATTTTTAAAATAGTATTGGTAGAAGCTAAAGTGATTTGCTAAGCAAACTTGTGGTTATAGGAGAGATCAGATAGGAATTTAAAGTAAGAAATGTAACCCGATGTGATACTTTTTTTTTTTTTAACTGAAGGATTACTTGGGGTTCTTTTCAAAAAATATATTCCAGGCCCCATATCAAATAGGGATTCTGATACAATATATATTAGATTAAAAAGATTTGTGTTTCTTTTTGAAAATAATATTTGGGTTTCTTTTTTCTTTTAAAAGCAGTTGTTCTTTGTAGAGAATTGGAAAAAATATTAATTGTAGTTATTTTCCTTTCCCTTTTCTATAAAGTAGTAGCATACATTTTAAAAATCTTCTAATCCCTTGTAGTTAGCAAAAAGAACATACTAGAAACACTAGTTTTCCTAAAACATAAATTTTGATTTAAACGATTTTCAGTATTTTAAATATTTATTAAATACTTGCTCATTTTGATTTTTTAAAGTATTTATTTTGTTTAACAATAGCTAGTGAGAAAACATAATGAAAAAGAATCACAGTGGCAACAAGAAAATATAAAGTATAGGAATTAACTTAATTGAAGGAATCAACTTAATTGAAGTGTGTTGGTGTATATGAAGAAAAAAATAAAATTTATACTGATTTATACATATAGAAGAGGATTTTTTTTTTTTTTAAAGATTTTATTTATTTATTTCACAGAGAGGAGAGAGAGAACACAAGCAGGGGGAGTGCGAGAGGAAGAAGCAGGCTTTCCGCTGAGCAGGGAGCCGGATGCGGGGCTTGATCCCAGGACTCTGGGATCATGACCTGAGCTTAAGGCAGATGCTTAACGACTGAGCCACCCAGGTGCCCCAGAATAGGATTTTTTTTTTTTTAAAGATTTTATTTATTTATTGGAGAGAGAGAGAGTGAGAGAGAGCATGAGAGGAGAAAGGGTCAGAGGGAGAAGCAGACTCCCCACTGAGCGGGGAGCCCGACATGGGACTCGATCCTGGGACTCCATGATCATGACCTGAGCCAAAGGCAGTTGCTTAACCACCTGAGCCACCCAGGCGCCCTAGAAGAGGATTTTTAATAAAGAGTAATGCTCTGCTTCTGTATGGGGTAACTCAATGTTGTGAAGATGTCATTTGGAATTAATCTGTAAATTTAATTCCTATGAAGATGGAACGTAGGAAAGAAACTCATCAGTGTAATGCTAATATTCATTTGGAAGAATGAAGCAGGCAATAATAGTGCAAAATGTTTTTATGAAAAGAATGCAAATGCTATATATATATATATATTTATATACATATGTATGTGAATGATAGGACTTATAATATTTTTTACTAAGTCACAGTAATTAAAACAGTCCCAGCACAAAATTAATGGGAAGAGTAGCTCAGAAATAGTTTCAGATGTATATAAGACGTATTAGTATATGATAAAAATAGCATTTCAAGTTACTGAGGAAATAAATGGACATAAAATGTATTAGAACAATTGAGAACTATTGGGAGAAAAACATTGTTAGATCTTTTTTTTTTTTTTTTTAGATTTTTTTATTTATTTATTCATGAGAGACAGAGGCAGAGGGAGAAGCAAGCAGGCTCCCCGTGGAGCAGAGAGCCCGATGCGGGACTCGATCCCAGGACCCTGGGATCATGACCTGAGCTGAAGGCAGACGCTTAACCGACTGAGCCACCCAGGTGTCCCCATTGTTAGATCTTAATCTCATATCACATTCTAAAATAACTTCCAGATTGTTTAAAGAGTAAACTATAAATGTGGTTTTTAATTTTAGAAGATTGACACCTTAACTAAATAAGCAGAGTGGCTTTTAAAATACTATAAAATATATTCTGGTATCTTTTTGCCATGTCTCTTTCAAGTACATCACAGCATTTTGTGTATTAAATCTTTAATGTTGTGGCAATAGGTACTCAGTTGAATATTCTTATACCATTTTCATGATCCTAGTTTTAAAAGTCATGTATATCATATTAATAAATGTAGGAAAATTAAACATTTTATTTTTTGATTTATTTAGATTAGATATTTTTATGCTGAGGTATTAGCTTTATAAGTAGAGCAGTGAGAAATTACTCTGTACATATGACAGTCATATGTTTTGAAAATATTTGATGGGGGCGCCTGGGTGGCTCAGTCGTTAAGCGTCTGCCTTCGGCTCAGGTCATGATCCCAGGGTCCTGGGACTGAGCCCCGCGTCGGGCTCCCTGCTCCATGGGAAGCCTGCTTCTCCCTCTCCCACTCCCGCTGCTTGTGTTCCCTCTCTCACTGTGTCTCTCTCTGTCAAATAAATAAAATCTTTAAAAAAAAAAAAAATTTTATGGAGGGTGCCTGGGTGGCTCAGTCGGTTAGGCAGCTGCCTTGGGCTCAGGTCATGATCCCAGGGTCCTGGGATCGAGTCCCACATCAGGCTCCCTGCTCAGCGGGGAGCCTGCTTCTCCCTTTCCCTCTGCCTGCCTCTCTGCCTACTTGTGCTCTCTCTCTGTCAAATAAATAAATAAAATCTTTAAAAAAAAAATTATATGATGGATTATGGTTTTGAGAGTTTATTTATATATAGATATGCTATCAATAATATTTCTATCTATGGCCTTAAAAGTTCAAATCCAATTTTTAGAATTTATACTATAGAAAGGAACAACAGAAATGTATACCTGTGTATAAAGATGTTCATTGCTGCATTTTTTTTGTAATATAGAAAATTGAAAACAATCTATGTGTCCTGGTAATTTATTAAATGAATAAGTTTTTGGATCAATAACACGACAGCTGTTAAAAAGAGATCTATAGGTCTTTCATATTTTTAGCAATTGAAAAAAACGTGTTGAAGGATACTATGTATGATGAACAAATGACTATATTTAAACTATATACACACATGTATGAACATGCATGTACATAAATATATATCTGGAAGGAAAATACATACCAAATGGTTGACTCTGTTTAATCTTCGTGGGTGCGGTAGGTAGTTGAGCTAAGTTCCTTTTTTTTTTTTTTACAGGTATATATTTACAATATTTTAACACTTAATAATAGAATATCAACCATTAATTCATATTTGTAGCTAAGTATATTTGTAAAATTATAGAGATAACAGTTGATATACAGAGCAGAAAAAGCTTTTTAATTGTCCATTAAATAAAAAATAAAAATCAATTGAAATCCAGCGATAGAGATACAGGAGTTTATTTTTAAGTTCCATTTTGTTTATTGTCAATAAGTCCTTTCTGTCACCAGTACGGTGAAATTACGCTTTTCTTCCTTGCATGGTAATAAATTATCAGAAGTATTTACCTCCTTTTCTGGAGCACTTTTCAAAGAGTGTAAAATTCTATTTTTCTTCTTAATCTTGTGGTCCACTGAGCTCATTAGAAATAATGAAGTGATAGAAAGAAGAGGTGTTATAAATTATGTTAACAAAACAACCCCTTTTGTTTATACCTTCATAAGAGACTTGAGAGGAATGGAGGTGTTAGAGGGAGATCAAGATATTAGAACTTATCCCTAAAAAAATTATTTCCTAAAAAACTAATGTAGTTTTTGCGTTACTATACTTACTTGAAGCTTAATAAAAATGTAACCTAGCTTACTTATTTTCCAGGTACTTTGTAAATAAAAAACATTTTTATTGTCAGTAGCTGTTCAGGTGTTTTAATTTCCGGAGACTTGGTAGGAACTCTCAGAGCAAATGCTGTAGCAATTCTGGAATTTTTTTGGTCCTCATACTATTGGGAAATTTGTAGCTAGCTCTGAAAATGGATACCAGTCCTTTCTCTGCATTGTAGCCAGGTGAGCTTTTCAAACTTTGAATCTTATTATTCATCTCCTTAAAATCCTTAGTCCTTTCCATACTTAATGCAGACTATAAATTCCCATTTATACCATTTGGTCCATGCCTATTGTTCTGCCCTCAACTCTTATCCCTCGCTTTCTGTGTTCCTGGTCACTTGGATCTTCTTTCAGATTCTCTAACTTCCTATGTTTTCTTCTTGCAACAGGGCCTGTATATAGGCCATTGCCTCTTTCTAGAATGTTCTTTTCTTAATTCCTTAACTCTCTTGGTCTTTGTTACCTCAGCTTACCTTAGAGAAGTCCTTTTTGATTCCTTCATCAATATTAGGTTTCTTTTATTACGCTTTTGTGTGTCTTTTCTTCTTATTCCTCATCTCTTTGCAAAAATGTGTTTGGTCTCCTTCACTAGATAAATGATCTGTTATATAGTGAAACTACATCTGGTTTTATCATTGTATTTCCAGCTGTTAGCATAATGGCTGTTAAAGTTGGTGTTTAAGAAATATTTATGGAACGGATCAATGAATTTCTGACTGAATCTTACCTTTGCTTTTTAGTCAGTTGCCTCCTTGGGTTCTGAGAAACTTTCAGAGGCAGCTACCTTAGGATATTTAGACAATTATTCATAAAAATTTTTTTATTGAGGTATAATTTGTATAGAGTAAGAAGCACATTAATCATAATTATATCATGGAATGCATTTTTAGGTGAAGAACTAGGTTTCAAAAAGCAGGGCGCCTTGGTGGCTCAGTCAGTTAAGCGGCTGCCTTCGGTTCAGGTCATGATTCCGGGGTCCTGGGATCAAGTCCTGCATCAGGCTCCTTGCTCAGCAGGGAGCCTGCCTCTCCTCTGCCTGCTGTTCCCCTGCTCGTGCTTGCTCTGTCTCTGTCTCTCTCTCTCTCTGTTTAATAAATAAATAAAATATTAAAGAAAAAAAAACCTTAAAAAAAACACAAAAAGTATTTAGTAGCACTTAATTGGTAGAAAAGAAGGCATTCTGACATTGATTTGAACAATCATTGTAATAAATGTAGGAACCTTACAAAATGATTTCTTTGAAGGGCATTACCATTTGGATGTATGGTTGTGCTCTATTTTGTGAAGTTATTTTTAAGAGTCTCATTTCTTCAGCAAGAGTTTGTCACTTGGGTATCCATGTCTATTAATAATGGGCTTTAGTTGGTCTGAACTCCCAGAAATTGTTTGCAAAATTGAGTTTGTATAGGTATGGCATTTTTCTTCTTATGTAGTGTTCATTAGTCCTTTTATTCTTAAAGTTTATTATGGAACATTTCAAACTTATAACAAAGTAATGATCATAGTGTAATGAAACTTGTGTACCAGCTTGAATGGTTATCAATTCATGTCCAATCGTATTTCATCTATACCTAATTCACTTGCCTTGTTTGGTTCCCCCTGCCCCTGCCCTGATTATTTTAAGGCAAATCCCAGACATTATTTCAACAGTAAATATGTCAGTATGTAACTCTAAGAGACAAGCACTATTAAAAAAAAAAAACACCTAACTATAATTCCATTATCAAGTATAAAAATAACCTATAATAATTACTTAATTTAATATCATCAGATAACCAGTCATGTTCAGCTTTTTCCAGTTGTGTAATGTTCTTTTTAATTGTTTGAATCAGAGTCCAAAAGAGATTCATACTTTGGCTATTGATTTTTTTAATCTCTTTTAGTCTGTAGGTTTCCCTACTATCTCTTTTTTCTTTTGCAATTTATTTTGACTAAATTCATCAGTCTATCTTAACAGCATTTGCTACTTGAAAATAAGGGACATGTCTTGGGGCGCCTGGGTGGCTCAGTCAGTTAAGCGTCTGCCTTCGGCTCAGGTCATGATCCCAGGGTCCTGGGATCGAGCCCCACATCGGGCTCCCTGCTCAGCGGGAAGCCCGCTTCTCCCTCTCCCACTCCCCCTGCTTGTGTTCCCTCTCTCGCTGTGTCTCTCTCTGTCAAATAAATAAAATCTTAAAAAAAAAAAAAAAAAGGGACATGTCTTACTCCTCTGTACTCCTTCCTTATATAGTACTTGGTGTAGTGCATTATATAGAGACATTAAAGAATCCTTTTGGAATTGAAGGGAAGAATTAGAAAATCTGATTCCTTTTTGTAGGTAGAAATTTAGTGTGAAATTTGACACATTCTTAGGAAATAATTATCTTTTTATTTTTTTTATTTTTTTATTTATTTTTATTTATTTTATTTTTTAAAGATTTTATTTATTTGACAGAGAGAGACACAGCGAGAGAGGGAACACAAGCAGGGGGAGTGGGAGAGGGAGAAGCAGGCTTCCCGCGGAGCAGGGAGCCCGATGCGGGGCTCGATCCCAGGACCCTGGGATCATGACCTGAGCTGAAGGCAGACGCTTAACGACTGAGCCACCCAGGCGCCCCAATAATTATCTTTTTAATAAAGAAATTTTTATTTCAGTTGCTTTGAAGATGTTTCCTTCCCCCTCAAAGAAGTTCTTTATTTCTTCTAGTTCTTACCTTTTGAGCCTTTAAATCTAATTAAAACCCAGACCTTTTAATTGTCTTCCTCACTTTAAAAATAATACATGCTTATTTTTTTTTTCTGTAATTCAAAGTTACATAATTAGAATATCCTCAGTATACCTTCTCTCAGAGGTAGACACTCTAGTTTGGTATATATGTGCTTCCAGGCTTTTTTCACATTTTATATAGTTTTTTAATGGAATTATAGTTTACATAATTGTACAACTTGCTTTTTCTACTTGGACATCTTTCCATTATAGAAAACATATATAAATCCACCTTCTTCAAAGGCCTTATTCGTATAGTACATATACATTTATAATCACCTTGATTTCTAGCTTTTTTGTCCTTGTCATTTATTATCTGTCACATGGTTTGTTCTGTGATATGTAACTAATTCCAGTTGTATATTTGGTAAAAGCTCTAAGCGTAGACTGGTCGCTTGTCTTGGGTAAGGTGCAGTTTGATTTCACTAAATTTGTTTTTGCCTCTTTGAAATATAATTGTTGAGGAAAATATAAAAAGTATTAGGGAAATAGGTTTCAAATGTACCACTAAAAACAGAATTCATTTCTTTTTTTTTTTTTTTTTTTAATTTATTTGACAGAGAGAGAATGAGAGAGAGAGCACATGAGAGTGGGGAGGGTCAGAGGGAGAAGCAGACTCCCTGCCGAGCAGGGAGCCCGATGCGGGACTCTATCCAGGGACTCCAGGATCATGACCTGAGCCCAAGGCAGTCGCCCAACCAACTGAGCCACCCAGGCGCCCCCAGAATTTATTTCTTAAATATGAATATAAATATAAATTTAATTGAGCTCTAGTCTAAAACTATGGCTTCTTATTTGAAATATGTACTAGGTTAGTTTCTTTGTGAAAGGTGCACATCATTTACCTTTGGTAGTTTCTTTAAGTACATAATACTACCCTCACGTTCAGTGCTTTTTTTCTTTCAGGGATAAAAGAGGAATAGAGGGTAGAAGAAGATGCTGGGATCTGAACGTGGTGTTGTGGAAGAATGGTTATCAGAATTCAAGGTAAATTGGATTGGGGATAAGAATGTGTCATATGATTCTATATGTCAGTAATTCAGACAGTGAATATGTGTTCTCTGGAGAAACTGAAACAATTGTTATGATATGAAGTGGAAATGGCAAAATATGAAATAATGTGTTTCTATACATGTAAGTCTTTAAAAAGGCACTAAGGTGAATAATGACTAGAAAATGTGTAAAACTGAAAATAGTTGTTAGGATTGATGAGGGGATATATGAATTTTTAAATACATTGAATAAAAGGGGAAGCTCCCAAGCTTTAATAAGGCACAGACATAGGATTTGTGCCTTATATTTTTATTTCCTATAATTAAAAATCACCCATTGATTTGATTTAAAACTATATAATTTCTGAATACTATAGAAATAAATGTTTTATAAACATAAAATGCAAGAATTAAAATATATCCTCTACTTATTTTTTTAGAGTAGATTAGTTTAAGTTGACCTATTTCAGCAGATCTTGGTGTAATGTGTGATTTCTAATCATTTTTCATGGTTGAGTAGTTTGAAGAACTGTATACTATAACATTCTAACTTAATTTGTTTTATTAACTCTCATGGTTATTTCTTGTATTATTTTTACTTTTCTTAGTTGACTCTATCATAATTCTTTTCAAGAGGAACTCAGGTAAAATAAATTTACTGACTTCCCAAATATTAAGTTTGCTTTTGATTTCCTTGGATGTTTCTTTTAGGCATTACCTGACACTCAGATCACCAATTATGCAGCAACTTTACACCGGAAAAAATCACTGGTACCAGCCCTCTATAAAGTTATTCAAGATTCGAATAATGAGGTAGGAAAGTTTATAAGAAAAATAATTTCAACATAGTAAAATGAAATATGTGTACTAAAACACATATGTAAGTTTTGTAGTTTTCCCTTCTCCTTTTAAAAATTCTTCTTATGGGACTGGAAAACTTTCTTTCTGCTGTGTTTCATTCTGATGGTTGCTTTGGCTTTCCCTTTGCCCTCCCTCTTATTGTTTTAAATGTTTTGATCAGATTTGTTTCTGTTCAGGACTGTATGTTTTGATTGTTGATTTGAATGACCATCATCTCATTGGATTACTTATTTAATTTGAAACTTTTCTCTCTTTCCTGTTCGGAATGTTTCCTTTTCTGGAATCCAAATTTTAGCCATACACTGATTCAGACTTTTTTATTTTAAGTGTTGTTTGCAGTTATTCTGTTGATGATACAGAACTGTGTATATTACTCTAATGAGTGAACTCAAACTGGTGACATGAAATGATGCTTCTAGTAAATTTAGCTTGAAATGATTGGAGAAAGCACTATTTAGCATAAGTAGTCAAGATGAATAAACTTAGAAAAAGAGTTTCCTGTTACTCAGCTTTGTGTAGAAGGGGGAAAATGTAGCTATTGTATCTATATGTTAATTAATGCAAAATACACACATTATCTTTCCATTAACACAATAGTATGACATACAGTTTTATCACCACTGGATTCGTGTATGCTTTAAAATGAAAATAAAAGGAACACACAGGAAAGTAGCTTCTTATCTTCCCAGATACAGCCTCCAAGAGTGCCTCTGCTGTGTACTGGAGTGAGTTTGAAGAAGTTCAGGTAATCATCTCCTAACCAGCAGCTTAATTTAAAGTGCATCTTAATTTTTGTCCTATCACTAAAAGCTTGCTTATTGACCTCTTTCTTTCCTGTCTCCTAAACTTGGATTGGCTCTCAGTTAGGCTTGCATCTGTTGCTATTTGTAGCAGCAATTGCAGGATTCATTTGCTTCTTTTTTCTCTTGCTGTGTATTTATGAATGTTTTATAACTTTAGATGTGTTTATATATATATATGTATATGTGTATATATGTGTATATACACATATACATATACTCATCCTTTTTGGTTAGGAGTTTTCAAAATTCTGTTTGAATAATGAATATATGTATTTCCTACCCCTTGTTTTGCACTGTCTTAATGTTTAAGCTTTGCCTATTATAATTTGTTTTATGCTTTCTCTTTAGATTGTAAGCTCTTCATGGGCAGTGGTCATATATTCTATATTTGTAACTTCTCTAGAATATATTTTGTCATGTACATGATGAACACTTAATAAATATTGATTAGAAGAATAGTAAAACACAAAATGACACTGAAATGCTATCATTTTCATTAGGAGTCACAAGTATATAAAAAGGATTAGTTTCCTTTATACTTTAGAAGCTATGACATTAAAAAAAACGTTATTCACATTATTTAAACTGTAATACTTCATAATACTCATGTATGAGACCTTGTTATGGCCACAACGGGGAAAAATTACAGCTTGAGAGATTCAGGCTCAACAGCAGTCACTGTAATCATCCAGTTGCCAGAGCAGATCTGTCTTTCCATCTTTTCTCTTGTCAGGTCATAAAGTTCTAACCATGTCATATTTCAGAAAAGCAGAATGTTTAGCTCTATAGCATCTCAAACCAATTCTGGACTTTAGTCCTAGAAGGAAGACCCTTGTAGTCCTGATTTTGTTATATTCTGAAAGACAATCAACTGTTTTATTTAGTTAACAGGAAATTATTTCAGAAAATTGTCACATGCCATATATAATATTAGTTGAAACTTATGACAGTTTTATGAACAGTTTTGCTTTAAAGACCTTAAAAGTTCTTAAAGTGTATTTCCTGGTTTGGTATTACATATCATGGCCAACCTGTACTGCAGCTGAAGTTTTAATCTCTAGACCAACATACTGCTTAATTTTTCTCCTTTCCCTTGTTCCAGATCCTTTGGACATTCTAGCAGCTCTTCCATTTCAAGGAGCTCTCCATCCAGTCTATTAATCCTATCACTTTTTCATGATTTGATTGCCTTTCCTTCTTCCCTCACATATCACACTTCTCTCTTCACCCAGCTAAATTTTCATAGTACATCATAGTCTATTTCCTTGCAAACATTATTAGCTCCTTTGCTTCTCCTTCCATTAGTTCTCATTCTTTGGGAAAATCTCAATACTGGATAAAACTCTGCTGTTCATCTTCACACTTGTACCTGAACAGCTGAACATACTTGGAGAAATCAGCTGCAACAACAATTTTGTTGACTTTCTCCACTTTATCTTTTATTTATTTATTTATTTATTTTGAGAGAGAGAATCAGAAGCAGACTCCAGCTCAGCAGGGAGCCTGCTGTGGGGCAGATACGGGGCTCATGACCTGAGCTGAAATCAAGAGTCAGATCCTTAACCAACTGAGCCACCCAGGCACCCCCTAGTCCTGCATTTAAAGTGCACAGAAAGTCAGGGGCGCCTGGGTGGCTCATCGGCTAAGTGTCCCAACTCTTGATTTTGGTTGAAGTCATGATCTCACGGTGCTGGGATCGAGCTCCACATTGGGCTCTGTGCTCAGTGGGGAGTGGGGAGTCTGCTTGAGGATTCTCTCTTTCCATTTCCCTCTCTCTAAAATAAATAAATCTTTCTTAAAAAAATGCAGGACTAAAAATCTCAGTCACATAATACTGTCTTGCAATCTTGCTTTAATTTCTTGGTACACTATCCCCACTGTGGATTTTACACATTCCTTTCCTCATTAGTCTTACCCTCCTTTCCCTCATCTTCAGCTTGCTTTCTGTGTCATTAAAAAAGAAGAAGATAATTGGGAATTCTCTTATTTTCCCATTCATACCTATCACTTTACCAGCTTCTCCACCTACATTCTCCTGCCTTTTCTGCTGCGGTGGATGAAGTGTCCCAGGTTGTATCAAAGGCTGTCTTCCACTTAGGCCTGGATCACATCTTCTCTAGCCCCCTCAAAGATTGTTCCTGCAGTTATACCTTCTCTTTCCTTCATCATTGATTTCTGACCAGAAGTTAATGGATTGCCAGCTATTCCTCCCCCCCCCCTTTTAAAAAAGAAAGCAGAGTAAAAATTTTGGCAACTCTGTATTCCTTTGCTATGCCTAATTAAAATGTAGTCTCTTACATGCCACTGTGGCTACTGAGGAAGGGAACTTAAGGTCTTTATAACAGAAGCAATTGTAATTGGGGCACCTGGCTAACTCAGTCGGTAGTGTGACTCTTGATTTTAGGGTCATGAGTTTGAGCCCCACGTGTGGTGTAGAGTTTACTTAAAATAAAAGTTAAAAAAAGAAATAAACCAATTGTAATTGTACCATAGCCAATAAAATTTAGAGACAGCAATTTTGGAGTCTTTACTAAAGAGAAAAATAGATTGGAAACATGGATATGTATTTTTAATAAATACATTTATGAGAGCAGTGATCTTTAATTCCCCAAAAGAGCTATTTTTGTCAGTACTTTAAAAAGATGCCAGCAGTTGACTATTTTCAGAAGTTTATTACTTCATTACTGACACTATGTGGAATATAGTATTTGTAATTAAACAATCCTTACCTCCTTCCCTCCCATTCATTCTAGTATAAGAAATGTGGACGGGGTGCCTGGGTGGCTCAGTCATTAAGGGTCTGCCTTCGGCTCAGGTCATGATCCAGGGTCCTGGGATTGAGCCCTGCATTGGGCTTCCTGCTCAGTGGGAAGCTTGCTTCTCCCTCTCCCACTCCCCCTGCTTGTGTTCCCTCTCTTGCTGTGTCTCTCTCTGTCAAATAAATAAATAAAATCTTTAAAAATAAAAAAAGATTAAAAAAAGAAAGGTGGTATAATGGGAGCATCAACTTGGTGTCGGAAGACCTGAATTTTAAGTATCTTCTTCCACCACTACTTCTGTGACTTTGGGCAGATTGTCTGACTGGTCTAGATTTCTGTGTAAGGGGAAAATTGGAATTTTTTTAAGATTTTAAATATTACTGGAGCACCTGGCTGGCTCAGTTAGAAGAGCATGTGACTCTTGATGTTGGGGCTATAAATTTAAGCCCCATGTTGGGTGTAGAGATTACTGATTACTTAAAAATTAAAAAAAAAAGCTAAAAAAAAAAAACTATGGGAAGCACTGTGAATTGTGTAAGACTCTTGAATCACAGTGTACCTCTAAAACAAATAATACATTATATGTTAAAAGAAGATAGTAGGAAGGGAAAAATGAAGGGGGGGAAATTGGAGGGGGAGATGAACCATGAGAGACTATGGACTCTGAGAAACAAACTGAGGGTTCTAGAGGGGAGGGGGGTGGGGGGATGGGTTAGCCTGGTGATGGGTGTTAAAGAGGGCACATATTGAATGGAGCACTGGGTGTTATACGCAAACAGTGAATCATGGAACACTACATCAAAAACTAATGATGTAATGTATGGTGATTGATATAACATAATAAAATAAAAAAAATACTATGGTAGTGATTTCAAATAAAGGGCTTAGTGTGTGTAAATTTTTTTTAGTTTTCCTTAAGAGCTAAGCTTAACTCATCTAAATATATTAACCATATGATTAACATTGGATTTGTTGACTTTTAATTTACAGTTGTGAAAGTAGTGACTTATTCTAGAGCGTTAGATTATTACAGACATATATAACTACATTCAAGCAGATTTCCAAATGTATATGCATTATTTAATCATTCAGAATAGAGGTAAGCATATAAATAATGAACGATTCATTTTTTTTAAAGTTAGTATTAAAAATTTTTTTTTTAAGTTAGTATTAAATTTTAACATGATTTTATAGTTTCCTGGTAGTGTTTTATTTGCATTTTAAAATCATACCCAGTTTTGTGTAGACTAGTTATTTCAACAAAACCATTCTAGTTTGGTAGTACATGATTAGAAAAAGGGAGAGGTTTATTTAAACTACTCATTTTCTTTAGTTTTCAAGGTGATGAAGATCCTCGTAAGTCATACTGTGGGATATCATATGAAAAATTAAACACTGAAAAAGCTGTTTCTGTATACTTGCCTCCTTTTCAAAAATCTTTCAAATAAATGTAATTAGAATTTAAATCAGTCTTAAAACATAAAAGTGATCCATTTGTTTTACTTGTATGTATTTAAAATATTAGCTAGCATTTTGGATGTCTAAATATTATGTGTTGCAAAATCCCTTTCTTGATTTATTTAAATCATAGTCTAAGTTGAGATTTAAAGGTTATTTCCAACAAGAGCATTTGAAGTTATTTTCTTCCAATATGGAATATCCTCCAAATGGAGGATAGTAAGGGCTAGTAATAATAGAAAAGGAAACATACTAAATACAAATGTAGTACATTGGTTAAAGAATTAATTATCTAATAAATTTAATGATACAGTATATTGAAAAATATGTTGATATCATACAGACACAAAATTCTTATAGTTAGTAGATTGGTCAGTTTAATATGTAGTCTGCACATAGAGATTAAGGTTTGGGTCACATTGATTAAAAAATGCAAAAATTAATATTGAGAATTTATTTTTATAATATTATACCAGTATATATGCATTAAAAAAAACACAGTGACAGCCAAAAGAATGGAAATAGCTAATGCACTTTATTTTCCTTTTAGCTTCTGGAGCCTGTCTGCCACCAGCTGTTTGAGCTCTATCGTAGCTCTGAAGTTCGACTTAAGAGGTTCACACTGCAGTTCTTGCCAGAATTGATGTGGGTTTATTTACGGCTTACAGTTAGCCGAGACAGACAGAGTAATGGTTGCATTGAAGCACTTCTGTTAGGAATTTACAATTTGGTAAGTTGAAAATGATAGTTTGGGAAATTTTAAGTATCTTTTATTTAAAGTCTTCTGAGGTAATACTTAATACTTAGGGGCACCTGGGTAGCTCATTCTGTTGAGCATCTGACTCTTGATTTGGACTCAGATCATGATCTCTGGGTCATGACATCAAGCCACACGTCGGTAGGATTCTCTCCCTCTCCCTTTGCCCCTCACTCCCCCACTCAAATACATGCACTCTCTGTCTCTCTAAAAACAACAACAACAACAACAAAAGAATACCTATTAAAAAAAAAATTGAAAGGTCTACCAAATAATTTATTTAAATTAATATAATTGAGTATAGAGAGGCTTAATAAGTAATTGCTGATAATGGCATTTTATAAAGTAGGTGAAACTATTATAATTGATAGTATTGTTAATATTTTGTGACTTATCCTTAAGTTACTTTATTTGACCAATGTTTATGAATGTGCTGCATTTAAAATTTTTGAAATTATTTTTAATAATCATTTGATAATTTGTTTTTGATACTGTACTGTTTGAAACTCTTTTTCTAAGAGATTCTTAAGTAACTTAAACATTATTCTGGGTTTTTTCCCCACAGTGTCCAATTAGAACATTGGTATTGAAATTCCTGCTCTTTGAATTCTTATGTTCTCTGTATTCAGTACTCATGGTAAACAAGCACTCCACATAATAAAATTAAGTTTAATAGTTGAGAGGTAATAAAGTACCTCACAAAACATTGAGTCTCAGTATAAATAGATATTCTTCTGTACCACTGCTCAGTCCTCCAAGTATTATCCCTTAAAAAGTCATTAGAAAACATTTCTATCATTGGAACATATATCTGAAGGAAGCAGTATGGCCTTTGGAATCACTTGTATTTTGTTTAAAACCAGGCCTTGGGGGGCGCCTGGGTGGCTCAGTCGTTAAGCATCTGCCTTCGGCTCAGGTCATGATCCCAGGGTCCTGGGATTGAGCCCCACATCGGGCTCCCCGCTCGGTGGGAAGCCTGCTTCTCCCTCTCCCACTCCCCCTGCTTGTGTTCCTTCTCTCGCGATGTCTCTCTCTGTCAAATAAATAAAATCTTAAAAAAAAAAAACAAAAAACCCAGGCCTTGGCATTTATTGGCTGCTTTAAATTTGGGCACACTACTTAATATATCGACTTCAGTTGCCTCATCTGTAAAAGAGAAATAAAACATTGTTAGTAGAATTAAAAACAATTAGGAGAATCTGCATGTTGCCTGAGGTGTTTAATAAATGTCTTTAACAGTAGTAGGAGTATCAAAATTAAGGGTGAGGTTTTTTTTACATGAAAACTGGTCTAGGTATAAAATTGTGTTGCTAACTTGCCTGATTGTTTTTTCTTTTAAAGCAGGAAATTTAGGTGTGCCTGGGTGGCTCGGTTGTTAAGCGTCTGCCTTCAACTTGGGTCATGATCCCGAGGTCCTGAGGTCCAGCCCTGTCGGGCTCCCTGCTCAGTGGGAGGCCTGCTTCTCCCTCTCCCACTCCCCCTGCTTGTGTTCCGTGTGTGTGTGTGTGTGTGTGTGTGTTTTTGTGTGTCTGTCAAATAAATAAAATCTTTAAAATAAATAAAACAGGAAATTTGTTTCATATATTACTCTCTCCTCTAGTATTTAGCACAGGCACTTAATAGATGTTGATTTAATAATTGAATTTAGTGTTTTAGATTAAGTTGAAAATTAAGCTATCTTTTAATTTGTTTAATAAAATTCAGTAGTGGGACAAATGAAGCAAAATACTTTTTTTTTTTTTTTTAAAGATTTTATTTATTTATTTGAGAGAGAGAATGAGAGAGAGCACACGAGAGGGGGGAGGGTCAGGGAGAAGCAGGCTCCCTGCTGAGCAGGGAGCCCGATATGGGACTCAATCCCGGGACTCCAGGATCATGACCTGAGCCGAAGGCAGTCGCCCAACCAACTGAGCCACCCAGGCGCCCGAAGCAAAATACTTTTATAGCAGAATACTGACAAGTTCTTGACAGTGCTTGTTGGTGCTATGGTTTAATTACCTTTTAGCATCTCAGAAATAGTTACTATAATGTAAGTGCTCAATTATATGTCAGAAATGTAACCTCAGACTTCTTTCTTCTAATTCCCTTTCTGTGTTCTCTCTTCTCTGTGGCTCTCAATTTTTCTTACTGCACTGGGTTTCTTTCATGTATTTATTTCTCTCCCCCCGCCCCCCTCTCCAGAACTTCTCACTTGCTTCACATAGCCCCAGGGGAAGTTTTATATTGCCCTCAGCTTAAACAAATTTCAGAACGTCCTTCTTCAGGGATACACACAAATATAAATAAAAGTTATTTGGTTTAATTTAAAGTTTAGGAATAAAAATTAAAGTTTTATTGCCTATAACTTAAATTAGGTTCATTCATCTTACTGTAGACTTTCTCTGACAAATAATGGCCCAAATGTGGTAGTATCTAGTTTAAATATAAAGTAGTAAAATGACCTCCATAAGGAATTTTTAAACCCATTTTCCTGCCAAAATTAGGGGTACGGCCATTGTTCACATATAATTGGTACTGTCCTGTGACCTATTAAACTCAGAAATGAGCCCTACAGGGAAGTTCTTTTGGGTTTGTGTTTTGTTGACAATAGTTGTTTTTATTGTTGTTTCTTCCTTTTGTACTGTATAACTACTCAGTCTCTCTCTGACCTTCTTGCTAGGTCTACTGAGGGGGGGCAGCCTTCTCTGTCTGGGTTTTATGCTAGTTATGTATACTAATATGAGTTGTAAAGGAAGCAGACTAAAATGAGGCAGTGGAGAAAAGGAGTGATTCCAGAGGAGCATTTCATCCCTCTATTTGCTAGTGTCTATAGGCAGATTTTTATTGATACCTATGGAACACTGGAAGTGCCAGAGACTGTAGAAATGAAGGACACCATTGTCCTTTTCATTGAACAATAAAATGCCTTTTTTTTTTTTTATTAGAGAGAGAGAGAAGGGAGAGCAGCAGGCAGAGGGAGAAGCAGGCTCCCCACTGATCAAGGAGCCTGATGCTGGACTTGATCCCAGGACCCTGGGATTGTGACTTGAGCCAAAGGCAGACACTTAACTGACTAAGCCACCCAGGCGTCCCAGATAAAGTGCTTTTAAAAGAAAACACAAGAATTTTCTTGCAGTTCAGTAGAAATTACCTAAATATGAACTTAATCACATGGACTAATATTCATTATGTTAACGTGTAACTTAATTCAGGTCATTAGTCTTTTGCTAAATAATTGTGACAGTTTCTTTTAGTCAAGATTCATTCTGTGTTAAAATGTTGTGTTTTTCTTATTTAATTAAATAAGTGTATTTCTTGGCAAAAACATACCTGTTTTGACTCAGATCTAATCAGTTGTAATCTCCCTGTCCTGTCTGTATATTTAACATGAAAATTGATTTGTGTGCCTGCTTCGTGTCTTTGCTGTCACATTGCATTTGATTTAGCTATAGTATTGTGTTCCATATCTCTCAAAGGGTAACTCAACTACTGAACTGTGTAAATTTGGTTGGAAAAGATACACTAGGGTAGTAATACTCTTTTTTTTTTTTTTAAGATTTTATTTACTTGTCAGAGAGACAGAGCACGAACAGGGGGAGTGGGAGAGGGAGAAGCAGGCTCCCCGCTGGGCAGGGAGCCCGATACGGGGCTCGATCCCAGGACCCTGGGATCATGAGCTGAGCTGAAGGCAGACGCTTAACCGACTGAGCCACCCAGGGACCCCAAGTCTGAGTATTTTTATACTAGGTTTGATGAAGAGTGGAAAGTTGTTGGAAAATATGATAGGACTTAAAGGGAATGAGCTAAGGGTAAAATTGGGAGAAACTTAATAAGGCCTGTTTGTTTGGATTCCTCTTAAAGTTTCTCAGTCTTCAGAGAAAAGAATGCATCTTTCTTTTGGGGGGGCACCTCTCAAATGAGGGTCTTTTTTTTTAAGATTTTATTTATTTATTTGAGAGAGGGCGGGGCGAGGGGCAATGGGAGAGGGAGCCAAAGGCAAATGCTTAACCAACTGAGCCACACAGGCATCCCTATTCTTTATATATTACTATTTCTAAAAATTTTCCTCAGTTGCCAGTGATATATTTGGTAAATTAAGAAATTATTTCTTGGGCGCCTGGGTGGTTCAGTTGGTTAAGCGACTGCCTTCGGCTCAGGTCATGATCCTGGAGTCCCGGGATCGAGTCCCGCATTGGGCTCCCTGCTCGGCGGGGAGTCTGCTTCTCCCTCTGACCCTCCTCCCTCTGACCCTCCTCCCTCTCATGCTCTCTGTCTCTCATTCTCTCTCTCTCAAATAAATAAATAAAATCTTTAAAAAAAAAATTATTTCTTACAGTATAGTCCTGTGATTATTTATCTTTGTATATTATTTTTTTAACTGTAGGAAATTGCTGATAAAGATGGAAACAATAAAGTTCTATCTTTTACTATCCCTTCCTTATCCAAGCCCTCAATATACCATGAGGTAAGTAAGATTAGAAAGGTAGAATTATTTAAAATTATATTGAGTAAGAGATGAAAGTTAATTTCTTATCCGAGATAAATGTTCCTAACACATCTTTATTGATTTGCTTCTTAAAAGTAGGTGCTTGTAACTAGTGATGTAAAGCTAAGCTCTTATCAAGAGAGGCAGAAAGTAATTAATGGAAAATTTTCCTCTAGTTCTTGTTTCTTTCTTTCTTATTCCTCCACCACTATCATTTTCACTTTTTTTATTAGTCTTTTATGAATTCATAAAAATATTCTTTCATTTTTTTAAAGTATCCCATGATTAGAAATTTGTGTTAGATTAATTTTTTATTATTTTTTAGGAAAATGTCTACTTAGAAGGATTCTAACACTAAGATTATTTCTATTTAAAGGAGTCTGTAATTGATGCATTGTAGCTATTCGTTAATATTATGCTTCTGAGTTTTGCTTGTATTTATTTGGTTGAAGAATGTGAGAACACAGATGTTTATATTTAAGGATGTATGTTACAAATCAAGCTTCTGGTCTGTAGTGACCTTTAGTGTATAAAGTATAAGGAAAGCCTTTAAAGAAACTTGCCAGTAGGCCAAAAATTATTTTCCATTTTCTTATCAACAGACAGTATCCAGTTGTTTCATAGCTCCATGCAGCTATTTATTTTCTTAATTAATTCCCCTGGGACTTCATTTTATACTGGAAATCGAATACCTGCAATAGAATGGGCTCGTTTTAGCATAGAATATTTCTGAGTAATAGATTTTAATTAAGTTCTGTGTATCATGTTATGTAATAAAATGGAGGCTAATGGAGCACTTATGAATGGATGCTTCTAACTTCAGAAACATGAAATTAATTATGTCACTATTAAACATTTGATCATAATCTTCATTGTTGTTTGTGTTACATAACTCTCTGTACCTTTCTTTTTTCTTTTAAGTTTTTATTTTAATTCCAGTTAGTTAACATACAGTGTTATTAGTTTGAGATATACAATATAGTGACTCAGCAATTCCATACTCCATCCCGTGCTCATCATGACAAGTGTACTCCTTAATCCCCATCACCCATTTAACCCATGCACCTTTCTTTTTCATTATAAAATGGGGTTTATGAGAGTATCCACCTACCTGAAGTTAGACAAACTGCAAAATTTAAATGCACAGTCTCAAAACTGCTGTGTGCTCTGGGGTACAAACAGATTAAAATTGATGTATTTGAAAAAAATAAAAAATAATGAAAGTGGTGTATTTGTAACCTTTAGTCTTTCCAGCAACTTTTCTTATTTTGTGTCCTAAATATAGATTCATTCTATAATCTTTCAAAAAATAAAGCAGTATATTTTTAGTTTTATATATTAAATACAATTTCCAAAAAGAGGTATGGAATGTATGTAATCGAAAAATGCAAAGGGTTTTGAATGAGAAGAAATGGCCTTAATGTTAAAACAAAATTAAATATCCTTACATGATACAGATTTTTACTTCATTTTAGAGGTACTGTGTCTCTAAAAGATACTTCATCTTTTTTTGTAGCCCTCAACAATTGGATCCATGGCTTTGACAGAAGGGGCATTGTGTCAGCATGATCTCATCAGGGTTGTTTATAGTGATCTTCATCCTCAAAGGGAAACATTCACTGCACAAAACCGGTAATGGTCAAAACTGTAGATAGTAATAATTATTAATTTGTGCTTAATAGTTAACTATAATTACTTTGGTTCAAGTTTGATGAGAGAAGAGGCAAAAGGTTTAAGATCTCATACTAGTGAAATACATTATAATGGTTAAATACCTATCCATCCAATGCATGGTACTGTGAATGGTCATCTTGTATAAAGTAATGTAAAAACTAAAAGTGTGGGCATAAAGTCATCCAAGCTAAGGTTTGTGTTCTAGCACTACAACTTAGAAGCTTGCCCTCTCAGGCAGTTTATCTACTCTCTTCACTTTGCTTTCTTTATTGCAGAATGGGTTAATGAGAGTACTTACCTTCCTGAAGTTAAACTACAAAGTTTGAATGCATGGTCCCCAGGACTGCCCTCACTTCTGACACCAACTGCAAGTTTGGAGGGTTCCTATAACCACTCTTAGGTTTGATAACTCACTAGAAGGACTCAGAACTCCTCATTCATTTCAGAATGAAAGCTGTTATATTCAGAGTTAAGGTTTATTACAAGGAAGGTTTAATACAGATTAAAGTCAGCCAAAGGGAGAGATGCATAGGATAGAATCTGGAGGGTTCCAAATGCAAAGCTTCTGTTGTCCTCACCCATGGAGTCAGGATGCATTACCCTCCGAGCATTAATGTGTGACAGTATGCATAGAGTCAGGTTCAGTGTCCAGATTTTTCACTGGGCTCCATTTTTATAAGTGTGACTGGTTAGATTGGTTGCTCACAAGGTTGATCTCAGCCTCCCAGTTGGTTGAGGCTGTGTGACCCAAAGCCCCACCCTAAATCACATGGTATGTGGTTGTTTGTTTGTTCTTTCTTTCTTTCAAAGATTTGTTTATTTTAGAGCGAGTGAGAGAGCACTAGCAGGGGGAGGGGCAGAAGGAGAGAGAGAGAATCCTCAAGCAGACTCTTCTGCTGAGCACTGGGCTCAATTCCAGGACCCTGAGATCATGACCTGAGCCCAAATCAAGAGCTGGCCACTCAGCCACTCAACTGACTGAGTCACCCAGGCACCCCATGGTGGCTGTTTCTAGTGTGGCTAGCCCCCATCCTAAACAAAGACACTTCTGTCAGGTATAACATAAGTTACTTCCTCGCAGGGGGGCAAAGGCCAGACTTCTTTGGGCAAGGCCAAATTCTTTACTACACAGACCATGCCCTGGCCTTTGGCCTAGGCTCTTTTATTTTTTAATTTTTTTTAAGATTTTATTTATTTGACAGAGACACAGCGAGAGAGGGAACACAAACAGGGGGAGCGGGAGAGGGAGAAGCAGGCTTCCCGCTGAGCAGGGAGCCCGATGTAGGGCTTGATCCCAGGACCCTGGGATCACGACCTGAGCCGAAGGCAGACGCTTAAAGATTGAGCCACCCAGGCGCCCCAGGCCTAGGCTCTTTTAAACAAAAATAATCATGTTTACCTGGGCATCTACTTTTAGTATAGCATTTATATGACAGACACAGACATAAATATGATCATTATGAATATGCCCAACATTTGAAGAGCCATTGTAAGTTAGGAATAGATTTGAAGAAACAATTAATTTGTTCTACAAGCCACTATATACATTTTCGTATTTTTGTACCATTTTTTGTTGTTTTCCACCCCACCCTACCCCCATCATCTACTACTGTTTGTTCTTTACGATAAACTTGAGCAGAAATACTGATCATAGAAATTAACTGATGGTTAGCTAGGTCCAGTTTTTCCCTCAAGCTGGTCATTTTCTTAGCATTCATCCTAAGGAGACTTTAACGCAATTTACCAGTACATCAATATGAGTATTATAACCTTAATAACAACCATGCCAGTGTTATAGCAAAACACAGAATGCCAGTAGGTGTGACCTGCAAAATAAGTCAAAGATACTGGCATATTACTAGAGTCTTACTCAGTCATTAACTATTATTGCAGTTCATTATCATCTCATATTACCAGAATGTCTCCTAGAACAATGTCACTCAGGTTTGCAGGCTTCTTTCTGACTTCATCAGGTTTAAAAGCAGGAGTGGTCTCACCAACAAATGGTTTCACCCTTTTAAGAATCTGATGTAGGGGTGCCCGGGTAGCTCAGTCGGTTAAGCATCTGCCTTCGGCTCAGGTCATAGTCTTGGAGTCCTGGGATCAAGCCCCGCATTAGGCTCCCTGCTCAGCAGGGAGTCTGCTTCTCCCTCCCCCTGCTCTGTGGTTTTGTTTCCTCTCTCTCTCCCTCTCAAATAAATAAAAAAACTTAAAAAAAAATTTTGTATTTATTTATTTAAGAGATAGAGAGTATGAACAGGGTGGTGGGCAGAGGGACAAGCAGACTCCCCGCTGAGCAGGGAGCCTGATGCGGGGCTTGATCCCATGACTCCAAGATCACGACCTGAGCCGAAGGCAGATGCTTAACTGACTGAGCCATCTAGGCGCCCCAAGAACTAGTGAGCTCTGGACCACTAGGTGATACATCTGCATTCAGTATCAACCCCAGTTTGGCCAGATGGGATGAAGGTACCACTCATCCCATCAGCTCTTGGGAATTAAAGATATAGTTACAATTTCTTGTTTAGAAATCCTCTGCTTCTGGCACCTGCAGTTACAGCCCTGGTCCTAGACCAGTGCTTTATTATTATTATTTTTTTAAATTATTTATTTGAGAGAGAGAGAGCACAAGTGGGGGGGGATGGAGTAGCAGGCAGAGGGAGAAGCAGGCTCCCCGCTGAGCAGGGAGTCGATGCGGGGCTCGATCCCAGGACCCTGAAATCATGACCCAAGCTGAAGGCAGCTGCTTAACTGACTGAGCCACCAGGCGCCCCAAGACCAGTGCTTTAGATAGGAAAAGAAAAGTTGAATTGTGGGGAAGAAAGAAGAAGTATAGTTATACCATTATGTTAGAAAGAATTGCGTAGTCTTACCAACATTGTCTATCCACCTCTTCCCACATCCCCAGAAAAGCAGAGAAATCTGTCTAGTGGTGACTGTCCTGTGTAAACCTGCCCTTCGTGCTTCATTCCCACCCCCTTTTCCCTGTCCCATTTTAGATGAGAGATGTTTCAGTTGCTTGTTCCACGTATCTGTCAAACCATTATGCTTAGGATATGTCTTTATACATTGTTAGGCCTTATGGGCTGTAAAGTGTGTTCCTTGCTCTGAAAAACATGTGACTCAGCAGTCCAAATTGGTGCAATATCTTCTGGTCCTTTTATAGTACTCTGAACATTTGACCTACCATCAGATAAGCAAAGTTGAGTGCAGAGTGTCTGTTCCTGTCAGGACCCTTTTGTCTACTGGCATCAGTCCAGCTGTCAGCTGTATAGGGCCTTACCCCAGGGTAATCTGCGCCATAGCCATCTGCAATCTTTGTCTCTCTTGTTGGCAAACAACAGTTCTAACCAGCAGTTTTTACCTCAGGGTGTAAAAAGAATATGTCTAAATTCAGCCCATCTCTGCATCGCTGCAGTACCGCCATGTCCACTCATTTCATGGACACAGATGGTCACTTCAAGCACACTGGGATGTCTACTCATTGATACCGGTTGCCTTCTGATTCCCCTGATAGGTATAGGCATAATCATACTTTAATGCACTCCTCAAATTCCCATGGTGATTTCCATAGGGTTATTCCCCTTGCAGGCATCCCTTTAATAGGCCAGTTTTCCCTTGCCCTCCTGCAGGACCATATGTGGAGGCCCTTGGCCACTACCTATGAGCTGGTAAAAACTCATTGTGGTTAACAGAATATAGTTAAGTCCACCTACCAACCTGATTTGTTTTTAACCTTCTTCAATCGGAGTGGCAGCCTTCCAAACAAGATAAGTCCATTCATTTTAGAACTGCCATCCATAAATCAGACAGTTCTTTGTTGGTCCATGAGTGACTATCACTCTGTGTCTAGGTGATAGTAGAATCTAGCAGCTTGTCGGGTAGTGCCAGAGTTCACCCTAGGGAAAAAAGAGGCTCCCTGTTGATGAGTATTCTGAGCACCTCTTTGCATTCCCTGGTAGCACTTTTCTGCACATACCATTTCCATTTTATTATGGAATTCTTCTGGCACTGCCTATGTTTTTCTTATATCACCGAAGATGTTATGGGTATTTCAAATTTCAGGATTATTTTATGTTTCTGTGTTACCAGCCCCCACCTGAAACAAAGCTGTCAGGTATGATATGGGTTACTTCCCAGAAGCTGAGGGCAGCTGAGGGCAAAGGCCAGACCGAGATCTCTTTGGGCAAGGCCAAATTCCTTACCACATATTAACATACATGGTTGTTGTGAGGAATAAATGAGGCGACATCTGAAACATGCTTAGCACAATGCCTGGTATATAGTAAATGTTAGTGATACTATTATTATTACATAATGTTTGTAGTAAAATAATACTCTTATCTTGTTGGTTATAATATTAGATTGGTTATAATATTAGAGTTATGGAAGGAATATAGAATCAAGCAAATTTCCATGGTCATTGACCTTTGATCGTGCTTTAGTCTGGAATTCTGGTTCTTTTTATGGGTCTTTCCAGTATTACACATGTGATAGAAAATGCATTGGCTTTCCTTGCATTCTAACACATTGTTTTGGAATTCAGCTTTAGTGATTATCCTCTGTTAGCCAACAGGGTGCTATATAACACTCAGAGAAGGCCTTATCCCAACTTAAAGTAACAGTTTAATTTTTTTTTCTATATAGTTACATTGGTTTACTTAAATCATTTCACAATATAAAATTCACATTATAAGAGGGGCACTTGGGTGACCCAGTCAGTTAAGCATCTGCCTTCGGCTCAGGTTGTGATCTCAGGGTCCTGGGATCGAGCCCCATGTAGAGCTCCCTGCTCAGTGGGGTGTCTGCTTCTTCCTCTGCCTACCGCTCCCTCTGTTTGTGCTCTCTCTCTCTCCCCTCTGCCCCTCCCCTCTCCAGTCCCCCCCTACCCTGCTTGTGCTGTCTCTCAAATCAATAAATCTTTAAAAAAAAAAAAAGTGGTTCATGGGAGTGCCTGGGTGGCTCAGTTGGTTGGGCATCTGAATCTTGATTTTGGCACAGGTCATGATCTCAGGGTCCTGGGACTGAGCCCTGCATTGGGCTCCGCGCTCAGCAGGGAGTCTGCTTGAGGATTCTCTTTCTTCCTTTCCCTCTGCTCCACCCCCCCCCCCCCCCCCCTCACATGCGCTCTCTCTCTCAAATAAATACTTAAAAAAAAAAGAGTGGCTCATACTACAGTCTGCAGACCACATAAAAATTATCTGGTTACCTGGTTCTCTTTTTGTTTTCTAATTTTAATTTTTAAATGTAGAACATTATATACTTGTGGTAAATTTTAAATAGAACAGAATATAAATAGATGAAAAGAGATGGGAGTACAAAGAGAAAAGTATGTGTCCTCTTCCCTCTAACCACCGTTTCCACTCTCAGTAGTTAAACTGTTAGCCATTTTGTTGTGTGTCTTTTCAGAAAATTTTAATGCATGCAAAAACATATATTCGATCTTAAACATATGCAGGCCCATGCACACTGGATTCTGTAACTTTTTCCCTTTTAAGAATAAATCTTAGACTTACTTCTCTAACAGCATATAGAGGTCTCCACATTCTTTTTAAATGACTACTTAGTATTTCATTCTATGTATGTACCATCAGTTTTTAGCCAGTCTTAAAGATCTTTAGATCCTTAGCCAGTCTTTAGATCAACTAAAATTTAGATTGTTTCACTTTTTTGCTAATATAAACAATATTGCAAGGAACTCAGTTTGTTTTACTTTTTTTGTATATATATTTGCATGAGAGCACCAAAGTTAATCCATAAGATAAATTCCTAGCAATGAAATTGCTATGCTAAAGAGTATCTCCTTTTTCACTTTGAGTATGTATTTCCAAATTACCCTCCCCTGAACATCTGCACGAACTGAATCTCCTACCAGTAGTTTGAGAAGGCCTATTTCCTTATACTAATCCCCAATATTGGGTATTTTCAAATTTTTGAATCTTTGTCAATCTGATCATTAAAAATTGATGTTACATTGTTTTACTTGACATTTCCTTAATTACGACTAGGCACGAACACTTTTAGTACATTAATTCACTAGTTATTTTTCCTGACCTGTGAAATGTATATTCATGTCCTGTATCCATTTTTCATATTGAACTGTATATTTTTTCCTAGTGATTTCCAAGAGTTTTTATTTGTTTTTTTAAGATTTTATTTATTTGACAGAGAGAGATAGCGAGAGCAGGAACACAAGCAGGGGGCATGGGAGAGGGAGAAGCAGGCTTCCTGCTGAGTTTTTAAAATATTAAGAAAACTGCACTGTGTTTTACACCTTGCACATTTTCAGTTAATTATTGACTTAAAATTTTTATTATTTTTTAAAAGATTTTATTTATTTTTGCGAGAGTGAGAGAACGTGTGTGCTCACGAGCAGGGGGGAGGGGCAGAGGGAGAAGCAGGCTCCCTGCTGAACATGTAGCCCAATGCGGGACTCAATCCCAGGATCCTGGGATCATGACCTGAGCCAAAGGCAGATGCTTAACTGACAGCCACCCAGGTGCCCCTAAAATTACTTTTAATTGAGGTATAATTCGTATACCATAAAATACACCCCATAACTTATAGTGTACAATTCAGTGATTTCTAGTATATTTATAAGGTTGTGCACTACCACTATTTAATTCCAGGACATTTTTATCACACCACAAAGAAACTCCCCTTTCCTTCTTTCTAGCCCCAGGCCACCATGTATCTCACTTTTCTATCTGTGGAATTCTGTCTGTTCTAGACTTTTCATGTAAATGGAATTATACAATATGTGGCCTTCTGTGTCTGACTTCTTAGCACATTTTCAGGATTCATTTATGTGGTAATGTGTAACAGTACTTCTTTTGTATGACTGAATAATATTCCAGTATAGTTAGGTCATACGAGAATTCAATGCTTAACTTTCTGAGGAACTATCATAATGTTTTCTAGAGTAAGTGTACCATTATACATTCCCACAAGAAGCATCCATCTTTTTGAGTATAGCCATCATACTGATTGTGAAATGTGGTATTTCACTGTGCTACTGTTTTGTTTTTGCACAGCAAAACATAGTTTTTGTCAACTATATCAGGAATACACTCACATATGCACATGCAGATATATATTTTCAAATTTAAACATGCATTCGTTCTATACAGTTTATTAAGAAAAACTGCAGTCTCCAGCTCTTCCCCTCCCCCCTCCCCTTTTTCCTTTCCCACATATAACAACTTGTAACCAGTGGTTCTCAACCAGGGCATTTCTACCTTCAGCAAACATTCGGCAATATCTGGAGATTTGTTTGATTGTCACAACTAGGTGTGGGAGGGAGGGCTGCTGTAGGCATCTCGTGTGTAGAAATCAGTGATGCTGCTCATCCTGCAATGCTGGGCCAAATCCCCACACTTACCTAGCCCCAAATGCCAGTGGTGCCAAGGTTTTAACTGACTCTCTTAATGTTTACTTCCACATCTTTGAGGAACTTGCTGCTTCTTAATTTTTCAGTCTTGGGCATTATCTAACAACTTATCCCATTGAAAGATAGAGATTTAGCGCATTTCTCTCATTCTCCTGTCCTCTCAATGTAGCTCTGTTGTAACTGTGGGAAACTCATTTTTCAGATTTGTTATTACTATGAATGACCACAGTTCATTTGAAGCTTCCTCCCTTTATATGACTGAGGTTTGTGATTAAATGATTACTTTTCCTTTCTTGCATACCTTTTGATTTACTTGGAGTTCATAATTGTCTTTTCCCCCTTTGTTTATTATTTGCTTTATAACTCAACTCCTGTAAATTCTCTATCAGTTGTCTAAATCTCCTTGTAAGTCTTCATTCATATCAGTTATCTCTCAATTTTATTTTCCTACAAAAGGGGTTCCTGGAGCCTTTTGACTTACTCCAGTCTGGACTGTATTGCCCTCTTTACCTGGTATACGCTTATTATCTTGGGATCTCCCTTCACTCTTATCCTGGGATTCCTTTTGTCTCTTTCCCGCGTGGGTCTGTTTCTTGTACCTGTATCCTCATTCTTTTTTACTAGTATTCTGAAATTTCACTGTGATATTTCTTGGTATAGGCTTATTTCCTCCATTGTGCTGAGCACTAGGTGGACTTTTTTGATTTAGAAACTAATGTCCTTTAGACTGGAAAATTTTCTTGAATTGTTTCGCTTAATTAGTTAAGCCTCTCCATTTTATCTGGTCTTTTATTATTTGTTTGTCTTTTATTATCTTTTACTATCTGTCTTCTGGTGGTTTTATTATTTAGATGTTGGAACTCTTGGAGTGGTCCTCTTTTCTCTCCATGTGCCATATCTTTTTCCTTTTGCTTTACTTTCTGTGATAGTTCCTCAGCTTCATCCACCAGTCTTTTTCTTGAGTTCTTAATTTCTGCCGTTATATTTTGTATATCTAGCTTTTCTGATTTTCTAAGTATTTTTTTAAAATAGATCCTGGTGGTTGTGTTTTTTTTTTCCCTAGAAACCACATCTCTTGTATTTTTGAGAATATTAATGATAATTTACTTTGTTTAAAGTTTTTTTTTAAGATTTTATTTATTTAGGGGCGTCTGAGTGGCTCAGTCGTTAGGCATCTGCCTTCGGCTCAGGTCATCGTCCCAGGGTCCTGGGATCAAGCCCCGCATCGGGCTCCCTGCTCAGCAGGAGGGAGGCCTGCTTCTCCCTCTCCCACTCCCCCTGCTTGTGTTCCCTCTCTCGCTGTGTCTCTCTCTGTCAAATAAATAAATAAAATCTTTTTAAAAAGGATTATTTCTTTTTCTCCCTGAGCAGGGAGCCCGATGAGGGGCTCGATCCCAGGACCCTGGGATCATGACCTGAGCCGAAGGCCGATGCTTAACGACTGAGCCACCCAGGCGCCCCTGTTTAAAGTTTTTTTTTTCTCTTTGTATATTGTGTTTCTTCCAAATTGTGCCCCCCCTTTTGTATTTCTTTATTTTGATCTCATTTTCACGTTAGTGGAGTTCCTCAGATGTCTGATAATCCTCCCCACCCCCTTATACTAAGGAAGACAAAGGAAAGGAAATAAAATACGAGTAGCTCTGACCTTGTGAGTAGGGCTAGTTGACTATGAACTTCACTGAGCCATTCAGTTGAAGAACTTCCCAAGTCTATACCTCTTAAGTCTTTCCTCTTAGGGTGATCAAAAACTCTTCTGGTCTCTCAACTAGTGGGGTGGCCTAGCATTCTGGTGGCCAAGAAGGGAAGGAGAGCTTCAGGTTTCAATATCCAGTAAGAAATACTTATTTTTCCTGTTTTCAGTATGGTATCTCTCCCTCCAACCCTCACTCCAAACCACAGTTGTGCTTGGTGGTTCTCAAATAGTATTTTCTTTTATCCTTAAAAAAAAAAAATCTCCAATAAACCTTACAGCATAGAGAAGGAGAAGAGATCTGAAGATATGACTGCTTCCAAGTCAGACTTTCAAGTCAGTTTTTAACTTTTTATTTTGAAATAATTTCAGACTTATAAAAAATGTTTCCAAAATAGTACAGAGAGTTTCCATATACTCCTTACCCACCTATGGGAAGCTTTTTAGAAGAAGAACTTCCCTGGATCATGCCCTCCTAGATTCTAATTGGGTCAGTCTGGGTTGAGGCACAGGAATATATCATTCCAGAATACCCTTAAATAGTGTGCATCCCAGGTTAAGGAACCACATTCCTTAGAGACTTATATAGCTTAAGCTAAGTATAGCTTAAGAAATCTTTACTCACGGGCGCCTGGGTGGCTCAGTCGGTTAAGCGTCTGCCTTCAACTCAGTTCATGATCTCAGGGTCCTGGGGTCAAGCCCCACATCAGGCTCCCTGCTCAGCGGGGAGTCTGCTTTTTCCTCTCGCCTCTGCCCCTTCCCACTGCTTGTGTGCACTCTCTCTCTCTCAAATAAATAAAATTCTAAGGAAAAAAATCCCTGGTTTAAAAAAGAAAGAAAAGAAATCCTTGCTCATTAAATAAAATCATTTATTCATTCAATAAAAATTTTTTGAGCAATTATAATGTATTAGACACTGTGCTGGACACTAGAGATAGAGATGATAAATTAAATGAGTAAAGTTGCTTATTATTAAATAGGTAAAACATCGGTAAAGACAAAGAATTATGATTTCCTGGGATAAATGCTGTATTAGAGCTACACAACAAAGGGAACTCTTTCCTTTAGCCAGGAGAATTAAGAACGGTTTTATGTCTAAGTTAAAAATTTGAGCCAACACTTGAAACCTAAGCAGGAATTTCCCAAGTGAAAAAGTATGTTCTAGTAAGAAAGGGCAGCCTCCATAAAAGCAAGGAGTTATGAAAAGTTATGATATACTCATGGAGTGGTAAGAAGATCGATGTAGTATGGTGTATATGGTAGGCAGTGGAGGGAAATAACGTTGGAGAGGTAGGTTGAGGATGGATTTTATTTATTTATTTTTTTAAGATTATTTATTTTTAGAGAGAGCACAGGGAAGAGAGGCAAGGGAGAGAGAACCTTAAGCAGATTCCCCACTGAACACAGAGCCTGATATGGGGCTCAAGCTCGGGACCCCAAGACAGTGACCCAAGCCAAAATCAGGAGTTGGACGCCCAGCCAAATGAACCATCCAGGCACCCCAAGGGTGGATTTTAAAGGCCTTTTATGCCATGATGAGTTTGGATTTTATCATGTAGTCAGTGGGAACAGTGGATTAATGTAATAAGGAGTCATTTGTTCAAGCACAATGGTTTATTTTTGATGAAGAAAATATAGATGGTAGCAAGGGATGTGACCTTTAATAAAGAAAATGAAAACAGGGAAATCATTGAGGAGGATATCACAGCAATCTGAGAAATCAGGAAAGTCACTATTCTTATTATAACTACCCAACAAAGAAATCATAGTCTCCAGTAGAAATAATTGTTTGTAACCCTTTTCCTTTGTTTTATTTTTTCTAGGTTTGAAGTCCTGAGTTTTCTCATGTTATGTTATAATTCTGCTATTGTGTATATGCCTGCTTCATCTTACCAGTCTCTTTGTCGGATGGGTTCCAGGTGAGAAGAATAATTATCATTAGCTTTCACATTCGTTTATTGGACAGATACTTACTGAGCACATATTCTCTGGTTAGGTGCTGTTCTAATTTGTTGCAGTAGAGCACTAAACAAAACTCAGGAAGCTTACATTCCTATAGGAATCCTTATCATCCCTCCTTTATCATGACTTTTGAAAATATTTCAGCATTAAAGAACTATTTTCTAGCTGAACATTAAGTTAAGCCAACATGTCGTAAGTTTAGGGTGGTTTAGTGATACACCTAATCACTGCCTGTATGCCAAGTTTTATAAATCACTTTGAGAGCTTTGAATAAATAGTCCTATATGTGGAAAAAGTCTAAAGGAATGTGAATTTTTTCATTTATAGATTTCACAAATAACTGTGCTTTGGATAAGATTAGCAATAGCTCCAGTTATCTGTAGGTCTCATTTGTATTTGTGTGTTCTAGCCTTTTTTTTTTTTTAAGATTTTATTTATTTATTTGACAGAGAAGGAGAAGAGAAAGAGCAGGAACACAATCAGGGGAAGTGGGAGAGGGAGAAGCAGGGAGCCTGATGCGGGGCTCGATCCCTGGACCCTGGGACCATGACCTGAGCCCAAGGCAGATGCTTAACGACTGAGCCACCCAGGCGCCCCTGTGTGTTCTAGTCTTTACTAAATCAGAATTTCTAATAATTTGGACAGAGCTGAGCTGAAATTTAAACGTCCAGTGTAGAAAAAAATTTAATATAAATTAGTTTCAAGTCAGAGTAGCTTTTGAATCAGAGAATTTCAATTATAGAAGGAACCCTGAGTTCATTCCATCCAACTGATTTTTACTTGAGGAAACTGAGCCCCTCAAAAAAGGTTAAATGCTGTATTAGTTTTCTGTTGCCTCATAACAAATTGCCACATACAATGAACTTAGCAGCCAAATAGCACACATTTATTATTTCCACAGTTTCTGTGGGTGAGGAGTCTAGGCATGTGTTAGCTGGGTCCTCTGCTTAGGGTGTTATAAAGCTGTGGTTAAGATGTCGGCTCGAGGTGCGGTTTTATCTGAGGCTTAATTGAGGTATTATACGCTTTTGTTGTCCGAATTCAGTTCTAGTTGCAGGACTGAGGGCTTCAGTTTCTTGTTGGCTCTCTGTTGAAGGCCAGCCTCAGTTCTTTGTCTCCCCAGCGTAGGCAGCCTACAACATGGTAGCTCACTTCTTTAAAGCAGAGAAAGAGTGAGAGACTCCAGCAAGACCTGCAGTACAATCTTGTTATATAACATAATCATATAATCATGTACAGGTAGCCATGGAAATCCCATTATCTTTGCCATATTCTGTTGGTTGGAAACAAATCATAGGTCCCACCCACACTCAATAGTAGGGGATATACAGGGTGTGAATACCAGGACAGAGGGATCATAGGGATTCATGGCCCCCCTCAAGAGACTGTCCACCCACAAATGTTTTGTTCAAGTTCATGCTATTATGTTACTGGGAAGAGAGTATGGTTCTATTTATAACAAAACCGTTTTTGCTAATTGGGGAAAGGCCAATCCAAATTAGCTATAAGTTTGATTTTGTAGATTCTCTTTTTTTTTTAAAGATTTTATTTATTTATTTGAGAGAGAGAGAATGAGAGAGAGCATGAGAGAGAGGAGGGTCAGAGGGAGAAGCAGACTCCCTGCCGAGCAGCGAGCCCGATGCGGGACTCGATCCCGGGACTCCAGGATCATGACCTGAGCCGAAAGCAGTCGCTTAACCAACTGAGCCACCCAGGCGCCCGATTTTGTAGATTCTCTTAAAATAGCTATTATTTTCACTTGCCTGTAATAACATGATTGATGACTAACAAAATTTTGTCTCTAACCTGATTACTGTTACCAAGAGAGTACACTATTTAAGCACTTACTACCTATCCATAGATAAGTCTGTAAGTGACTATTTTTGATTCATCAAAACAAAACCTGCCAAATCTCTTCATTTTTGTGGCACTTGGTAGACATTTTTTAAAATAGATTTTCTTTTCTTTTTCTTTTTTTTTTTTTTTTAAGATTTCATTTATTTAGGGGCTCCTGGGTGGCTCAGTTGGTTAAGCAACTGCCTTCAGCTCAGGTCATGATCCTGGAGTCCCGGGATCGAGTGCCACATTGGGCTCCCTGCTTAGCAGGGAGTCTGCTTCTTCCTCTGATCCTCCCCCCTCTTGTGCTCTCTCTCTCTCAAATAAATAAAATCTTAAAAAAAAAAAAAACTATTTATTTGACAGAGAGAGACACTGCAAGAGAGGGAACACAAGCAGGGGGGAGTGGGAGAGGGAGAAGCAGGCTTCCCGCGGAGTGGGGAGCCCGATGTGGAGGCTCGATCCCAGGACCCTGGGATTATGAACTGACCCGAAGGCAGACGCCTAACGACTGAACCACCCACGCACCCCTAAAATTTTCTTTTCTTTTCTTTTTTTTAAGATCTTTATTTGAGAGAGAAAGAATGAGAGCGAGAGAGAATGAGAGCGAGAGAGAGAGCATGAGAGGTGGGGAGGGTCAGAGGGAGAAGCTGAATAGGGAGCCCAATGTGGGACTCGATCTTGAGACTCCAGGATCATGACCTGAGCTGAAGGCAGATGCTTAACCAACTGAGCTACCCAGACACCCCTAAATAAAAATGATGATAGAGTTTAGTAATCCTCACACTGTTGTTCATATATCCCCTAAAGAATTTTAAAAATCTGTGTAGCTCTCACAAATTTTAAATTAACATTTAAATTTTTCATTTTATCTTAAATAGTTGCAAATGGTATGATTTCTAGTATGTAAATATTGACATAATAAAATAATTGTTAGGTTAGTATTTTAAATGTGTATAATGTAAATACCGACCATCATCCATATGAAGAATAGATGAACAGGCTTTTAATAGTCTGACATTATATTATTCCTTTTTCTCCTTGAAATTGATCTTTCCTACCACTTTACTCACATAATTTTATCCTAATGCCATATTATGCTTACAAGTCTTTTTTTTTTTCTGTTTAATGTAACCATTGTTGTAGGTCTTATTTTGTACTTTTGGGTTTTTTTGTGGGTTTTTGGTTTGGTTTGGTTGGTGTTGTTTTTAAGTAGATTCCACATTCAACATGGGGCTTTAACTCACAACCCTAAGATCAGGAGTCACATGGTCTCCTGACTGAGCCAGCTAGATGCTGCTATGCTTACAAGTCCTTTTATTGAACTCTTAGTTGTATATCTCTGCTACAAAAATATATATGTAAATTGAGATTTTAAACTTTTTTTTTTTAAAGATTTTATATATTTATTTGTAAGACAGAGAGAGCACAAGCAGGGGGAGTGGGGGGAGAAGCAGGCTCCCTGCCGATCAAGGAGACCAATGGAGGGGCCTGATCCTAGGACCCCGGGATCATGACCTGAGCCGAAAGCAGACGTCCAATCGACTGAGCCACCCAGGCGCCCCTGTAAATTGAGATTTTTAAAAAAATTTCCAGAGGGGTGCCTGAGTGGCTCAGTCGCTAAGTGTCTGCCTTTGGCTCAGGTCATGATCCCAGGGTCTTGGGATCGAGCCCCGCATCGGACTCCCTGCTCCGGGGGAAGCCTGCTTCTCCCTCTCCCACTCCCCCTGCTTGTGTTGTGTTCCCTCTCTGGCTGTGTCTCTCTGTCAAATAAATAAATAAAATCTTTAAAAAAAATTTTTTTCCAGAGATCATAATGCATTAAACACTGAAAAATTTCTTTTGGACTCATTTACCATTACAATTATTCTAACAAATTAATTGATTAAAATATAGGTACATTATAACTTTTGATAATTACTCAACATAACTTTTCTAGAAGCATCTCTTAATGAGATGAAGACAGAGAATTATTGTGGCACTTTAATTTAAAAATGGCCTCAAAGTGGCGCCTGGCTGGCTTAGTCGGTAGAGCATGCAACTCTTGATCTTAGGGTTGTGAGTTCAAGCCCTATGTTGGGTATAGAGATTACTTAAAAATAAAATCTTAAAAAAAAAAGGCCTCATAGACATCAGGTATTTTGAAATGTCCTTTTATTTGTTTTGAGATTTCTGTATCTCCCACTAATTCATCCTGATAAAATTTGGGATGTATAAAAGTTATACAATTTTTTTCTAAAGAGGGAGGAAGATGACAGACATAGCTATTTGAGAAAAGTTATTGCGGGGCGGCGGGGTGGCTCAGTCGTTAAGCGTCTGCCTTCGGCTCGGGTCATGATCCCGGAGTCCTGGGATCGAGCCCCGCGTCGGGCTCCCCGCTCGGCGGGAAGCCTGCTTTTCCCTCTCCCACTCCCCATGCTTGTGTTCCTTCTCTGGCTGTGTCTCTCTCTGTCAAATAAATAAATAAAATCTTTAAAAAAAAAAAAAAAGTTACTGCTTTTATTGATATAGTTCTCTAGAGTGTATGCTTTGTGAGGGCATAGATTTTATTTTTATCTTTTTGCCTGTTCATAACTGTATGCCTAGGCCCAGGACAGTGACTGGCATATAAGCAGGTACTTAATAAATATAAGGAATGAATAACTGAATAAGTGAATTTATGAAAGGAAAAATGTTTAATGAATCATGAAGTCACACATGGCAAATGCCGTATTTTCCTAGGGTTTGTGTGAGTGGGTTTCCACGGCAACATGAAAAACACTGGAAAGAACTCTGTGGTCGGATAGTATTGGATCCCGAATTCATGGTGCAACTTCTCACAGGGGTTTATTATGCCATGTAAGTAGATAGACTGTGAAACTGAGTGAATTCTTAGAACGTTTGGAAACTTAATATTTCCCTTTTTTCCTTATCAGGTGCACAACACTGACTCTTTTGTTCCATGGTGCACCCATTATCTTCTTTTTCTAATATGAATTTTTTTTGTATTTTTTTAATGAATATACACTTGTTATTTGAGAGCAGTATAATAATGATTAAAGACAGTTTTTGAAATTGAGATATAATTGACATATAAGATTGTGTTAATTTTGGGTGTACAACATAATGATTAGATATAGTTTATATTGTGAAACGATAACCATGATAAGTTTAGTTAACATCCATCACTACATACAGTTACGAATTTTTTTCTTGTGATGCAAACTTTTTAAAATCTAGTTGCTAAAAGTCTTAGCAACTTTCAAATATACAATACAGTATGGTTAACTCTAGTCACCATACCTCCCCAGACTTATTTATCTTACAACCAGAAGTTTGTACCTTTTCACCACTTTCATTCTTTATACCACCCCACCCCCCACCTCTGGCAGCCACCAGTCTGTTTTCTGTATCTGTGAATTTGGGTTCTTTACCCATTCATCTGTCAATGAACACTTAGATTGTTTCCATGTCTTGGTTATTGTAAATAATGTTGCAATGAATGGAGTGCAGATCTTTTTGAGTTAGTGATTTTGTTTCCTTTGGATATATACCAGAAGTGGAATTGCTAGATTCTATGGTAGTTTTATTTTTAATTTTTTGAGGGACCTCCATACTGTTTGCCATACTCCCTGTACCAATTTACATTTTCACCAATAGTGTATGTACAGGATTTCCTCTCTCCACATCTTCGGCAACACTTATTTCTTGTCTTTTTGATAAAAGCCATTCTTACAGGTATGAGATGATATCTCATTGTGGTTTTGCTTTGCATTTCCCTGATGATTAATGATGTCAAGTACCTTTTCATGTACTTGTGGCCATCTGTACGTGTTCTTTGGAAAATGTCTATTCAGGTCCTCTGCCCACTTTTTTAATCAGATTATTTTTTTAATGTTAAGTTGTAGAAGTTCTTTATATATTTTGGATATTAACCCATTATTGGATATATCATTGCAAATGCCTTCTCCCATTAGTAGATTGCCTTTTCGTTTTGTTGGTCGTTTCCTTTGCTATACAAAAGCTTTTTATTTTGGTGTAGTCCCAGTAGTTTATTTTTTCTTTTGTTTCCCTTGCCTCAGGAGACATACCTAAAAAAAATGTTACTAAGGCTGCTGTCTGAGAAATTACTTCCTGTGTTTCTTCTAAGAGTTTTAAGGTTTCAGGTCTCACATTTAGGTTTTTAATCCATGTTAGGTTGATTTTTGTGTATGATGCAAGATAGGGGTCCAGTTTCATTCTTTTGTGTGTAGCTGTTCAGTTTTCCCAACACCATTTATTGAAGAGACTCTCCTTTCCCGGTTGTATAATCTTGGCTCCTTTGTTGTAAATTCATTGACCATGTATGTGTGGGTTTATTTCTTGGCTTTCTCTGTTCCATCTGATCTATGTGTGTTTTATATGCTAGTACTGTACTGTTTTGATTACTATAGCTTTGTAATATAGTTTGAAATCAGGAAGTGTGATGCCTCCAGCTGTGTTCTTTTTCCTCAAGATTATTTTCCCTATTCAGGGTCTTATGTGGTTCCATACAAATTTTAGGATTATTTCTATTTCTGTGAAAAATACCATTGGAATTTTGATGGGGATTACAGTGAATCTGTATATTGCTTTGGGTAGTATGGACATTTTAACAATATTAATTCTTCCAATCCATGAGTACAGAGTATCTTTCCATTTATTTGTGTTTTTCTGTTTCTTTCATTAGTGTCTTTATGAAAACTTCAGGTGTACAGTATATGATCTTTCATCCTGTTTAAATTTATTCCTAGATATTATTTTAATGCAATTGTGAATGGAAATTTTTTCTCAATTTCTCTTTCTGATAGTTCATTATTAGTGTATAAAAATGCAACAGATTTTTGTATATTGATTTTTCTATCCTGCAACTTTACTGTATTTATTGGTTCTAACAGTTTTTTAGTGACATTGTTAGGGTTTTCTATAAATATCATGTTATCTGCAAATAGAGACAGTTTTACTCTTTCTGTTCTGATTTTGGGTGCCTTTTTTTTTTTTTGCCTAATTGCTCTGGCTAGAATTTCTAGTACTACGTTGAATTTTTCAAAGTAGGAGAGTAGGCATCCTTGTCTCGTTCCTGATCTTAGAGAAGCTTTCAGCTTTTCACCGTTGAGTATGATGTTAGCTGTGGGCTTGTCATATATGGCCTTTATTATGTCAAGGTATATCCCCTCTATATCCACTTCGTTGAGTTTTTATCATGAACAAGATGTTGAATTTTGTCAGAAAAACTTTTTTTTGCATCTATTGAGATGATCATATGCTTTTTATCCTTCATTTTGTTAATATGGTATATCATGTTGATTGAATTGCAGATTTTGAACCATACTTGAACCCAAGGATAAATCCCACTTGATCATGGTATATAATCCTTTTATTGTTGAATCTGGTTTGCTAATATTTTGTTGAGGATTTTTGCATCTATGTTCATCAGGGATTTTGGCCTGTAATTTTATTTCTTGTAGTGTTCTTGTCTGGTTTTGGTATCAGGATAATGCTGGCCTTGTAAAATGAATATGGAAGTATTTCCTCCTCTTCTGTTGTTTGGAAGAGTTTGAGAAGGATTGGTACTAATTCTTCTTTAAATGTTTGGTAGAATTCACCTGTGAAGCCTTCTAGTCTTCTGGACTTCTGTTTGTTGGCAGATTTTTGATTAGTGCTTCAATTTCCTTACCAGTAATTGGTCTATTCAGATTTTCTAGTTCTTCGTGATTCAGTCCTGGTAGGTTGTATGTTTCTAGGAATTTATCCTTCTTCTATGTTGTCCAGTCTGTTGGTGTATAACTGTTCATAGTCCTTTTGGTACTTTTTAAAGTAGCCAAAATATAACTAGTCAATAAATTGGAGCCTGAAAGTTGGTCAGGCTTTCTTTCTGGAAAACTGTCTCTCTACATAGCCCATAACTCAAGTTTTCATGAATGCATTTAAATAGATTATTGTAAATATCAACACATGATAAAAACTAATTTGTGAAGAGACATCTGTAAACTATTTTAAACATTAGTATTTGAAATCTTCATAAGTATGCTCCACGCTCAGTGTGGAGCCCAACATGGGGCTTGAACTCATGACCCTGAGATCAAGACCTGAGCTGAGATCAAGAGTCAGACATTTAACTGACAGAGCCACCCAGGTGCCCCTCTTCATTTTGTTCTTGTACCCAAAAGTGGGATAGTTTAGAAATGAAATGATGCAAAAATAAATGTGAAAATCTTGTTTTAGAACCAAAATAGTAGGACTTGGAACAATAAAAATGTTATTGTTAAAGATCAGAAATATTTGCTAAAGATAATTAACAGTCTGCCTCTCCACAGGTATAATGGGCAGTGGGACCTTGGCCAAGAAGTCCTTGATGACATCATTTATAGAGCTCAGCTAGAACTCTTTTCTCAACCACTATTGGTAAGTTATTATTCTTTATTAAACATACCTGTGCCTGAAAGGGGCACTAGTGAGTAAAAATACTCAGTATATAATATATGAGGCAAACTAAATCATTGAGGGAGAAAGGTTTATTCCATAACAGTTGGTTAACTGTTGGAGAGAAAACAATTGATTTAGATCCTCTACTACCACATATCAAAATAAAGTTCAGATAAATTAAATAATTAAATGTTTTGAAATCCTTTAAGAAAAGAAAGAGGAAAAGGTTAGAAACGTTTACTCAAATTTCTAGAGATGGAAGGATTTTCTAAGCTTAAGTGATGGGACAAGTCACTAAAAAAAGGTTGGGCTCCTTTTTTTGACCATATGAGCATCTAAATTCTAAACCTCTGTTTTTTTAAAAACAAAATTAGTATGTATTGCACAAACTGAGAAAAAGATTCTCAACAGGTATGACAAGAAAGCCAATTAATATTTTGTTCTATATAAAAAGATTTCATACTCTTCCACAAAATAAATATATTTCTAAAAAATAAATGTATTTCTAAAAAATCTTTCCATTATCAGTAGCAGTATAACACAACTCTGAACATCCTTTTGCAGAAGCAGTTCAGTAATGTGTGTTTGTTTTCTTTAACCCACCATCCATGTCTAGCAACACATCCCAGAAAACTATTTTGAATTTTTTTAACGTATTATAAGCACAACATTAGTGTTATTTCTAATTGTAGAGGAATCAAAACAAAAGGTGTTTCACAGAGAATGATTAAGTTTATGTTGACTTGATGAAATTATATATTCAAAAATTTATACTAAAGAAAAATGCTAGCTTATGTTAAGTGGTCAAGAGGTGTACAACTATTTTTTAATCTGGACAAGACTAAAGCAACATACAAATGCTAATGGTTATCTAGGTGGTTCAACTGGATGGTTTTTCTTTGCAATTTTTATGTCTTCTAAGCTTTTTGTAGTGTTACAATGGTATTTTAAGAATATTTTTGTTTTTGGGGGGCGCCTGGGTGGCAGTTGAGCATCTGCCTTCGGCTCAGGTCATGATCCCATGGTCCTGGGATCGAGCCCCGCATCGGGCTCCATGCTTAGCAGGGAGCCTGCTTCTCCCTTTCCCTCTGCCTGCTTGTCTGCCTACTTGTGATCTCTCTTTCTCTGTCAAGAAAAAAAAAAAAAAGAACATTTATGTTTTTTTGCTTGTAACACTTTAAGAGTATAATTTTTTAATCAAATTTATTTGACAGATATGTAGTTCATATTGTAGATTTTAATTGCAATTATATTAGCTTACAGTTTTTTTTTTAAAGATTTATTCACTTATTTTACAGAGAAAGAGATAGCACAAGTGGGAGGGTCAGCGGGAGAGGGAGATAGATTCTCAGCAGACTCCGTGCTGAGTGCAGAGTGCAATGTAGGGCTCGATCTCATGACCCTGAAATTGCAACCTGAGCTAAAACCAAGAGTTGGGCATTCAACTGACTGTGTCACCCAGGCACCCCAAGAGTACAAGTTTTAAAGTCATTTTCTTTGTATTATTTTTTATATTTTAAGCTAACTATAAGTTTATTGAGGTAGCATTTACAGTAATTCTTTGCTGTTTGAATTTCCATTTTTTCCCCTCATGTCAGCATGACTAATTTTACTCTAAGGGTTATATTAAAACAAATGGATAACAAGATAAAATAATTACATCATCATGATAATACTGTGTACTTGTGAGACTCTTTAAATTCATACTTTTCCTCTTGTAACAGTCTTACAAATTAAGTAGAGATGGCATTTCCAAGATAATATAGGTAAAGAGAATCTCTAGCCTAGAGCAATCCTTTGTTGTGTGGGGTCTTTGAGGGATCCAACAAACAACACTCCTTTTCTTTATTAAAATCTAGAGCCAGGTGGTAAACAGATAAAACAGTTGGCAGGTAGAGAAACAGGCATCATCTTTATTCCTGATAAAAGCTAAATTGAAAGACTTACCTCCCCGCCCCTTGGTCTAGATGTTGGTACAGCCCCCTGGAGAAATTTGAGTTGGCAGAGCTGGCACACTTATCCAGGTTGCTGCATTTTACTCATCCTTTCCAAGTGGAGAAAAAGTGAGAAAGACAATTCTCCAGCTCAGGATCTTTGCTAGATTAGCACTACCCAATTAAGAAACATGCACCAGTTGATGATAATTACTCTCCAGCCAGATATTTTCCTCTTTTTGTGGAGGGAACAGAAAGTGGTGGGACAAAATGCCAGACATGTTTAGGGAAAATTTCTCCTTATGAAAACAAAGGAGTGGAAAGAAGGCTAATTTTTTTTTTTATGAGAAATGAAATTTTGCATGTTATTTTTCATCTGAAGAATCAGAAACTTCTAAATTTTCTTTAACAGGGTTCAAATGTTAGACAATTTTTCTTTCTTTGGAATGCCATTTCTCTTTGAAAGTGAACAACTTTAAGGAATCTGTGGGCTATACGACTCACATTTTAAAAGTAAATTCTCATTTCAGAAGCCTGCCTAAAGGAATACAGAACAGGGGTGCCTGGGTGGCTCAGTTGGTTAGGTGTCCAATTCTTGATTTTGGCTCAGAGCATCAGGGTTGTAAGATTGAGCCCTGTGTCAGGCTCACACGCTGGGCATGGAGCCTGCTTAATATTCTCTCTCTCCCTCCCCCTCTGCCCTCCCCATAAAAAAAAAAAAAAAAAAAACCCAGAACAGTGGAGGTACAAACTTTTTTGACACATTGTGTACTTTCATGTTTTATAGTACCACTTCATATACATATTCAAAAAATTATGGAAATGTGAAGTGTAAAATAAGCATAAATTATATATTTGGTGTAAATATGTGTAGACTTTATATTATCATTTTAGGTTGCCAGTGCCATGAAAAACTCATTACCATTTGATGCTCCTGATTCTTCACAAGAAGGCCAGAAAGTACTTAAAGTGGAAGTCACTCCAACAGTGCCGAGGATTTCTCGGACAGCGATTACAACAGCTTCAATCCGTCGTCATAGATGGAGGAGAGAAGGTGAGTGTAAAATTCCTATAGCCCATTCATGGATTCTAGCAAATTTATCACTGTTTCTATAGACTAGGTTAACACATGATATTTTGTACTCTATATAATTAAAATTATTTAGTTTTTAAATATAGCACTAGAAATGTGTTTAAATGCCTGAATTTATTTTGATAAAAAATATTTTTTTATAAAGTAGAAGATGTTATTTAGACTGCTGTATGAATGTTAAAGCAAAAAATAAGATCAAGTTAATTTTTGTCTTTTTTTGAACTAGTGGTAAGAATAGGATGGGAAAAAAGGTGCATGTATGAGCACTGTGGGAAAAAATTATATAACTGACCAAACCAATGGTGAAATACAAGCTATCCATAGAAAAGTTGATGGTTGTATTTTCGATTTTTATCTTTGCTTTTCCTTTTTTTGGAGGTGCTGAATCCAGCAGTATTTCATAGGCATATGGTACTTGAATAGTCAAGCTGTCTTGCCTAAGATTTATTAATTGCCACTTTAATGATCCCTATTTTCCTGTGCTATTCATTTGCAAACCTCACATTGTTCATCTGCCGCCTTATGTGTGTGCATGCTGTGCACACACATGTAACTATATAAATAGTCTTTGTGTTTTTATCATATCCATATATACATTCTCTTATCTGCCTGGGTCAAAATGCTCAGAAAAGAATAGAGCAGCACAAAAGCACTAAAATTTTATATGTTGAATCCCAGATGGCTTTGACTTCTCAAACGAGGCTGACTCGAGTATTCCTGGCTCCCCGATCCAACACGGCTCCACTGACCTAGGGATCAAACGTGTTCAAGAGGGGGAGGTGCTGGTGCGCAGGACCCCTGAGCACGGCTCACCGGAGCCCAACTCAGCAGCAGCCACAACAGAGGGTAGGACAGAGATGAGGAGGCAGAAGTCAGTGAGGCAGTTGCTGGAGAAGGATCCTGGCTCTCTATCCCCAAGCAGAACATCTTTTCATTCTAGTGTGTGTTTCCACTATCCCAGGGTGTATTAGCTCCTCCTTGCAAAGCACACCTCCCCATATGCCTAGCGCCAGGTCAGGTATAATCTTTAGTTACCATTTGTGCTGGCCTAGAGTCTGCATTCTGTGTAATCAAAGAACAGCTTGGCATGGCTACTAACAAGGCAGAGGCCTATCTCCAAAAGGTCTGCAAATGCTTGGGATTTTTTCATTACTGAGCATGTTTATTCTAATATTAGGAAAGGAAAAATGCAACCAATGGACATGAGCCTTTTAGTCAATATAAATTGATTTCATTTATATAATAATTTATTTCTTAAAAATATGTGAAGAAAGTTTTAAAACATAAATACATTATCTTTGAGAAATATGATTAAAGTGGAGCTGGCCGGTTTATCTCTAATTCCAGGTTGGTCAGTTAACAAGAATTTCTTACCTCTTTGACAGAGTAAACCAGTATTTATCACTTTTTATAATCTGTGGGTCAAGTTACTTGGGTCTAACTAGTGAACTTCTAGCCTCTTTCCTCTATAAATATGCTGTACTGGTCCACACTATATTTTACCATTTATTGTAAATAATCATTGTCTTCTGTAGCTCTCAAACAGAGTTGAAATGTATTAGAATTCAGGTATCCTAGTAGATCCTTGTTTCTACAATGTAGATATCTCAAAATGAGAATTTTTTTACCCCCCAAATCACCACCACCACCACCACCACCACCACCACCACCACCATCTGTAAAAGAACACTTCTCTCCAGTAGAAAACTGTTTATTTGCTGTTTTACATGTGATGCCCATAGGAGTTGACTTTGTGAAAGAGGGAACTGTAGCCTGTTTTTCATTTTTTAATGTATTGTTACTGTGGAACCTTTACACTAATTAATAAAATATAGCAAATAGTTTTAAAATAGGTTATATATTTTACTTAAAAACATGTATGAAGCAGTTACCTTCCACCTTAAGGAAGTCTCTTGCTCTTTGGTGCATTAGAAATTTGAGCATGCTCAGTAAGAATCTAAATCTGCCTTCTGCCCATTTGTCCACATTGACCTTAACTTCATTTATCAGTGTTGCATGTGCATGATCTAGGGACCCAAAGGAGTTGGTGCTGTTTTACAGAGATCCTGTGAATGATGTAGCCTTCGCTTTTCATTGTCTCTTTATGTTATCCCTGAGATAGTTAAAAGGCATAAAACATAAGTATATGAATAGATGTCAAACCCAGAGTTGGCCTAAATTGAATAACAGCCTGTTTCTCAACATTCCTGATGACTAAACGAGCCACTTGATATATCTACCACCATTGTTAGAATGTTGGATTATTTGTGCTAAATGTAATACTGTGTTATGATAATTAAGACTTGATAAAATTCTAGAGTGTGGGATTAGGTTGAAACATTTCTTCCAGTTCATCAAAAGTCATATACTTTGAAAAAGGAACCAAAATAGTAGTTCTTTATCCTGTTAAGGGGTGCCTGGCTGGCTCAGTTGGTAGAGCATGCAACTCTTGATCTCAGGGTTGTAAGTTCAAGCCCCACATTGGGTGTAGAGATCACTTAAAAATAAAATCCTTAAAAAAAATAAAAAATAAAATATCTAATATTAAAATACCACATTTTAATATCTCTTATCACTGGTAAAAATTTCAGTTTGTGAGGGTGGGGTATCACCACAAGGAAAGAGGAATAAGTTCCATCAGTGTGTTTGAAATTTCTCAAAAATTACTTTGACTTTTAATCTGGATTAATCGTATCATTAAATCAATATTAGTAGGAGCTAAATTTATAAGGAAAGGCAGACTGAATAGAAAAGTTCATTAAAGGGGTGTGTGGTGGCTCAGTTGGTTGAACACCTGGCTCCTGATTTTGGCTCAGGTCATGATCTCAAGGTCCTGGGCACAAGTCCTGTATCAGGCTCCCCATTTAGTGGGGGGTCTGCTTGTCTCCCTCTCCTTCTGCCTCTCCCTCCACTCGCACTCTCTCTCTCAAATAAATAAATCTTTAAAAAGAAAGAATCAAAGTAAGTTCATTAAAGATCCTTTTTGGTTATCTTCCCTATAGATCATGAGAAGTAGTATCACCCAGGGAGAAAATTAGAAAAGAAAAAAGTTGATTCCTTGAGGATTTTTAAATAGAAGGAAGGAAATTACTAAAACCTATGAAAAGTTTTAGTAATTCTAAAGTTGGCTGGAGCTTTTGTATTGACATTAATATGTGGCCTTTTAAAAGAATTTTCTAGTATGATGGTTTTAAATCAGTTTACAGTTAAAATTATATTTGTTTTATGTTGAAATTGAAGGGAGAATATAAGTGCATCACCTACCCTTATCCTGATGGTCAAGTAACGTTTTATTTGTGACTTTTAAAGTTGGATTTAAAATTATTGCTAAACTGAGGACATTGCCTGTGATTAAAGTATGGTCAGTGTCCCACTGTATTGAAACAGCATTTCTTAGTGTATAAAATTATCAGCAGATTCTCTTGCATGGTGGCTTTTATGTTATCATCTCTTTTATGGCCATATTGCTTGGGCATCAGACCTGCATGAGGCAAGATTTAGACACTAGCACTAAGTCTCTCAGTCTCCTTTCCTCAGTATATATAGATCTATATCTGATGATACATTTCTATTCACTCCAGTTTTCTATTACTGATACCAATTGTGAACCAGTAAATATCTTTTCTTGGACATTTTGGAGTTCTTTATAGTAACTGTAAGTAAATTGCTAAGATGATACCATATGAATATAATTTAAAGTTTCATTTTGAGTTACATTATATACTATTTTGAAGAAGGGGTTGAGAGAAGTGGTGTCAGCTGCATTTTCATATGGCTTTGCATGATGGTTGAAGATTTTTAAACTGCTGGATATAATAACATGCGTTTTGCTTTAAAGATAGCCTATTTCATTCTTCTTTTGAAGCAAGGAAATAGCTAATCCGTATAAGAAAATATATCTAAGAAAATATTTTTAATTTTTCCAAATACTATGTTAAATATTTTGTGTTTAAATATTTTATGTATATTTTACTTAGATAACCTGTATCTCAAAGTAGTATTTGTTTAGAATTCTTTCCTAATATTTTACCTTAACTGTAATATTGATATCTGTATGTAGATTCAGATTAAACTTTCTTGCAGTCTGGCAAACATACATAATAATGTAGCAAACTGCTATCCCTTTCAAAAGAAGCAAATGTATTACTTTCCAAGAGAGTGTTGATCATACTTTCAGTAAGAGAATTAGGCTTTTTGGAAAACCCAAATTGAATATATTAGATAAGCTTCTCCCCTTCTAACAAAAATCCTAAGATAAGGATTATCTCATTAACTGCAGTTTCTGCATAAAACGTAATGGGACATCATAGTATTTTGTGATTATGACAATAATACATCTCAAGACGAAAAATCTAAAGTATTACAGCTACATAATATAGAGAGTAAAAACCCTACTTAATTATCCCTACTAGTTACTTTCTGATAATCAAATATTTTCTTCACATTAATTGGTCAAGAAAATATGGAAACCAGTGAGTAGATATCCCCATAAGACAAAATATAAGTATGAAATTACTGGAAACGATGTACAGTTTTTTGAGTTAGAAAATATAGTAATTCCGTGTTAAACATTTTAAAGCCATGTAGAGGCACTTAGCTGTTGAGTAAATGTAAAATTGTACTGCCCTTAAAAAGGGTTTGGCTTGTAGGGATAATGAGTTTGGCATTATTCTGGGTGACTGCAACCAGAAGGGAGTCTCTTTTGTACAGTCTGTTTTATGGTGGGCTAAGGAAGATATGAGGAAAAATTTTTGATTTTTTTTTAAACAAATATTATCACCTCAAATAGACAAGGGTATATTATAAAGATTTGTAATGAAATGTATTTCACCTAAAGTTGTTTTATATGCCTAAATAATTGAGATACTAAGTTTGTTTGTGGATAGTCTTACAAAAGCTGGACTAATGAAAGCTGAACAAACACAGTGAATAACATATTAGAATTCTGTGTAGATTAAGCTTTCTTCCCCTAAATTATTTAGGGGAAGCGTTGACAACAGGGCCATTGCCAAACTGCAGCAAACATTACCCAAGAGAGAAGGTCAGTTGAGTTTTTATTCACAGTTCCTTCTTTTTTAATTTAGCTATTGCTGAGTCTGTCTGATTTGTTTTTTAGGTGCTGAGGGTGTAAATGGAGAAGAGTCGGTAAACCTAAATGATGCAGATGAAGGATTTTCATCAGGGGCTTCCCTCAGCAGTCAGCCAATTGGGACCAAACCATCCTCCTCTGCTCAGAGGGGAAGCTTAAGGAAAGTAGCAACTGGGCGTTCAGCTAAGGATAAAGAAACAGCCTCTGTCATCAAATCCAGTGAGAGCCCTCGAGATTCAGTCATTCGCAGGCAGTATGTACAGCAACCAACTGATCTTAGTGTAGATTCAATTGAGCTGACACCGATGAAGAAACACCTGAGCCTGCCTGCTGGCCAGGTGGTGCCAAAAACCAATAGTATAAGTCTAATCCGGACAGCCAGTGCTTCCTCAAGCAAATCATTTGACTATGTAAATGGCAGTCAAGCAAGTACCAGCATTGGGGTTGGCACTGAGGGAGTTACTAATTTAGCAACTAACAATGTTAATCGTTACTCAACTATCAGTCTACAGGAAGACCGGCTAGGTCAAGCTGGAGAAGGTAAAGAGCTCCTCAGCCCAGGAGCTCCCTTAACCAAGCAGTCTCGATCCCCAAGTTTCAATATGCAGCTAATATCCCAGGTGTAGTTCTGACATCCTCTCTCATCTTTCTGCTTACCCTTTAAACTGAACATTTCATTGTATAAGAAGACACTTCATCCCACATTGTGAAAATATTGGTCATCGTAATCAGATTTGATTTAGTTTAGGTATCTTCATACTGTATTTTGTATGGAAACAGCAATAAGGTTTTCTTTTTCCTCCTTCCTATATCTTCTCTTCACCTTATTCCTTGTAAATGTGTTTGTGAAGCAGTATAAAATGTATGCATTTTCCATGCCTTCCTTTCTCCTTGGGTGATGTGCAATCCATCGTAGGCTGATCGGTCCCATTTCAACACTGTGAGACTGAGGATATATGTTAGAGGAAATGGTGTATATGATCCCTATGAAATGATTCTTTGGTTTTTGTTTAAAAAAAAAAAACGGGTTTGTTCTCATAATCTATAGAACTATGGAGATTACTGGATCATATTTTTTTCTCTTTTAACCAGGAGTGCCTCAGAGATTCTGCTATGACTTTGGACTTCTCTGAGTCTGTGCAATCATTTTCTTGAGAAGCATGGGGGAAGGTGGTAGACTGCTGCACTTTTCCATTAAAATGTGCGTGGTTCTTTTTCCCCCCATCTCTTTTATTTTGAGGACACAAATGTTCAGTTACTGAGGCATTTAAATCAAGTTCTGGCCCCCTCCTTTGGAGGGCAGGGCTCAAAGTTGTTTGTGTAATTGATAATGCACTTTCTTGATGGCTCTACAGTCATTATTAACATGTCTTCCCTCCTCCCCACAAGGACATAGGTCATTTCTGTCCTTAAAGTTTGAACAACTAACAAATCAGAGAATCCAAGGGGCATGTTCTATTTCCCAGGAATGATTGACACTTTGGTGCTGGGGTTTTGTGGGGGGGGGGGGGTTTGTTTAGCTTGTGTGGGACTGTGTGTGTGAGGGGAAGTTTTGATAGGTTTTTTTCTTTTCCTTTGTGAGCTGATGATGACTGAAGTAGAACAAGTACGTCTTCAGGTAAAGAGAGGGATTTCTCAACCCACTTTCTGTGATGCTAGACTATTGGAGAAACCCTTTCAGCTGCTTTCTAGATGTACCTAAATTCAGTCAGATATTTTGGATTAAGAAACCTGAAGTCCTGATAGATCATATACTCCAAGGAAATACATCAGGGACAGATAATTGGCTGAAAACACTGATGCTTCAACGTGACACATTTTTATAGAACATTTCTACCGGGGGTACTGACTTGAGTTCTCCTACAAGGACCACACTGCCTTTGTGTTTAATGTAATGCAATTTGTGTACCTTCTAATCATATATCTGCAAAAGTCTCTCATTTTTATAAAACTTTGCAATCATGCCAGTAAGCTAGATGTTGAATGTATGTGAGTAGCATTTGGTAACTGCTAAGAGGCTACAAAAATGCATTATTAGTAAAAAAAATTTTTTTAGTTCTGATTTGGTTGGGTAAGATTTCAGTATAAGTTCTTTTGGGTCTCAGGCTCTAATGCTTGATTGAAAAAAAAGAAAATATACTAGTTTTTGAAAATCATGTATTGTGACTTGAACTGCTATGCGTTATCCTTCCACAAAATACATCAGAGATATTAGTACTTTGTACATTTAGACATTTTTATTTTATTATTGTGAAAGAAAAATATACTGAATTTATAGAAAGCAAGTATTCTCCTAATTAACAAAGTTTAAAATATTATCTCTATCATGATAATTAAAATCACAATAGATTTTGATAAAGTAACCAGAAAAATGCCTCTTGTTTTTTTCCACATCTGAAAACCTCCTCCTATTTTATTGTAAGAGCATTTGTTTTGTTTTGGAGGGGATTTTCTTTAGAATCTTTATAAGAACAATGAGATGCTTGTTTGAATTTGGTGGTCTGTAACACTTTTCAGCTCATAGAAAATGGAAAACTAGAACCTGAACTAGTACAACTAGTACTACTACTACAACATTGCCAAAGTCTGGGATAAAAGTAAAAGTTTATAAATAGAAACGTATTGAGGGTGTGTGTATGTGTGTGTGTGTGTGTGTGTGTGTGGTGTATATGTATATATCATAAAGACATATGTTAGATATCCCTTTTAATTTAAGGGATGTCAGATAAATGAGTTTGAAAGCAGCCAAAATAAATGAGGTCTAGATATCTATTACATACCAAGGAAAGCAAAGTTTCAGGTAGGAAAAGAAGAGAGCATTGTTCTTACCAAGGGATAAAATCTTGGCCATTGCTGGAGGTCATTCACTTTATGGCAGAAATGCCTGGTTCATTTAGGAGGCTGGCAGGTTGTTTTGAATTCAACAAGTTGTGTGTTTATTGGCATCTAAATCTAGCATGATTTAGTTAAAGCACACACATACACAAAACCCCCCAAAACAAATAATACCAAATTACAGCAAAAGCTGTAATAAATATAATAAATGTCCCTTTTGTTTTGTTAAAAATCTTAAACTTGAAACGTTGGTTTTGGAAAACTTTCAACTTAGAGGATTTCATTTATCTGTGTGTATATACATACATATTCTGTATGTATACATACCCATTAATGTTTCATAACCCTGTGACATTTTGTTCTTTTAGGTTATGTGATTTGGCCTTAATGAAGAAACATTTCATTTAGCTCAAACTGTGCATTCAGGGTCTTAGAACAGATTTCCTGTGCAAGATATAATTAAAATTTAGTTTAATAAACCATAAGTCAAATTTTCTAAGAGATTTTTTTATATTTATTTGCATATTGTCATTTAATTCAAAATAGTTTTCAGATATACAACAGCTGTTACAAATATATACCAGCAATATTCATACTTTATTCTTTAACAATCTGTTGTTTTATACTTATTACCTTTCATAAGAAAAGGTCTTTCCCTCTATGGAAAAGCTCATTACAGAGAAAATACTTGTTTTCTATAATAAATCAATTGGATTGATGCCAGGTTGGATTAAGAAATACAAAGAAATATCTGAAGCTTTTGGTAACTCTTCTCTATTATATTAATTTTAAATTATGTTACTAGAAATCAACCTAAAATGTAAAGTGTGAAAAGCTAACTTAGAAGTAAGATTTTTAAATATAAAAATATTTTGAGAACCTGGAGGGAGAAGTGTGTAATTTAAAATCCTGACCCCTGCCACCACTCTTATTCTCCCAGTTACTCTTCTGTGCCTGTTTATTATAGAGTCGGAATTTTTGTGCTAGATGAGACCCTATAAATAATCTAGCTAGTCACCCAGTGCCCCCTCCCCAAATATCTATCCTCAGGAAACTGAGGCTTAAAAGGTTGTGACATGATCGAAGTCACATAACTAAGAAGCAGAGCCAGAATATAACTCCTGTCTCCCGTCAAATGCATATTAACACCCCACTGCCTCCCTGTACTCATACTATGGTAAATGTGGTACGTAACACTCTCCATTTCTGCAGTTTCTTTACAGTTCTGGTCTAGTAGTTGGTGAATACAGCACATTAAGAAAAGTACTTAATCCAGAAAAAATGTAGAGTAATAAACATAGATGGGGAAGTGTTGGAAATGTAGGTATCTATACCACAGATGTAAGAATAGATACATTTTTCTTATTCTAATTTATGCCTTACTATTTTCTGCCACATAACAGTTGTATGCTGCCATTTTGTAGTTGATTATATTTCTGGGGATTTATTTAAATGCAAAAATAAACCCAAAGAAATGGCTTTGATCAGTGTTTCTAGCTATTTTAAAGTAATTGAATCCGCCAGCTTTCACAGTCACCTAGGTAGCAAGTTAATTGTGTTGCACAATGGAGTATTTGCAAAGTAAAGATTAAATAAATTTTATTCCATTGATTTCTAATGTTGAAAAAAATTGAACCTTACTTGTGCTTTAGAATAGATAGAGAACAAGCAATATTTCCTTATGTGGTTGATAACGGTTTATAGTGTGAAGCTTATGATTCCATAATGGAATGGTGACCATTATGTCATTTAAAGTGTATATACCGTATAAAATGTCTTAAATGCGGTAGTCTCAGCTATATAAGCTCAATATTTCCAATGTATATTCTCAAATTCCACTTAGTAGCTTTAAATTAATTGTAACTATTTATTAGACACTGGAATACTGAGAATAACTTCTTTCAGATTTTTTTTTTGCACTATTTTTGTGAGTATTTTAATGAAGTGGGGTGTTTCTGCTACCTCACTTTGTGAGGTTTGTATGGGTCCATTTTTGAGTACTTTAGTTGACAATCAGTTGTCTCATTTAATTCTCTGCATGTTCATTTGTAAATTTAAAAAATTAGTATCTGTTGTTAGGGAGTAGTATACTATTTATATAAACACTGGCAAGGAGGAGCTCTCCATTTCTGATATTGGATTACAAAGTAAGTTTTTGTTTTAATCAGTATTTCAGTTACGTATTTGTTTTTCAGGTTAAAAATGTTTAATAGGTCATACCAGTGGTCAGAAAATCTAAGAATTTTAGAGCAACTTTTCTATACTATGGCTGTCTTAAAGTCTGAATATGAAACTTTTTATCTTTGAAGTTGAATGATTATTGTCATGTTTCAAACCACTAAGTTGGTTGAGACACTTATTTGTAATACTTTAATTTTTTTAAAGTGCTTTCTAGAAACAAGTTATTTGAAAACCTACTAGAAATTGGTAAGTTAAACTCTCAAAAATTAGAATATTTGCCAGATTATAAGATGGAATGCAGTGTAAAATTGTTAACAGTGCTAATAAAATCATGAGTCCCCAGATTGGTACAATTTTCCATTTCCAGGGTGGTCATGTTGATACTATAAGGCATAGATTTTAGTATTACCTGCATTGTGTACCTAATGGGTATATCATATTGGCACTGAATAGACATAGGATAGTAATATTCATAATGTCAACCAATGTGCACTTAAACTATATTAGATTTTTGGCGGTGCCAGAAATTTGTATGGTGATCCTGCCATTAGAATTAAAGGAGTCCTCATCACCCAACCTTCCCCTACCCGTATAGGCACATTGCTTCTAAGCCTGTACACACAACTACAGACTTTTGGAAACTTCATTCGCTTCAGTATTTCTTAACCACTAGTCACATGAGAAATATACACAAGAGCAAACAGAAGTTAGCAGAAAGCTGGGAATGATGTGAAATAACTGGCAGCATAGTACAGAAATGTAGGTTCTATGTTTTACTTTGGATCTTGAGAAAATGTTTACAATTTAAGGCACATTCATATGTCTGCTATTATGCTATTAGACTTAAAGATTTTACAAAAAAAAATAGAATTAAGTGTAGCTTACAGTATATATGAGTTTTTTTTTATAATTGTGTATCTGGAGGTAGGTTCAATAAGGAAATTCTTTTATTTTCAAAGAGAAATGAATTTAATTGGACAATCCATCCCCAACTACAGAATTGATACCAAACTGGTTGGCTGTATTTGAGTGTCAACAGCTCAGTGTTAATTGTATCAGAGGAAATTCTTTACAACTTTGTTGATTATAAAATTTACCAAAGAAAATGTCTCAACCAAATAGAATTTTTAAAGTACCTAACTGCAAAGGAATGAGGTCCCTTTACCATAAAGGATTGCTTCCTAGCCCTGGGGGAAATAAATACTATAAGATTCTTTGATCTGCAACATAGGTATACAGTTCCTACAAGATTCCATTTGAGGTTTTCTTATGTCAACATTTTACACCTCCAACAAAAGTACCAGTTAAGAAGGCCAAATATTCCTTATGGCACATTTTCATGTCTCCTTAACTCAAATTAAGGATTCTACTCATCAGTATTGAATAAAAAAGAGGGGAAACTCCTAAAATTGGTATATTGTATGATATCATGGATTTTTAAAGAATAAAATTGAGGGGGGAGTTATGGAAATGCACCTTTTAAGTAATTGCAGTTATTTCCAGTAAGTATGATACTGGCTAAAATGGTATGTTTTAATATAATTTATGTACATGATTACTCTGGGTATTTTTTTTCTTTGCAGAAAACAGCTAAAATACTCATTTTTTAAATGTATAGACCAATAAAATATAATGGATTTACTTTAAGTAATGATTTCTTTGGGAAAACACAAAATGTATATTAACTAATGTTGCAAACAGGTTTTGTGTATTTTTTTTCATATCAGGTGGTAGTTAAAAGGTAATGAATGTATTGATCAGCTATCTTGGAAAGAGAAGATTGGCTAACAATTACTAATGTAGGTTTTGGATTTTTTTTTTTTTTTTAAGTTTTATCATCCAGACTGAATTGAGAGATAAGCTCAATGCTCCATGTGTTGTTTAAAAATATTTGTGGGGTGCCTGGCTGGCTCGGTCCTTAGAGCATGCGACTTTTGTATGTTGTAAGTTCGAACCCCATGTTGGGTGTAGAGATTACTTAAAATCTATTAAAAAATGAATAAATATTTGTAATAAGTTCAACTACTTTACAGTGAATCTTTTTGATTCTCATTCTAAAAATTATGCTGACTTTATATTCATTGTAACTGGTTAAGAGAAATCTTTTCTTTGGTGCAAAGATTATTTTCCCACTATTTTTCTCATAATAATTTGGCTCTTCTTAGTTACAATTTCTGAAGGGTTTTTGTTATAGCAATATATAGTCTGATCTCTGTCACAAGTAAACAGGAGATAGCCCACTTTCACATGTTTGCTTCATAAAAGGATATGGAATGTATAGATCAGCTCTTTTTTTTAGACCATCATCCTGTAGCTTGGTATAAATTTCCCAAGTATTCAGAGAATCGTGCTGGTGAAAATTTAAATAGGACAGGCCTGAAGAAAATATGATTCCTATTGACTAATGTCCTTTCAACCTAGGACTAGTGAAAACTTTGATTTTTTCAGAGCTGAAGAAAAAAAACGCACATTTAAGATCATATTTATTGGTGCATGTAAGCCATTATCTTAACTGTCTTACTGAATTGGTTAATGCTGTTGATTGTTGAAATGTGAAACGTAGTCACTGTTGACCTTGTAAATATCTGCCAGGGATGAAAAACTATTTTAATTTATTGTAAGTAAAGATGTATAAAATTCATTATCAGTCTGCAATGCAGAAACATATCTAAGATGTTAAATATTGTGTTTCTTGAGAGATGTGTAATTTTCCCCTAGATGTATCTAGTTACATTAAGAATGTAAATTTTCTTTTGTACAGTATAAAAATACAGCTTTATTTGGCTTTTGACCGGATTCCCCTGAGTTAATTTTATATCTTACCTAAATTTTATACCTTACAGTGATCCTTCGTTGTATTTTTTTTTCAAAGCATGCCATTTTATTTATGTATGTCTGAACTTTTTATTTATAGGACACCCTATTAAGGCAATTTATAGAACTAATTAAAGCTATATATAAAATTACACATACTACCATAAAATAATAAATAACATGAAGGCGGAAGTGAAATTAATACATAAAATATGTGCCATACGTTTCTGTATGTTACTGTTGAGATACAAATTTATCTCTGAACTTTAAAACAGCCAAATGTAAAGAGAGATTAAATTACATGACCTTCAGAATCCTTAATATAAAACAAATCAGTTTCTCAGGTGAAGCACAACTGTTTCTAAAACTGAAATGTTAGAAAATTTTCTCTCCTAAGGTCCTTATAAAGAGGAGCCAGCATTACTACTGTCATTTACACACTCTTCAGCAATGGATGAAAGTGCCTGTTTCCTGTACTCTTACCAGTAGTTAGTTAGTTCTCTAGTCAGTAAACTTTTTGGTCTTTCCCACATTGTGTTTTCTAAAGATATACTTTAGCCTTCTCTTAGAATATGGGTTGAATGAAGACCTCAGCCCCAGGCACTCTTTTCTTTTCTTTACATGTCCTTTCTAGAAAAGTCTCAGACCTTTTTTTTCCCCCTCTCATAGCTATTATTCCTTTTTATGGACCAAGGCTTTATTCTCTCTTTTATTTCATCTCCAAGCAATATAAAATGCATTTTTAAAAAATTTTATTTTATTATGTTGTTGATCACCATACCTTACATCATTTGTTTTTGATGTAGTGTTCCATGATTCATTGTTTGCGTATAACACCCAGTGCTCCATTCAGTATGTGCCCTCTTTAATACCCATCACCAGGCTAACCCATCCCCCCCACCCCCCTCCCCTAGAACCCTCAGTTTGTTTCTCAGAGTCATGCATTTTTAAAATATCTTGTTTATTATGTCTTGATCCAAAATTGCTGATAAAGATTAGCAGTTCCAGAAGAGAATGGCTTAAGGCAACTCATGAAGCCTGGCTTAATTTGTTTTTGCCTTGACTCTCGATCTGCATTAGTTAGGATCAGACTCACCGGTTTGAATTTTTTTGAAGTTTCCATTTTTTCCTTTTATTAAAAATGTAATATTTGCTCATTTTGAAAACCTTAGAAAATAGAGGGCAAATACAAAGGGAAAATCCACTTTAAGGTATTGTAATAAAATAGTGAATATTAAGATAGTAGAGACCCTGTCCTGCTAACATATACAACTGTGGTCAAGGTCACAATTTATGGTCCAGAGAGTCTTCTTATCTGAATTGAAGAATAACAATATTTACTGGGTTCTAGGACATCCCAAGCACCATTCTAACCACTTAAAAGGAGATGCAATAATTCAATAATATAATAGTCTCCGATAAGTACTATTATTCTCCTTTTATAAGAAAAGGAAGGTTCATCTGTCTAAGGTCACAGAGCTATTATCTTAACTGTCTTACTGTAAGTGGTACAGCTGGGATTGAACCAAACACTCAGGCTCATGGACTTGTGCACTTAACTATCATAAGATGCTGCTTCATACAGTATTGATTATTCTCAACTACTGGTAAACGTGTCCTATCCCCACATGGCCAAGTATAGGGGATGGGAAGGAAGGGGAGATTGGATCTCAGTACAGCTAGATTACTAATAGGCAAATTAAACCCATGGAAGATAAGCCCTAATAACCTAGGAATGCACAGTTCTAAATTAACATCTCCATGTATGGTTCCAATTGTGTACTATCCTTAATTGTGTACCATTCTCAAGAGGAAAAACATAGTCTTTCTGTGGTTTATATGAGGAACCTAAGTTGAGAAAACCTGGTTTAGAGTATAATAAAGCAGAGAAAGCTCTCAGAAAACTTAAAAATATTTTACTGGCCCTTTCCCCCTCCCTCCCCTGCAAAAAATGTTGCCAGGTAGCTTGGGAGGAAATCAGAATTTTGTTGGACTAACTTATAATTATGATTTAATATTGTTTTGAACAACACAGGAGAGGGTACAAATACAGTCGTCTGTGTTTAGGGTTTCTAAAGGTCTAAATCTGGCCCTGGGTCCTAATCCAAATAAGATGGATAATAGTCCGAAGTTAAAGCCCTAGTTTTCTTCAAATGTTACATCATAAAGGGGTGGGGCTTGGGGCGCCAGGGTGGCTCAGTCATTAAGCATCTGCCTTCGGCTCAGGTCATGATCCCAGGGTCCTGGGATCGAGCCCCGCATCGGGTTCCCTCCTCAGCGGGAAGCCTGCTTCTCCCTTTCCCACTCCCCCTGCTTGTGTTCCCTCTCTCACTGTGTCTCTCTCTGTCAAATAAATAAATTCTTTAAAAAAGGGGGGGGTGGGGCTCACTTCTATAACTCTTGAAGGACCAATCACTTTTGGCACTTTAACAATGCTTTTTTTTTTTTTTAAAGATTTTATTTATTCATTTGAGACAGAGATACAGAGAGAGAGCCAGAGCATGAGCAGGGGAGAGGGAGAGGGAGAAGCAGGCTCCCCACCGAGCCAGGAGCCAGATGTGGGGCTCGATCCCAGGACCCTGGGATCATGACCTGAGCTGAAGGCAGACGCTTAACCATCTGAGCCACCCAGGCGCCCCTAACAATGCCTTTTTAATACACATTAGGAATGAAAACAATTATTTTATGGCCAGGTCATGCTACCCAATACAAGCTTAAGTTCTGAATCATTCTATAATTTAAAAAGCAATTCAAAAATATTTTTTATTCTCTCCAATCAATATTCAGTAGGAAATATCCCCATTTCCTCAAAGAAAATCAGAATTTTAAGAAATCTATAGAAATTTGGGGCACCTGGGTGGCTCAGTCGGTTGAGCGTCTGCCTTTGGCTCGGGTTGTGGTCCCAGGGTCCTGGGATCAAGCCCCACGTCGGGCTCCCTGCTCAGTGGGGATCCTGCTTCTCCCTCTCCCTCTGCCCCCCAGCTTGTGCTCTCTCTCTATCTCAGATAAATAAAATCTGATAAAAAAACTATAGAAATTTACTAACAACTATTATAAATTCATGGCTTTATGTACACAGCAAAACTTTCTGTATTGACGATTATATTCTAAGGCTCATTTCTGAGAGTTTGAATTATTATGTGTATATTTTTTAAGGAGAATCTGCCAAATCTTTCATTACTAATTTGTGCCTTATTTTTTTTTTAAAGATTTAATTATTTATTTTGACAGAGAGACAGCGAGAGAGGGATCACAAGCAGGGGGAGTGGGAGAGGGAGAAGCAGGCTTCCCGCTGAGCAGATAGCCCGATGCAGGGCTCTATCCCAGGACCCTGGGATCATGACCTGAGTAGAAGGCAGACACCCAACGACTGAGCCACCCAGGCACCCCTACTTTGTGCCTCATGAGGGCCTCATCATCTCTGGTATGAGAAAATCCTGGAGATAAAATAGGATTTCACTACTGTATTCTCTTTTATTCCTAAGCGTTCGGATAGAAGTAATCGCTTTCTTCTGAGCAGGATTGAAATCAAATTGGTATCTTAAAAACTCTGGGTAGATATTATTTGCTGAGGTATTTGCCACTGCCGTTCTAGACCTATCATACCCTTAGCAAGTATGTGTTTTATGCATAGCATCTAGGTGATTTCACGTTTGACAAAAATTTTCATTCTCCCTAGCTCGGTGGTTCTCAACCCTAGTTGCACGTTAAAATCATCTGGGACATTGCTGATGACCACATTCACAGGCCACATTCACGCTCTCTGGGATTGGGATCTAGCAGTAGTAGTTTTATCACCTCCCCAGGTAATTTTCATGTGCAGTCAGCACTGAAAACTCTCTTTAATCCTGTAACAATCATTTGCATTCATAGTTAAGCTTTCTTCTTCCACCCAGAACCACTGACTCAAGAATTTTTTCCCCAGAGAAATATATAAAACAGTAAATGCCAATATAAGAAAGATCAATCCAGTGTGTGTGTATGACTTGTCCATATCAATGCTATACTCCACCTTTTCTATTCCCTTACTCAGTTCACTGAACACTATAGGCATCAATACAGCTTCACTAGCCCCAACCTTAAGCCCCCAACACTTTGAGGTCCTTCTACTTCTTGGCCTGCTTGCTTTCTCATGCCCTTCAGTTTCTGTTCCAAAGCTTCATTACTTTAAGTACCACTTTCTCAGGAGCCTCAGCTCTTACTTCATCAAACGCAGGCCATAATGCTAGAAGGTTTTAATTTCCTGTTTTCTCCCACTTCAAAGAACAACTATATCTACAACTATGCGCATCTACTTGCTGCCTGTCTCAGAAGATGAGGTACCTCACTTCATTTCTTATTTTATTCATCATCCTTAGGCAAATTCTTTTTTTTCCCCTTTGGCTTTAATCTCTACACTGATGACCCCTGGATCTCTATCGATCTCTTGAATGAATTGCAAACTCTTATATCCACTGTTTGCAGGATAATTTGATGTCTCTCTTTCAAAGGGATTTCAAAGTCAAGATGCCTCAAGCTAAACTCTTTCCCTCTATCTGTAATCTTTCACAGCACACTGGGGAACTGATACCCAGACAACCTTGCCAGAAACCTGGGACTTATATTTTCCTTCTTCCTTACCTCTATATCCAGTTACCAAATCCTGCTGACTTTGCCTTTTTTTTTTTTTCCAAATTCATCCTTTCCTTTCCAGTTTTATTACTACAGTTCAAACTCCTGTCTTCATCTTCATATCCATACTGCTTTGATAGCTTCCTAACTAGACCCCTGCCCCTCTCAAATTTACCGTCATTGGTGATTAATATAAAACACCCATCAGTCCCTGGTTACAATTCAATGGTTCCATCACAGAGGATAAATTCTGTTCTTTAGCCTCAGACTTCTCCCATTCCATCTCCTATCATTTTTAACTTTTACTTAAGGTTTAAATGAACACCAAACTGCTTTGTACTATCACACCGTTTGTAATACCATACTCTCTTCCTGAAATCCCTTTTCCACCCCTATTCTCTTATCATCTGTAGTTGGATAAGCTTTTCCTCTGCTGCCCTTCCTCTGCTTAGCTAAGCTGAACTAAGTGGTCATTGTCCTAGTAGATCTCTGCAAATTCTATCCTTGCACTTAAACCTTATTGTAATGAAATTACCTGATTCTTTCTACCCAATAAGAATCTAAGTTTCTGGGGCGCCTGGGTGGCTCAGTCGTTAAGCGTCTGCCTTCGGCTCAGGTCATGATCCCAGGGTCCTGGGATCGAGCCCCACATCGGGCTCCCTGCTCCGCGGGAGGCCTGCTTCTCCCTCTCCCACTCCCCCTGCTTGTGTTCCTGCACTTGCTGTCTCTGTGTGTCAAATAAATAAAATCTTTAAAAAAAAAAAAAATAAGTCCCTTAACGGTAAGGGACATATCTGGGCACTATGTTCCTGATACAGGTAAGTGCTCAAAGTTAACTGAATAAATTAAACTATCCAAAGAAAAAGACTGAGGGGCGCCTGGGTGGCTCGGTAGCTTAAGCGTCTGTCTTTCAGCTCAGGTCATGATCCTGGAGTCCTGGGATAGAGCCCTGCTCTGTGGGGAGACTGCTTCTCCCTCTCCCTCTGCCTGATGCTCCCCCTGCTTGTTCTCTCTCTCTCTCTTTCTCTGTCAAATAAATAAATCTTCAAAAAAAAAAAAAAAAACAAAAAAAGAAGAAAGGAAAAGACTAAGAGAAATGGGACCCCCCAGCTCCTTCCCTCTATTTTCCACAAAAATAAAAACAATCAAAACCCACCACTCAAACCAAGGCCTCTGAGTCTATGGACTTTTGTGTAGATCTGAAGAGGAGATGGAAGAGTTTACATCATAGAAACATAATATATTAAATATTCAGTATTCCTAGATCTTCACATTTTTAAAAACTTTTCAAGCACTTCATTGTTAACTGTTGACTACGTTCGTTCCTTTTTTCTACTCACCCTTCCCCAGATTCTTTATTTCCAAAAGTGTAGAGAAAATTACCTTTATCCTTTGTTTTCTTAAATTCTGCCAACCAAAATGGAATATTGAGGTATCCAGGCTATCATCATTTCTCTTTCTCAAGTGGATTTCCTAAACATCTTCCAAAATGGTGATTCCATCTCTTCCTTCCTTATGCTCCCACTCTTACCTCCTTTATCCAGAGTGATCTTTTAGTACAACTCTGACTAGTGCACCAAGAGCCAAACTAGCCCTCAAAACAACAGACCCAACTTTGGCACTTGCCTCTTGGCCCTTTATGCACCTGCTATATTGATTTGGGCTTTCTACCTGGAAAATTTTACCCTTTCTCTTTGCCTGGCTTAAATCTACTCAATTCTCAGTTTAATAAAACATCTCTTCCTCCAAGGAAATTGTTCCTGACTTCTGTCCTTTAGTTAGATACTTCTGCCACGTGGTCCAATAAATGCTGAACTTCTCATATGATAGGATTTTTCTCAGTCTTGTCTGTTCAATATCTTCCCCTGTACTATCTACTGTGACAGCAGAGATCGTGTTTGTCTCACTCAGTGGTTTATCATCTGGTAACGCAGGGGATTCTGTAGTGTTGTTTTGAATAAATGAATCCAAATGAAATAATATTCTGTTAGTGGGTAATACTGTATCCTAGTAGGTTCAATCCTTTTCTTCATTAGCTCTTTGTACTTCTATTCATTCTATCTTAGTTCTCCATCCCCTTAGCAGTCTGATCCCATTTCCATATTCTCTTGTTTCCAGAGAGGAATGTCTCCCTTCTCCCTACTCCAAACCTTTGAGATGTATGGAATCCTACCTTTCACCCCAAATAGGTGAAATAAAGTTTAAAAAGCAAAACACAGGGGCGCCTGGGTGGCTCAGTTAGTTAAGCGTCTGCTTCGGCTCAAGTCACGCTCTCGGGGTCCTGGGATCAAGTCCCGCATGGGGCTCCCCGCTTAGCGGGGAGCCTGCTTCTCCCTCTTTCACTCCCCCTGCTTGTGCTCTCTGTCAAATAAATAAAAAAACAAAACACAAACGCAGATTCATTCCCATTATCTTTTTCCTCAAAAGAAGGTGTCTGGAGAAACTAATTAAGACTTTCAAGATTACGTTAACACACACCCGCTACACCTCTGCAAATTTCCCCAGGTGTAACCAACACTTCCTTCGCCCTTCCCCGGAAACGGAAAGAGGACAGGAAAGGCCCAGAACTCAGGGTTTAAGGATTCGTTTTCCTCAGGTTTCTTGATGGGCGGGGCCGACAGCCCGAGACCGACTGGCGGGCAGCGACGTCGCTCTCGGCTGACTCCGCTTTCTATTGGCTTTTCTGGGCTCCTCCCCCTGAGCAGGGCGGGAGATTCGGTGTGCAGCAGGCAGGCTTCCCATCCCCCAGCCGGCCTCCGGGCTGCCCTACGGGACTCTGATACCCTGCGACCCTCTCCGGCTGTGCTTAACCGGAATTTGGCCTTTCCTGCTGGGGCCCACGCCGCCTTCCCTGCGGCTCCCAGTCAGCGGGGTGTCGTCCGGCAGGCGCGGGGAGGCCGGAGCGGCGCCTGGCGGCGACCTAGAGGTGCGTGGTGGGACAACGCAGCAGCCCGCTTCCCTCTCTCGCTTAGCGAGGGGTTTGTGAGGTGAGTCCGGTGGCGCCCAGCCCCGCAGCCGAGCTGGGGCCCGCGTCTCGGAGAGGGCTTCTCCTCGGCGCTCCGGGCTGGGTCGCGGCGCCTCCCTCTTTGCCCTCCCCAGGCTGCCCCCGGCCCCCGCGGGCCCGAGGACCCTCGGTTGGCGGAGCGCGGCCAACTGGTAAGCGGCGCGAGGCACCAGCCAAAGTCCATAAATCCTTGTTGGGGTGAGAGGCTCCTTCTGGAAGCACCGTTGGTCGGTCTCTCCGGCACTGATAGGCCTTCTGTGCAAGGGACGCGTTACCAACCTATCAGTTTCTCGGCTTAAAGAGCCTTGTGCTTGTAAAGAGAAAACTGAAAATCTGTAACCAAAGTGTAGAGTGACCTGACAGGAGCGGGCACAGTGAGGGCTGAGGAGGAGGAGATTTCTTCCCAGAACTACCACAGGAGTGAGAACCTTAGATGTCATCCCCGTCTGGAAGCCCCAGATGAATCCTGCTCACTGAACAGTCACCCTGGGACAATGCTTGGTTGGAAAACGTGGATGAACCAGGCTCTTCTGGTAGAGCTTTTTAAATTAAAAGGATGTGGATACATTACTTTTCGTCTTAGAACTAAAATCCTAATAAAACCATTATACCTCCCCTAGTTCAGGTGCAATCTGAAGAAAAATAGCCGGGCCCTACACCTTTGTGTATTGGCACTGCACACATTCATTCATCATTTACTGAGCACCTTTTCTGTTAGACGAGATGTTGAGTCTTCTGATAGAGGAAATGGGTGGCATTGATAAAATTGAGGCTTTGCAACTTCATGAGATCTACGTTAAGTTGAAGCTTAAAGAAGCTGATGATAGGAAACATTTAATTAGCGTTTTCATATGCCAAGCGCGTGATCTCATTTAATCATCACAATTCTGTCCGAAGTCACACAGGTATGAGTGTGGAGTTAAGATCAGAACCCATGTTTATCTGATATTAAAATTGGTGTTTAACCTTTTTTTTTTTAAAGGATTATGTTTTTTTTTTTTTTTAAAGATTTTATTTTTATTTATTTGACAGAGAGAGACACAGCGAGAGAGAGAGCACAAGCAGGGGGAGTGGGAGAGGGAGAAGCAGGCTTCCCGTGGAGCAGGGAGCCGGATGCGGGGCTCGATCCCCGGACCCTGGGATCATGACCTGAGCCGAAGGCAGATGCTTAACGACTGAGCCACCCAGGCGCCCCTAAAGGATTATGTTTTTAAAAATTGTAGCAATCCTTTATTTGCTCTCAAAGGAGGGTGTGTTGCTGTTAATACTCTTTTGGTGCTGCTGTATTACCTGCCTTGTTAACTCCTTGAAAGGAGTCCCACTTAAAAATAAGCACCCAGAGACAGTGTCTTGAAGAGTAGATAGTCGCTAAAAATTTGCATTTTATTGTGTGGTTGTTAAGTAGTGGTTTTTTGTGTGTTTTGTTTTGTTTTCCAGAAATTGTTGGAGAAGGAAGGAAAGGGTTCTTTCAAGGTCTTCGTAGAAGTTTCTTCAGTTTGGTGGTTCTACACTGTGTAATAAGATGCCTTAATATCTAGAAAAAGAAATTACATATAAATGTATTCAACTACAAACAAGATTAAGTTAGGGTGCCTCTGTCCAGGCAATTATTCTGTAAAATACCATAAGGAAATTGGACAATATTCAGTTGTCTGGAATTTCTGTTTTTAAATTTTTCTGGAAAATCTTACCCCGAAGGAACCACTGAACTTTTGCTCATGAGACTCATGTAACTGAGCTTTACTCCTTTTTCGCTTTGATTGCCAGTTAGCTCAGAGCCAAAATTGTTTTTTTTTTTTTTTAAGATCTTATTTATTTATTTGACAAAGAGAGAGCGAGAGAGGGAACACAAGCAGGGGGACTGGGAGAGGGAGAAACAAGCTTCCTGCCAAGCAGGGAGCCTGATGTGGGGCTCAATCCCAGGACCCTGGGATCATGACCTGAGCCAAAGGCAGACACTTAACGACTGAGCCACCCATGCGCCTCAAGCCCAAATTCTTTGTATGATGTATTTTCTTTCTTTCTTTCTTTCTTTTTTTTAAGATTTTATTTATTTGCGAGAGCGAGAATGAGAGAGAGAGAACGCATCTGAGAGGGGGAAGGGCCAGAGGGAGAAGCAGACACCCTGCTGAGCAGGGAGCCGGATGTGGGACTCGATCCGGGGACTCCAGGATCATGACCTGAGCTGAAGGCAGTCGCCCAACCAACTGAGCCACTCAGGCGCCCCTATTTTCTACTTTCTTTATATTTTCCTGGATCCAGACTGCCTATTATTATTATAGTTTGTTATTTGTTTTATTGCATTTGCTTATTGTCACTCCTTCATATCCTTTGTAGAACATAGCTGTTTATATTTTATTTTTTTAAGATTTTATTTATTTATTGAGAGAGAATGAGAGGGAAAGAGAGCATGAGAGGGGAGGGTCAGAGGGAGTCGCGGCAGCCAGATGCGGGACTGATGCCGGACGCGGGACTGATGCCAGACGCGGGACTGATGCCGGACTCGATCTTGGGACTACAGGATCATGACCGAAGCCGAAGGCAGTCGCTTAACCAACTGAGCCACCCAGGCGCCCCTAGCTGTTTGTATTTTAAAACAGTATAGATTAGGGGCGCCTGGGTGGCTCAGTCATTAAGTGTCTGCCTTCGGCTCAGGTCATGATCCTGGGATTGAGCCCCGTATCGGGCTCCCTGCTCTGCCGGAAGCCTGCTTCTCCCTCTCCCACTCGCCCTACTTGTGTTCCCTTGCTCGCTGTGTCTCTCTCTGTCAAATAAATAAATAAAATCTTTTAAAAAAATAAAAAATAAATAATAAAACAATATAAATTAGACTGAATCTGGCCATGCTCTTAAAAGTATGCTTGATAGAACTAGGCATGTTTAACTTAATGAACTGGAAACATAGAGGAACTGGAAATATAGAAATCTTTGGATGTTTGAACTGCCAGGTGGGAAAATGATTAGATATATTATGAATAGTATCCAGAGGTCAGAACAAGCATTTAGGATAACGGATTTGGGGTGCCTGGGTGGCTAGTAGGTTAAGTGTCCGACTCTTGGTTTTGGCTCAGGTCCTGGTCTCCGGATTGTGGGATCTAGCCCCGTATCCAGTTCTGCACTCATTGGGGAGTCTGCTGGAGATTCTCTCTCTCCCTCTCCTTCTGCGCCTCCCCTCACTCTTTATCTCTCACTCTCTAAAATAAATAAGTAAATCTTTTTTTTTTAAAGAAAAGAAAGGATAGGGGCGCCTGGGTGGCTCAGTTGGTTAAGCGACTGCCTTCGGCTCAGGTCATGATCCTGGAATCCCGGGATCGAGTCCCGCATCGGGCTCCCTGCTTGGCGGGGAGTCTGCTTCTCCCTCTGACCCTCCCCCCTCTCATGTGCTCTCTCTCTCTCTCTCTCTCTCTCTCTCTCTTTCAAATAAATAAATAAAATCGTTAAAAAAAAAGAAAAGAAAGGATAACAAATTTGTATTTAATGGCAGGGGAAGTGTGTAATAGAATGATTAGGGACTTTGGAATCAGTCAGACTTGGGTTTTAACACACTTTCTAGTTGTATAAATTTGGATGAGTAATTTAATAGTTAATCTCAGTTTACTCATCTGTTTATTGGGGGAATTATATATATTTTAACTACCTCAGAGAATCTGAGGATTTAATGATCTACTATGCATGAAAGTACCTAATAGAGTGCCTGACAGCCCCTCAGAAAAACTTTTATTTTATACAGATATAAAGAAATCATAAGTTTCTTTATTATATACAAATATCATGTAGGTGCATTAAACTTTTTCTCTAATACATCCAAATTCCCCATTATTGAAAGCAGTATCATGACTAGAAAGATGGCCCAAAAGGATATGTTCTGCTGGCAATGGTTATATAAATTATAGATGAAGTATTATCTTTATACACAAAACATAGGCCTTAATAGAGTTGTTATGAGGGTTAAATGAAAATACGTATAGAATATTCAAAACTGTGTCCAGTATATGGTAAGTGCTCAAATGTTGGCCTCCTTATTCCAGCCACTTGCCCCCGCAGTCCAGATCTTCTCAGTCTCTAGTACTTCCTGGCCAAAATACTGATGGTTGTTTTGTCCTTTACTGTGCCATCATAATAACTTCGTAAAAACTGCATTTAAGTATTCATCTTGTTTATTAAAACTCGTGAACTTCTTCTTTGGTTGCTCTCATATCCTATTAGCTGACCTTGACCAAGTTCTTTTTATAATTGCAGGTGACTCTACCTGAATTTTCCAGCTGCAGAATGTGTAGTACTTTTAAAGGTAAATGAAAATAAAGACAAGTCATTTAAGTGTGCTAGTTTCGGGGGCACCTGGCTGGCTCAGTTGGAAGAGTGTATGACTCTTAATCTCGAGGTCGTGAGTTTGAGCCCTACGTTGGGTGTAGAGATTACTTAAATAAATAAAACTTAAAAAAAAGTAAAGCTGTCATTTTTTTTTTTTTTAAAGTGTGAGGGAGGTGCCTGGCTGGCTCAGTTGGTAGAGCATACGACTCTTGGTTGTGAGTTCAACCCAACGTTGGGTATAGAGATTATAAATAAATAAACTTTTTTTTTTTTAAAGATTTTATTTATTTATTTGACAGAGAGAGAGATAGCAAGAGAGGGAACACAAGCAGGGGGAGTGGGAGAAGGAGAAGCAGGCTTCCTGCAGAGCAGGGAGCCTGATGCGGGGCTCGATCCCAGGACCCTGGGATCATGACCTGTGCCGAAGGCAGACGCTTAACAACTGAGCCACCCAGGCGCCCCAATAAATAAACTTAAAAAAAAAAAAAAGTGTGCTAGTTACAAAAGGAAACTTGACAGCATTTAGTAAGTTATCTGCATGCAAATAACTGACTTATGAGTGATGTAGTCCGTAGTTCCTGTTATTGATAGAAAAAACAAAAATAGGATTTTAGGAGAGAGAGAGGAGAGAAAAAATTCATTTTTTGGGTAAACTGATTAGCTGGGAGCCAGTTGGGATCATCATTATTTAGTTTCAGGCCATTGGTATTACAAGTTCTGAAATGAAATTTTTTCAGAGTAGGGAGAGTTGATCAAGTTTTTGTTTGCCAAATTCTGAAGTCTGTTCAGTGAAGAACTGACTATAAAGTATTGGAAAGTTGCATGTTTACTGTTTAGATACCAGGATACCCAGAAAGCCATTTTCTAACTGTAAAGTTGTTTGGTAAGCATGCAATAATAGTAAAGGGAGGTACTTGAGGATTATTTGATCCAGGTTTGGTATACCGGTGAAACATGGACTTCCCCCAATGGACTGTTTCTAGTGCATAGACACTAAAGTCTACCAAACCATTATTCTTTGCTCGTCTGCCCCTTCTCTAAACTCTCATGTATTAAAACACTTCCTTTCTGGTACTGTTAATCATTCTGTAGATTGGTTAAGGCTTTCTTTATAGGAAGAATTGCTTTCCCATTATTATATTTTAGTTGCCTTGATTGAATTTGTCTTTTTCCAACTCTCAGACACCACTTCCTGTCCTTTCCATTTTTCAGATAAAGAGTTGATTTACCTTTTATCAAAAGCATAATATTAATACGATAATGCATAATATATTTTTCATACTTGAGACTCTTTAAAATGTAATATAAATACATGTATTATGTGAATGTTTATTTGGTTGTTGAAATGAATTTTTCATCACTTTTGAGTGCTTTATTGCTTTTGTTTAGGTTGGCAATGATGAGTAAACTGGAATTAAAGGAAGACAAGATGCTGGAGGTTCAGTTTGTGGGAGATGATGATGTCCTTAATCACATTCTTGATAGAGAAGGAGGTACTGAGTGATTATACAATTGAAGAGATGCTTATGTGATGGTTATGGATTATCTCACTTTTTAAAATATTTTAACCTTCTATTTTAAAAATAGAGCACAAAGTATTTGATCTAGTAAGACTAAATAAAAACTACTTTTGTAGTTTATTCCATTCCAACTTTTGAAAATTAAAAATAATAAAGCCTTATCTGATATGAAATACTTAATATTAGGGGTAAGTGATAATTACCCATTGTAATTAAAATGTGACCCCCAAAATAATAAACTTTCAAGGTTTTTCCTTAAATTATATAAACTGTGGTGAAGAGTGGTGCATACATTCATCAAAGAGAAAACACTGAATTTTTTTCCAGATTTTAAATAATGACAATATAAGTATTACAGTTTGTTTACTTATTTAAATGTAATGTTTGGAAAGAATTTATACCTGTCATGTTCTAATTCTTTGGATGTTCTTATAGGAGCTAAATTAAAAAAGGAACGAGCTCAGCTTTTGGTCAACACAAAAAAAATTATAAAAAAGCCAGAATATGATTTGGAAGAAGATGACCAGGAAGTCTTAAAAGATCAGAACTATGTGGAAGTTTTAGGACAAGATATTCAAGGTACTTTGGTAGCTGGGGTGGGGAAAGTACACTCAAATTTCTGCTAGTAGCTGAAACTGCTTTGCAGGATACATAACAGTAGTCTGGTAGGTTAGGCAGTGGCAAGCTATATTACTATTTTTTTTTATTGTAAACTACATACAAACTTTACCATCTTTAACATTATTAAGTGTATACTTCAGTTGTATTAAATATATTCGTGATGATGCTGTGCTATTATCACCATCCATCTCCAGAACTCTTTTCATCAGGCATGCTACATTGTATTTCTCATCAGAAAAGCATTTGCTTCAGGTTTTTATGTATAGTTGGAAGGTTGGAAGCACTGAATTTCCACTATAGTTTTTTTCTTTAGTTTTTTTTTTTCCCCCACAAGCAACCAGTGGTGCACTTAATTATTTTTAGATTCCACAGACCAATCTAAAGTTATTTGTTAAGATATTTGTATTTTTAACTAATTTGAAATAATTTCATAAAGCAAGTCACTTCATTATTACTTTGGTCTTCTTTACAGAAATAGTTAGAAAGGGGGCACCTGGGTGGCTCTGTCAGTTAGGCATCTGACTTGATTTCAGCTAGGGTCATGACTTCAGGGTTCTGGGATCGGCCCCATGTCAGGCTCTGTGCTAGGTGTGGAGCCTGCTTGAGATTCTCTCCCTCTCCTTCTGCCCCTCTCCCCACCTTGCCTCGCGCACACCTACTCTCTCTGTCTTTAAGAAAGGAAGGAAGGGAAGGAGGGGAAGGAAGGAAGGAGGGAGGGAAGGAAGGAGGGAGGGAAGGAAGGAGGGAGGGAGGGGGGAAGGGGTGGGTGGGAGGTTGGGAGATAGATAGATAGATAGAAGGAACATTCCAAGAAGTAATATTGCTTCAACCTAGGCGTGCTAATGTTATGGGGGTGTTTTTGGGGTTTTTTTTTTTACACCTAAGCCAGATTCCTGCCAGATTATATTTAAAAATTTTTAGGCTTATTATGTTTTAGTTAGGGCTCAAGGAACACAGATTTACTTAAGTTGGCTTAAAAAAATAAAGACCAAGGAACAAAATCAGTATTGTTGGGCACTAGGGACATTGGAACTGAGACCACATTAAAAACCTAGGGACTTTGCTTTTATGGATCTCCTAGTCTCCTTCAGGTCATCTCTGTGCATCCATTCTCTTTCTGTGTTGCCAATCTCTCTCATGTACGTGCTTTTTACTCTATTTGACTTATAAATGGCCATCATCACTACTCCTGACCTTTTTGTCACTTCTTGAGTCATAATGCTTCTGGTTTAGTTCCTGATGTTAAATGGCATAATACAAAAAAATGACGACTATCCCTCACTAGACTAAGTGGGCAGAGTGGATTCTTTTAAAAGTGTCCCCAACTAGAGAGTTAACATTTTTTAGGGCATGTTCTGAATAGAACTTTGGATTCTTCTTCTTCTTTTCTTTTTAAGATTTTTATTTATTTAAGAGAGAGCAAGAGTGAGCATGAGCAGGGTGGGGGGTGCAGAGGGACAAGCATACTTCCCGCTGAGTGAGGAGCCCTACGTGGGGCTTGATCCCAAGACCCTGAAATCATGACCTGAGCCAAAGTCAGATGCTTGACCGACTGAGCCATTCAGGTGCCCCAGAACTTTGGATTCTTGATTCCTGTTATGGTAGACCTAAGAAGAGATTGAAAGCAATATATTTGTCTTTAAAGTGGTTTTTTTGGATACTTGATTCTTATAAGTTAGCTGCTAGAAAATTCCGTGACCAATATGTGGTCCATTCTTTCTTTATTTAAATATTTTATTTATTTTTTTGAGAGCGAGAAAGAGAGTGTGCATGCACGAGTTGGGGAAGGGAGAGGGAGAAGCAGATTCCCCACCAAGTGCAGAGCCTGAGGGAAGGCTCCATCCCAGGACCCTGAGATCATGACCTGAGCTGAAGTCAGCCACTTAACTAAGCCACCCAGGCACCCCATTCATATTATATTTAATTTTGCCTTATTCACAGTTCCATTTTTGAACTTAAGGATTATGTCAGGTTTTTAATTGTGGTTAAATAAAATCTCTTTTTAAAAATTATGAGAGGGGCATCTGGGTGGCTCAGTCATCTAAGCATTCAACTCTTGGTTTTGACTTAGGTCATGATCTCAGGGTTGTGGGTTCGAGCCTTGCATGGGGCTCAGTGTGGAGTCTGCTTGGGATTCTCTCTCTCCTTCTCCCTTTGTCCCTCCCCCCACTCTCACGCTCTCTCTAAAATAAATCTTTTTTAAAAAATTGGGGCGCCTGGGTGGCTCAGTTGGTTAAGCAGCTGCCTTTGGCTCAGGTCGTGATCCCAGGGTTCTGGGATCGAGCCCCACATTGGGCTCCTTGCTCGGCAGGGAGCCTGCTTCTCTTTCTCCCTCTGCCTGCTATTCCATCTGCTTGTGCTCTCTCTGTCAACTAAATAAATCATTAAAAAAAAAAAAAAAAGATTTAAAAAACTGGGAGAAAATAAATAATAAATAAATAAAACTTGTGGTAAAATATATGTAATATAAAATTTCCCATCTTAAAGAGTGTAGTTCAGTATTAAGTACATTCACATTGTTTTGCAGTCTCCAGAACTCTTTTCATTTTACAAAACTGAGATTCTATCCATTAAAAAACTCCCCAGTCCCTCCTCCCCACAGCCCAACAATCACCATTTTATTTTCCTCTGAATTTGACTATTTGAGGTACCTCATATAAGTGGAATCATTCAGTATTTTTGTGTGTGACTGGTTTATTTCACTTAGCATAGTGTTCTCAAGGTTCATCCATGTTGTGGCATGTGTCAGAATTTCCTTCCTTTTTGAGGCTGAATACTACTGCAATGTATGTATATACGTTTTGTTTATCCATTCATCTGTCAATGGACATTGGGTGGCTTCAGCCTTTTGGCTACTGTGAATAATGCTTTTATGAACATGGGTGTACAAGTATCTTTTTGAGACCCTGATTTGAATTCTTTTGGGTATATTCCCAGAAGTGGAATTGCTGGATCATATGGTAATTCTATTTTTAATTTTTTAAAGAACTGCCATAATGTTTTCCACAGCAGCTACACCAAATTACATTTCCACCAACAATGCACAAGCATTCCAGTTACTCTGTATGCTTACCAACACTTGTCTTTTTTTTTAATAGCCTTCCTAATGGGTGTGAAATTGTAGTGTTATTTCTGTAATATTGCATTCAGATTTATAAATAACATAGTTGGCCTCTGTTAGACGTTTGGATTGTTTCTAAATTTTTATTGTAACAAATGCAGTAGTGATTATCCTTGGATATAAATCTTTGTTTAGATCTTTTATTTCTTCATAAGAGACTCCTAGCAGTAGAATTATTGGTGAAGGTGTATCAACTTTATAAGGCATACATATTGCCAAATTGCTTTCTAGAAAGATTATATCACCTAGTATTAAGATCCCTCATTGGCATTAAACATTTTTTCTTACATTTATTACCCATTTTAATTTTTCCATGGTTTTTATATTCACAGTTTTTTGGTTTTGTGCATTTTGAGTAATTTAAAAACCTGTTAAAAAGTTTTATATGTATTATAGTAAAATCTTGGCCAGTGTGATTAGACCACTGTTAATTAGTCAATCAAAATGTCAGAACCAGAAAATCACAAAAATAACTACTGTACTCGAAACATTTTTATATATAAGCATACACACACACAAACCCCAGTCTTGTCTTTTTTTCTTTTTTTAAAAATTTTATTTATTTAGTTGAGAGAGTAAGCAAGCGCAGAAGCAGAGGGAGTGGCAGGCAGAGGGAGAACCAGGTTCCCCACGGAGCAGGGAGCCCCATGCCAGCGATCTCAGGATCCTGAGATCATGACCTGAGCCAAAAGCAGATGCTTAAACCACTGAGCCACTCAGGCAGCGCCCCCCCCGCCCCGTCTTTTCTTTAATTAGAAGTTTGCTAGAGGTCAGCTGGTTGAAGAACAGCATTACCTTTTGATTTTGGTGTTTGATTTTTTTAGACACTATATCCATAATGCATGCATCATCTGGGATTTCAGGTTTCCTTTCCCTCCATTAGATTGTACATTTAAAGACACTTTTAATGCAGTCTTGGTATAGTATGTTTTATATTTTTTCAAATTTTTTTCTTAAATCTTTTATGGCTTCTCATCCATACCTAATTTGAAACCATTTGTTTTAGTTAATAACTTTTATCAAATATTTCTAAAGCATTTAATTTAGTTTATGGAGAAACCACTCAGTATCTTTAAATATTTTGTCTCTGTGCCAGACATTTAAGTTATATAAAGACAGGTTTACCATAAACAGACTCATGCATACATGAAAATCAGATATATGAGAGAGGTAGCATTGAAGATCACTCAGCTAAGGATGAACTGGTCAGTAAACAGCGTTGAGCCAATTGGGTATCCTTATGAATAAAAGAAACTGGATCTCTACCTCCCATCATAAACAAGTTAATTACCTTAATTTAAGATTTACATTAAAAGCAAATGTAAATGCTTTTATAAGAAAATACAAGAGAATATGGTTTTGACTTTATTATAGAAGAGGTTTTTTTAGTTTAATGTAATCAAAAGAAAAGATTGACATTCTAATTAAAATTCAGCGCTTCTCAAGAAGACAAACCACAGATTAGGAGAAAATATTTGCAAAACACATCTATTAAAGAAATGTTACTCAAGGGCCACCTGGGTAGCTCTGTTGGTTAAGCGTCTGCCTTCGGCTCAGGTCATGATCTCCGGGTCCTGGGATCGAGCCCCGCATCAGGCTCTCTGCTGAGGAGGGGGGGGTCTGCTTCTCCCTCTCCCTCTGTGATCTCTCTCGCTCTCTCTCAAATAAATAAAACCTTTAAAGAAAAGAAATGTTACTCAAAATATACAATGACCTCTTAAAACTCAACAATGAGATAATGAATAACCTGATTTAAAAATGAGCAGAGGACTCAGCGGGGAGCCTGCTTCTCCCTCTGCTTACTGTTCCCCCCTGCTTATGCTCTCTCTCTCTGGCAAATGAATAAATAAAATCTTCTAAAAAATAAAAATGAGCAGAGGAACAGGACATCTCACTGAAGAAGATCTATAGATGGCAAATAATCACATGAAAATATACTAAAAGCATTATACGTCATTAGGAAATTGCAAATTAAAACAACGAGATACCACTTACACACCTATTAGAATGGCCCAAGTGCAAAACATTGACAGCACCAAATGCTGGCAAATCTGTGGAGCAACCGGAATTCTCATTTATTGCTGGTGGGAATGCAAAATGGAACAACTGGATGACAGTTTGGCAGTTTCTTACAAAGTAAACATATTCTTACCATATGATCTAGCAGTTGTGCTTCTTCGTATTTACTCACATGAGTTGAAAACTTATCTCCACTCAAAAACCTGCACACACATGTTTATAGAACCTTCGTTCATAATTGCCATGGCTTGGAAGCAACCAAAAAGTTAACGAAGAATAAATAAACTGATATATCCATACAGTGGGATATTATTCAGCACTTTAAAAAAAAAAGCTATCAAGACATGAAAAGATGTGGAGGAACCTTAAACACTTATTACTAAGTGAAAGAAGCCAATCTGAAAAGGCTACTGGCTATGATACCAACTATATGACATTCTAGGAAAGGCAAAACTACAAAGATGGTGAAGAGATCAGTGGTTGCCAGGCGTCGGGGGATGGGAGGTATGAATAGGTAGAGTACAGAGAATTTTTAGGGCCTTGAAACTATTCTGTATTATACTACAGTGGTGGATACATATCATCATACTTTTGTCAAAAGCTATAGAATGCCATCAAAAAGAATGAAATCTTGCCATCTGCAACCACATGGATGGAGCTAGAATGTATTATGCTAAGTGAAATAAGTCAGAGATACAAATACCATATGATTTCACTCATGTGGGATTTAAGAAACAAAACAGATGAACATAGAAGAAGGGAAAAAAAAGGGAGGCAAACCGTAAGAGACTCTTAACTTTCTTAACGATAGAGAACAAATCGAGGGTTGCTGGAGGGGAGGTGGGTGGGGAATGGGCTAAATGGTTGATGGGTGTTAAGGAAGGCACTTGTTATGATGAGCACTGGGTATTACATATAAGCACTGAATGACTAATTTCTACCTCTGCAACCAATATTAACTATATTGGTTAACTGTTAACTAACTAGAATTTAAATAAAAACTTAAAAAAAAAACTACAGAATATACCACACCAAGAGTGAACCTTGGGCACCTGGATGGCTCAGTCGGTTGGGCGTTTGCCTTCAGCTCGGGTCATGATCCCAGAGTCCTGGGATCAAGCCCCACGTTGGGGCTCCCTGCCCAGTGGGAGCTTGCTTCTCTCTCTCCTTCCCGCTTATACTCTCTTCTTGCGCTCTCTCTCTCTTTCAAATAAATAAATCTTAAAAAAAAAAAAGTGAACCTTAATATAAGCTATGGACTTGGGATGTTAACGAGGTGTCAGTGTAGGTTCATGATTGTAACAAATCTACCACTCTGGTGTGGGATGTTGGTAGCTGGTGGAGACTGTACATTTGTGAGGGCAGGAAGTATATAGGAAATCTCTGTACCTTCTATCCAAATTGGCTCTGAACCTAAAACTGCTTTTAAAACAGTCTTTGAAAAAAAATTTAGGACTTCTCTTCATCAAATGTCATCATAAAGAGGTGAGAAGACAAGTCAGGATAAAGAAGATATTTCTTCCTTGGAAATAAGAAAGTTGTGAAAAGATGTTCAACCTCATTAGCGATTAGGAAAAGGGAAATTAAAACAATTCTCCCCATAAGATTCATTTTACACCCACTCGACTGGCAAAGATTAAGGAGTTTGGATAATGCCAAGTATTAGTGCATATAAAATGGGGACTCTTATTAAACAGTAAGGATAGTGAACACTGACTTTGGAAAAGTCTGGCACTGTTTTGTAATAACAATAATAAACCCAATACATATTGACATAAATATATTTAGGCGGAAAACAATTATTTCCAAAAAGAAAATAAGAAGTCACTGTTTTACATTTTTGCAAATGTCTGGCTTAATAGAAGACAGCTGAATTTTCATATCTGCTTCACACATTCCATTAACCCACAGGATGGTGCTGTCATCACACATAATGTAGTCTCTGGAATACCTCACTCTCCACTCTTGATTGAGAAAAAGTCAAATAATGTCTTAGTGTTATGAAAGAGTTTTGGCCTCGGGGACCTGAGAGACCTGACGCCACCACACTTGGAGAATTGCTGTGCCAGAGAGTAGGCTACTAGCCATGAGTATCTGGTATGTTATAGGTAGCAGCTGTTATTTAAAGGAATGATTGAAGAGTGAAATTAAGTCACTATCTTGAGAGGGAGTAAGAGAGCTTCCACCATGTAACAATGATTTAAATCTCAACCTCAATTAGCTCAATTGTACTTTGCGTGTTTGCTTCAAGAAGAAAACCTATTTGAGTCCCTTCAGTTTTCCCTCCTCGGGCAACACTATCATGAATTGAATGGCTATCCCTCTAGTCTGGAGGGGTTTATGGGGGGGCGGGGTGGCTCTGTGTGTGTGTTTATATATCTAATTTGTGGGTATTCATGAAGAATAATATGTTTTCTGTGTTTCAAATTTATATAAACAGTTCTCTTGTGTGTTTTAAAATATTTTATGTATAAATAATGTATTAAACCTTTATGCAAGACAGTGGGGGGGTGCAAATCTTAAGGTTTTATCTTTTTTTCTGTTAATTTTGCTTATTTTTCCAAAACATACTGCATTTTCTCTTTCAGAATCCTTGAAAAATGGCTCTGCTGCAGATGGTGGGAATAAAGTTTATTCTTTTCAGAATAGAAAACACTCCGAAAAGATGGCCAAATTAGGTATGTTGCTTTTCTAAAAGGTGTATTTAACCACATTCTCCACAGTTATCATCTTATTGCATTCCCTAGAAGAATGAGGGATGTCATTTTATATCACATTTTCAAGCATACATAGTCAGTTTTTCATGCTCATATGTGTCTTCTGTTCTCAGATAGGTTTTGTTGTTTTTTTTTGCTTTTTTTGTTTTTTTAGATTTTATTTATTTATTTGAGACAGAGAGAATGAGAGAGAGCACATGAGAGGGGGGAGGGTCAGAGGGAGAAGCAGGCTCCCTGCCGAGCAGGGAACCCGATGCGGGACTTGATCCAGGGACTCCAGGATCATGACCCGAGCCGAAGGCAGTCGCTTAACCAACTGAGCCACCCAGGCGCCCTCTCAGATAGGTTTTAAGTGTCTCATAGTAGGAATCCTGTCTTCATCTTCTTCCCACATGTAGCATAGGTTCTGAAGAAATTTTTAAGTTTGTGAGTGACTTAAGTCACAGATATTCTGAATTTATTAAATAAGAATTTTATGCTATGTATAGAAAAACATATTGTAGGGGCCCCTGGGTGGCTCAGTCATTAAGCATCTGCCTTCGGCTCAGGTCATGATCCCGGGGTCCTGGGATTGAGCCCCGCATCGGGCTCCCTGCTTGGCAGGAGGCCTACTTCTCCCTTTCCCACTCCCCCTGCTTGTGTTCCCTCTCTTGCTGTGTCTCTCTCTGTCAAATAAATAAAATCTTTAAAAGAAAAGAAAAACATATTGTAGAAAACTATAAAATTGTTACAAATGGGCTATTGTGACATTTTCGTACTCAATTTGCCACTTACACTAATTACACATGAATTACTGATTTTTAGAAAAACCAGACTAAAATAAATTACATTTAACATTAAAATTAAACTGTCAATCCAGTTAAAATTCAGATGGCACTTTATTTGGGTTCTGTGGTATGAGGGGTCAGATTTGAAAGCTTTGAGGAAGGGAAATAACATGTGAAAGCAGTTTGAAAATTGAGGTCCATAAGTATATGAAGGTTTGGGAACACCAAGAAGAGAAGTCAAGAGTAAGGGAATAATAATTAACTACCCGGTAAAATGTAATAGTTGTTTAATAGGGCTTATAATGTATAATTACAGAACACCAACATATATTTCTGAAGTGGTGTATTTTTATGCAATCATTCTGGCCAGTAACCAGGTAAACATTCAAGATCAAGTGAAAAACTTAAGTGTTGACACTGATGAGGGACATATAAGTAATTATAAGACCTATGTTATAGAACATAATAATGTTTAATCACTTGCAAAATTCAGTTTTTCCAAAAGGTATAATATGAAATTCATTATTAATTTTGAAGCTAGCATGGTATGTACAATAATTTACATTAACTGATCTGTTTCTTAGTGTTTATAATCCACATCAAGAAATTGAAAGTTTTTCAACCTGTAAAAAATGACTGCATTCTGAGTAGGATCTCTGGGAAACCAGAGAATAAATGTTAAAACAATTATTAGAGAAAGGATCAGATAGACACCAAGACTAACCTGAAACCCCAGAACCATGAAATAGGACAAAGAACATTGGAGAAAGAGAACTAATAGTGGAGAGGAGCCCCAGAAGAGTGATCAAGTAGAAGTTCTCCAAGTAGATAATCAACATGCATATAATAACCATGATGTATGTCTTACATTATATGGGCTGCAAGAAACTTAAGCATTGTTATGTTGTACATTTCTGTCATCATAAATGAAAGAAATATATAGTCATGGGGGCGCCTGGGTGGCTCAGTCGGTTGGGTGTCTGCCTTCAGCTCAGGTCATGATGCCAGGGTCCTGGGATAGAGCCCCACATTGGGCTCCCTATCCAGCGGGGAGCCTGCTTCTCCTCCCGCTCCCCCTGCTTGTGCTCTTTCTCTCTCTGAAATTTTAAAAAGAAAAAATATATACAATCATGACAAGATGGTTTTCTGGTTAATTTGAGATTGATCATACTTTCTAAAATCTATTTAGTTAGGACTCATGTTTAGTTGTAATGCTCTTTAAAGAGTTTGACTTACTAAGTATTGTTGCTAATTGTGTTTACATCTGATTATATCAGTGAAGTAGAAGGCCTTAGTATTTTTTTTTTTTAAAGATTTTATTTATTTGAAGGACACCTGGGTGGCTCAGTTGGTTAAGTGTCTGCCTTCGGCTCAGGTCATGATCCCGGGGTCCTGGGATTGAGTCCCACATCGGGCTCCTTGCTCCATGGGGAGCCTGCTTCTCCTTCTGCCCGCTCCCCCTGCTTGTGCATGCACTCTCTCTCTCTCTGACAAATAAATAAATAAAATTAAAAAAAAAAAAAGATTTTATTTATTTGAGAGAGAGTGCGAGCAGGGGCAGGGGCCGAGGGAGAGGGAAAGGGAGAAGCACAGAGCCCGATGCAGGGCTTGGTATCAGGATGCCGATATCATGACCTGAGCCAAAGTCAGACACTTAACCAACTAAACCACCCAGGCGCCCCAGCCTTAGTATTTTTTGAATAACTCTAACCTGCCATAAAATCATATATTACTGTGTATGAATGATTAAATATAATTGGGCTAATGAAGATATAGGACTAGATATAGAAGTTAGACAGGGAGGCTTTTTAAAATACATGTTTGGGATGAGTAAATTAATGCAAACAAAAGAGCAAAGGTAGAAATACCAAGTAGAGGACAGTAAAGAGTTCAGTGAGCCTGTAGAAAGGGATGACTTTAGGAAATTAAAAATAGATTGGATGATAGGATAAATAATAGCCTAATGAGAAGGCAAAGATTTTAAAATTTTATTTTAAAATTTCCAATATGGGGCCCCTGGGTGGCTCAGTTGTTAAGCGTCTGCCTTAGGCTCTGGTCATGATCCCGGGGTCCTGGGATCGAGCCCCTAGTCGGGCTCTCTGCTCACTGGGAAGCCTGCTTCTCCCTCTCCCACTCCCCCTGCTTGTGTTCCCTCTCTCGCTGTCTCTCTCTCTATCAAAATAAATAAATAAAATCTTTAAAAATAAATAAATAAAATTTCCAATATGTTGCAGGCCAGTTGTGTAAAATACAATACAAATGAATTATTAGAAAAATGAAAAAGATACAGAATATATGCCCCAATTTTTTATTAGTAGAGTCAATAGCCATATGTGATAAACTGTCTTTTATTCTTTTTCCTCTTCAATTCTTCCTTTTCCTTCCCTTTTGTAGTTTAATAGTTACTTAAAAACAGAATTTTTCCATGTTGCAACATATAACCAAAATGATCCCAGCTAAATTACTTTGTGCTTATGTCGCTTTTTGTTGATGTGAAGTTTTTTTTTCCTATCCTTTGGGTCAACAGCCTTTAATCCAAACGTAGTACATTATTCTGGTGTAAAGAGAAAGCAAAGGGCTGATTTTTAGGCATACTTAGAGAGAGAATGTGTAGAGGAGACAGCAGGGAAGGGATGGAATAGCTACCAGCAATAGCTGGGGGCCGGAATAATGTCATAGAACCCAAACGGAGGAATAATTTCAAAGAAAGAAAAAAAAAAACCCTCTAGTGAATGATACAGAAGACTGAGGAGGTTAGTTAAAAAAGAAGGCAGTACATTTGTGGGGACTGTCAGAGTATTTTGGATCAATTTCAAGTTTGGAGGATAAAATTGAAACAGGAAGAGTTTGAGTAAAGTGGCTTTAACTTACACAAATTCAAGTGTACTTTCTCCTTTAAAAAAAAATGGGGATATAATGTTCACTTTCTTCTCAGTGAACAACGTGTCAGTGTGTGTTAAATTGGGAAATATAAATCTATTCCTTAGTTAGGCTTCATTCCACATGCCTCTCACGCTACTGAGAAAGTAAGTATCTTTAAAGGTAAAGATTTTAGTTTTCCTTTAAAATGGCCCTATATTTTAGAAGCCAACTATTTAATCTGATGTTCAGTTGAAGAAACAGCCATCTGTTCAATGCTATATTAAATTTTACATGTTATTCACATGTATTATAGAGTTTTAGACACAAAATAAAATATACCACATGTGATGGGAGATTTAAGAGTTTTTAAAGCATAAAATTTTAAATATACACAGCTTCCATTTGATTTTAGATCCTATTTTCTGGCCATTCTTACCCCTAGGCCTCAAATATATATGTTAAAGAAATGGAAAGAGTGTAAAATTGCCTATGGAGAGGAGAGGGAGAGAGAATGACAATTATAGAAAGCAGTACGGTCGGGCGCCTGGGTGGCTCAGTTGGTTAAGCGACTGCCTTCGGCTCAGGTCATGATCCTGGAGTCCCTGGATTGAGTCCCGCATCGGGCTCCCTGCTCCGCGGGGAGCCTGCTTCTCCCTCTGCCTCTGTCTCTCTCTCTCTCTCTCTCTCTCTCATGAATAAATAAATAAAATCTTTAAAAAAAAAAAAATTATAAAAAAAGAAAGCAGTAAGGTCAAAACTGTTTATTTGTATTTTCTTGAGACACCTGTAGATAATTGAAAGAAGACTTAAGATGCTTGGAACATAGCAAATGAAGGTAAGAGGCAGTACTCTTAATATGGGTAGGTTTATTTATCTTCCTGGTAATAGTAGTAGGCAGGTTTCTTTTTTTTTCCCCTAAGAATTTATGTAAGCGAAGGGCACCTGGGTGGCTCAGTTGGTTAAGCAACCAACTCTTGATCTTGGCTCAGGTCTCATGGGTCATGGGATTGAGTCCCACGTCAGGCTCCGCACTCAGTGGGAGTCTGCTTGAAGATTCTCTCCCTCCACCCCTCCCCGTACTCTTGAGCACATGTGCGCTCTGTCGCTCTCTCTCCATCTAAAATAAATGAATCTTTTTTGAAAAAAAAGAGCTTTATAAGTGAAATAAAGCTCTTTCCCCCTTCATCTGCTATCATCCATTAAAGATTGTTTTATATATTTCTTTTGTCTGTTTACAGCTTCAGAACTAGCAAAAACACCAAGAAAAAATGTTTCATTCAGTTTGAAGAATGATCCTGAAATTATGATAAACATTCCTCAGTGTAGTAAGGGTAAGATTTTACCTCAGTTCTTTGAATAGAGTTTTCATAGTTGCTTCAAGTTATGCTTGAATTCCTTGTCTAAATGCATTGTTATATATTCTTTTCTGTTCTGAAAATTCATTCAACAAAATGCAGTTAATACCCAATTTGTGCCTTAGTATGCCCATATTTAGCTATCAATAAAAGGGGGAAATAACTGCTGATAGAAGTTGTGCAAATTGACAGGGCCAATTAGAAACACTCTTAAAACCCTATTATCGGAGGGTATGTGTTGTGGTGAGCGCTGTGTGTTGTGTAAGACTGTTGAATCACAGACCTGTACCCCTGAAAGAAATAATACATTATATGTTAATTAAAAAAAAAAACCCTATTATCATTTGCTTGAGTAAGCCAAGTGTTCATGGAGGATTTGCTTTAGCCACATTCTATTTGAAATAAGGCTTTGGGGGTTTGGAAGTCACAGTTGGTGGAGAATTGTGGAGCAGTTTAATGACACTAGACTAGATGAAAATTGAAGTACTTATGGTAAGTAATGCCTTTTTGTTTTATTTTTTAGGGCATTCTGCTTCAGACAAAGTTCAGTTGAAGGTAAGCAATGACTGAAAATAAGCAAAAACTTTAGTGTTACAAGGACATGAAAAATAGCCACTTCATCTCTTAATTTATTTAGTGCTTTACAAGTTACAGGTATTTGCCAATTAGACACCTTATATCAGATGAAGCATCTGAGGTTCAGAGAGGTGAAGTGACTTGTCTTAAGTTCATCTAACTGGGAAGGAGAAAAGATGAAAAATGAAGCCAGGTCTTCTACACCCAACTGCTGTGTAGAGACGCTTAACCGTCTGAGCCACCCAGGCGCCCCTGCTGTGCCGTTTCTATGTCAGAACTATCCCTGGGTATTTTCATCTTAGTAGAGCTGGCCTGGAAATTTTATGGGTTTGGTTTGGTTTGGTTTTGCTTTGCTTTGCTTTTATACATAGTGTTCTTTTGTTTCTTGAGGGACTAATGCCAAGATCCATTAAATCCATTAATATATCCTTTCATAATTTACATTTGAAAACAAAGTTGGGGGCGCCTGGGTGGCTCAGTTGGTTAAGCGACTGCCTTTGGCTCAGGTCATGATCCTGGAGTCCCGGGATCGAGTCCTGCATTGGGCTCCCTGCTCGGCAGGGAGTCTGCTTCTCCCTCTGACCCTCCTCCCTCTCATGCTCTCTGTCTCTCATTCTCTCTCTCTCAAATAAATAAAATAAAATCTTTAAAAAAAAAAAAAACAAAGTTGGTTTTGGTAAATTTGTTCTAGGGTAGCTGAAAAGAATTGACCATTTTTATCCTCTCCTTTGTGTTTTTGTGATTTTGTTTTTTCATTATGCCTTGTCAAGTGGCCCTGTCTGGATATGAGCAAGCCCAGATGGGCATGGACGAATCCAGTACAATGAGTATGTGAGTGGTGAGTGTGTCCAGGCTTGGATGGCTATAAATTTAGACATGCCTGGAATTGTGCATAGGCTAAGTTTGGGGAACCCCTTATAAGAATGAGTATAGACATTCAGGGCCATGGTTATGGCCTGTGTGCAAATGTCCTATTTAGGCAAGTCTAGATGTGCGATTAGACATGTTAGAGCCTCTTTTGTCTTTGATAATGCTTTTTTCCTGTATTATATCTTGTATACTGTATCACTATGAAAGAATAAAACTCATTCCCATAATCCAGTCAAGAATATAGATATATTAGCACGTTCTTTTTCAAGGTGTGGATCACAACACATAAGTGGATCTTGTCAATTACCCCAAGAAACCATCAGAAAACCTACCACAGTAAGAGACAGCATCCCAGTGGCAGTCTTAGTGCACTTAGAAGGGACGGGGTTCAGGAGAGAATATGTATAGGGCTTGGGGATCTGGACTCAAAAGGCTTCAGGCACAGCTATCAAGATGGGAAACTGATATAAGACAAAACTCATTACAAGATATTTGAGGATTGGTAGACACAGAAAAGAGAGGGTCTTTTTTTTTTTTTTAATTTTATTTATTTATTTATTTCTTATTCTTATGTTAATCCCCATACATTACATCATTAGTTTTAGATGTAGTGTTCCATGATTCATTGTTTGTGCATAACACCCTGTGCTCCATGCAGAATGTGCCCTCCTCAATACCCACCACCAGGCTAACCCATCCTCCCACCCCCTCCCCTCTAGAACCCTCAGTTTGTTTTTCAGAGTCCATCATCTCTCATGGTTCGTCTACCCCTCCGATTTCCCCCACTTCATTCTTCCCCTCCTGCTACCTTCTTCTTCTTTTTTTTTTTCTTAACATATATTGCATTATTTGTTTCAGAGGTACAGATCTGAGATTCAACAGTCTTGCACAATTCACAGCGCTTACCAGAGCACATACCCTCCCCAGTGTCTATCACCCAGTCACCCCATCCCTCCCACCCCACCCACCATTCCAGCAACCCTCAGTTTGTTTCCTGTGATTAAGAATTAAAAGAGAGGGTCTTAAACTGAGTCCTGATGAATGAACTATTGTTTGATAAACTTGTTGCCCTGCTGAGTCATCTATTATCCTGATGGGAAAACAGGTTGCCCAAATGAGCAAACTGTCTAGATAAGTTAGTTTGCAAAACTTTCTGTAGCAAACACTGAAGTTATTTATTAGTTTATAGCCTTACCTTTTTGAGCAAGAATTTTCCAAAATGGTTATTTTGACACAGGTGTTCTCATACCTGATAATTAATCTGTATGGAGGCAGGCTGTCTCAACTTTCAGTCTTGAGATGAGTTTATGACCTGCAGTTTAAAAAATGAGATAGAATAAAATTGAAAATGTCTATTTTGTAAGTATTATTTCATAATAAATTGTTTCAGTTGTATACTGTGTGCACATGTGGATCAAGATGTGCAAAATATAAAAACATTTTTTAAGGATCTGGATCAAGAAAGTTTGTATACTTTATAAACCCATTGGACTCAGTTCATTTATTATAGTACTTTTTTTTTTTTTAAGATTTTATTTATTTGACAGAGAGACACAGCCAGAGAGGGAACACAAGCAGGGGGAGTGGGAGAGGGAGAAGCAGGCTTCCCGCCGAGCAGGGAGCCCGATGCGGGGCTCGATCCCAGGACCCTGGGATCATGACCTGAGCCGAAGGCAGATGCTTAACGACTGAGCCACCCAGGCGCCCCTATAGTACTATTCTTAATATCCCAAATCAGAATGTATTAACATTTGAAACTAGCACCAACAACCTATCACAAGACAATAGACTTCAATTTTTCGTCATAATTTCTTATTGCCAAAATAACACAGGGAATTTATCTTTTTATCAATACTGTTAAAAATTAACATGTATACAACAGTGGGCATTTTAATGTGCCAGAAATTTCTTGGTGTTAGAGTATTATATTCTGTGAGGAAAAGAAAAACAGACTTTATATGTCTGTAGTGTTCAAAAAATTTTAACATAATGGAGTAAAATGTATAGATCTCTTTCTCTCCTGCTCACAGAAGGTAATGCTTTAACACAAGTAAATTTCAAGCACATTAAAAGGCCCACTGCCATATGCATAGGAGTGCCCATTTCTTCACTTATTCATTATCACTGGATATTATCAACTTTTTCGAGAATTTTTTTTTTTTGGATATTATCAATTTTTAAAAAAGAAATATTCTGCTAGTCTGATGGGTGAAAGTGGTTCAAAAGGCTAATTCTTCATATACTTATGTTTTTTTCTTTACATAATAAAAAGTACTTTATAGATGTCTGGAATACAACTTCTACAATCACTCTAGGAATCCTTTGGAATTTGTTGTATTGTTTTTGTTGCTTTCTGCTGTTTTTTCCTAACAGAGTCATTTGTCATTGTCTTCTAATTCCAAGGTAGTCTAATGAAAACAAAATATTTTTCTTGTCTAGCCTCTTCCACTCATCCATCATTAATTTACATGTCATCATTATGATGTGATTATTGAAACTGTTTTGCTTTATTTTTAAACAGAACAGCAATAAAAGTGAATTTCTGTCAACAGCACCTAGTGGTCTAAGGAAAAGATTAATAGGTATGTATTTCTTTTTAAACTGAGTTTTTATAAAAAGCACCTAAAAGGGGGCAGTGATGGTTTAGTGTATAGGGTCTAGTCTTAAACTGCTTGTTTTTTGTCTTTGGCCTGCCACTTACTGAGACCTCTGTGTGGCTCAGGTTTTTCATTTACAAAATAGGGATAATAATTGTCCTAGCCCTGGAGTTGTTCTGAGAATAATGGAAATAAAAGATGTCAGAAGTGCTTAGTATAGTGCTTGACCTTGATATGTGTTTCACAGGTGTTAGCTGTTGTTATCTTTTTTTTAAATTTATTTTTTTAAAGATTTATTCATTTGAGGGGTGCCTGGGTGGCTCAGTTGGTTAAGTGTCTGCCTTTGGCTCAGGTCATGACCCCAGGATCCCGGGATCGAGCCCCACATTGGGCTCCCTGCTCAGCGGGAAGCCTGCTTCTCCCTCTCCCACTCCCCCTGCTTGTGTTCCTGCACTCGCTGTCTCTCTGTCAAATAAATAAATAAAATCTTTAAAAAAAAAAAATAAAGATTTATTCATTTGAGAGAGTGCATGGGGCTGGGGGGTGGGGGAAGCTGACTCCCTGTGGAGCGTGGAGCTCCAGAGCTCTATGTGGGGCTCCATCTCACCATCCTGAGATGAGGACCTGAGCCGAAATCAAGAGTGAGTCGGATGCCCAACTGACTGAGCCACCCAGTTGCCCCTATCTTTTTTTTTTTAAGTAAGCTCTAGGCCCACCATGGGGCTTGAACTCATGACCCTGAGATCAAGAATCATCCTTTTTAGAGAGTAGGAAAATTTCCTCTTCCTTCTCAGTCACCACCAAACATGTAGGAGGTATACATGTAAATGAGTTGGAAGCATTTTCTGGTTCCTCCTGCTACTTCTAACCCATGCATCTACCATGGGCAGCAGTCAGTGCAAATATGAATCTGCTAAAGTATATGCCCACAAAATCAAGTCCTTTTTTTTTTCTTCCTTTAGATCTATATTTATTATATGCTGACTCTAGATATTCTGAAATATATCTGTTGTTCAGAATTGCTACACTGATTTGGTTAAAGTTCTTTCACTCATATTTTGGAAGTTAACTTTTTATAAAAGTTTTATACTTATTTGTTGAGTATAAAACTAGTTTTGTCCTTACTTTATGAGTATAAAACTAGCTTTATTATTTCTGGGGAGTAGTGGAGGTTGCTATGGTTTGTTTAAAAATAAAATTCTTGTATCAGCTCTGGGATGGAATGTCCTATGTATTAGTAATACTTATAATAGTAGCTACCATTTATGGAGTCAGGATGGCATTTTCTGTATAGGCAGCAATAGAAAATTCTACAATAATGGCTTAAGCCTTAGACAATTATCTCACATCATGAAAAGTCGATGTGATACGAACAATCTAGGGATACACTGTTCCATGGTTGAGGTAAGTCAGCAGTGTCAGAAAGGACCTACGTTCTTCCAATCTTCTTGTTCTCCCATCAGCATTTTTCATCTTTAGGTTTGATGCTTCATATTGCAAATGGCTTCTTTACCTCTAAGCTATTGGTATAAATAAGGGGCTTTCCCTCTATAAGTGAGAGAAATCTTTCCCAGAAGCTTCTAATTTCCCCTCAAGTTTCATTGATCGGAGGGTTACATAGCCAATCCTGGTTGCAAAAGAGTCTGGGAAAACAAGTATCTGGCAGAGGAAAAGATAATTACCATGATTATTTATTCCTTAGGGTGAGACACATTGCCACATTTTACAAAATTGGAGTTCGTTAGCAAGGAAGAAGAAAAGAAATGGTACTAGGTATGATTGACAGTTTCGGCCACAGTTCCTGGGTGTGAGGCATTGTTGGTTGCTTTACATATCTTTCAATGTGATCTTCCCAATGGTTCATTAAATTAGGCACTATGAGCCTCATTTGATAAATGAGGAAACTGGTGCTCAGAAAACTTTACATAATAACTAGCTCTGGTGAAATCATCAGCAAGTAATGACAAAACCAGGAGTGAAATTCTCTTATTTCAAAGTCCACGCTCTTTCCATTACCCTTCAGTGCCTTTCTTGTCAGACTGTCAAATTTTCCCAATTGCTTTCCCCCCCACAGTTCCAAGGTCTCATTCTGACAGTGAAAGTGAATATTCTGCTTCCAACTCAGAAGATGATGACGGGGTTGCACAAGAATATGACGAGGACACTAATGAAGTCATATTGAGCCAAAAGATTCCATCTCAGAATAGAGCCCTTTCAGCTCCTATTTGCAAAGAAACCCCTTCTAAGAAAATGAAAAGAGATAAAACAGTAAGTGGAGTCTTTAACCTTAAAGAAAAATTATGTAGTATCTTAAAGCTAAGCTACCCTAAAAGAAGAGATTCAAATGGGGGATCAACATAATTTTTCTTTACTTCTATATTTTCTCAGCCTTTTGCATAAATGCCTATCTATATTTGCATCTATTTCTGAACTTTCTATTTTGGCCTGTCTGCATTCATATTCATGTATCAGTGCCGTATGCTAAAGGTGACATCTCAATTCAGTTGTATAAAAATGAGCTTTTAAATAAATTTTGATTGGATAATTGGAAGCAAAACTTCTCAGTGAATACTTTTTATATAGTTTTGTTTTTGGAACATTGTTGATATATTCAAGTCAATATAAATAGTAAGTGAAGTGGCTGTGGATTCATGTTGAGTTGTTTGGAAGAACATTGTATGGACCATGGCCTGAGAAAAGACTAATTATCTGGTGTTCTGTATAAAGATTCAGAGTAGTCTAGGAAGCCTACTGCTTGAAAGGTTTTCCATCCCTTCTTACCACCATGGAGGTTAGTCCTGCCCCAAGTCCGCAGAACAAGTAGTGAGCCATTTTACTGGAACGGTAGGCAGGTCTTTTACTTTACTGTTGATATCCTCCTCATTTTCAGTTCTTCGACTGTCCTGATGTTAAAGGATTTGTTAGAACTGTGAGGCAAAATGAAGGTCCCGATAGGTAAAACTCCCTTTTCTTTAAGTCTGAATGGAAATTTTATATTGGAGTTTTTATGTTGGAACTTAGGAATCGTTTCAGACTACTTCAATCTAGTCATTTCTTTAACTTTTATGACCCCTAAGAGTTACTCAGTTTTCCTACTAGAAGTAAATGTCCTTGTTCCTTAATCTATTGTTGCTTCAAAAAGAAAGTGGTGCCAAATAAAGAATTTCACATATCCTATTTTATGCTGATGTTACTGTCTAGTTTGGTATAAAACAAACATCTAGGGATGCCTGGGTGGCTCAGTTGGTTAAGCGACTGCCTTCCGGCTCAGGTCATGATCCCAGGATCCTGGGATTGAGCCCTGCATCGGGCTCCCTGCTCAGTGGGGAGTCTGCTTCTCCCTCCCCCACCTCTTGTGCTCTTGCTTGCATGCACTCTCTCTCTCTCTCTCTCTCCTCCTCTCTCCCTCCCCCTCTCAAATAAATAAAATCTTTAAAAAAATAATTTTAAAAAATGTTTAAAAATATCTGAAACTAAGAATTGATTTTGCTCTATCCACTTTCAGAGTGATTTGGTAGAAGAATATTTTGAAGCTCATAGCAGTTCAAAAGTTTTAACCTCTGACAGAACGCTGCAGAAACTAAAGCGAGCTAAACTGGATCAGGTATGTTGTAAGGAAGTTACTTCTACATTTTTTTTTCTTTATTGTGAGCTAAAAGTACACTGCATAAACAACAAATTTGAAGGGTAAGTTTACACAAACAGAATTATTGTCCTGATAAAATGAAACACAAATTAATGTGACCTATTACATATTTTATTATATAAAATGGTAAATGGTTCACTTGAATTCTGTTTGACATACTATAATTAAATTTTTTTTCTCTAATTACTTTATCATTTCTTCAGGATTTATGATAATCATCAGGCCATAGTTTCTTTGATATCCATGTAGCATTAATCTGTTATTCTTTAACCCACATATTCATTGAACTGCACACTGGTTGTAAAAAAGACTGTGACCTGACTCTTTTAGTTACAAACCTTGCAAAGAACAGAGCAGATCTGCTTCTTGATATTATGGAAAAACCTGCTCAGTACTGTAGGGTAACAAGGTTACTATATACTATGGTTCTGGTATCTTATTTTATAAAAAATACCAGTTATATTCAGGGTTTTGACTGATACCTCCCTGAGAGACAAGACAGAACTCAATTGAGTGAGAAAATCTTTGAGTAGAAAGTGAGGTTGATAATCTGAGTCAAGAAGAAATTGTTATTGGCTCAAAGTGTATTGAGACTTATTACTTGTAAACTAGAATTTTTGCAATTTTCTAAGGTATACAGGGCTTTTCACAGATACAGAAAAGAGGAGAATATAGGGTAAGCTGCTATGACCTAGAAGACCTGATGCTATATGGTTGTTTTTGTTACCTGGCTTATTGGTAATCAGATTCAGATCAGAGACTAGCTGAAAACATGTCAAGAAGCCAAGTTGTTCCAGGGAGCAGACAGAACTAACATCTGCTTAGTGCATGTATTTCTATATAAGCAACATGGGAGAAGGATACATGGGTCTAGAGTCAAAGCAGGATTTCATAGGACTGAGATGCTGAAAGACCTAAAATGAAAGGAACGGCTGTTACCAATAATGAGGGAAGGGAAGGTCTTTCATTGACTGTGAACATAGCTAACCAACTCGACCCTTTAGTATTAAAAAAATATTTTACTTAAGGGATAGAATCATGGAAACATGGTAGCACCAAAGTAAAATGCATATACAGCTTTTTGCTAGAGTTTTCATTTCAGAAAGTGAGCTGTGTTTGATTCACCAGCATGAATTTCTAAGTTTTGGGTACAGGGCAATGTACCTTTCTCAGTTTATTTACGTTATCCTTTAAAAAACTTTACCATTTGGGGTGTCTGGCTGGCTCAGTCAGTAGAGCATGTGACTCTTGATCTCGGGATTGTGAGTTTGAGTCCCACATTGGGTGTGGAGATTACTTAAAAATAAAATGGTGGGCGCCTGGGTGGCTCAGTTGGTTAAGCGACTGCCTTCGGCTCAGGTCATGATCCTGGAGTCCCGGGATCGAGTCCCGCATCGGGCTCCCTGCTCAGCAGGGAGTCTGCTTCTCCCTCTGACCCTCCTCCTCCTCTCATGCTCTCTGTCTCTCATTCTCTCTCTCTCTCAAATAAATAAAATCTTAAAAAATAAATAAATAAATAAAATAAAATCTTATTTACTTACTTACTTACTTATTTAATTTTAAGTCCTCTTCACACTTTCACGACCCTGAGATCAAGAACTGGGCTGAGATCAAGAGTTGGATGCTTATCCAACTGAGCCACCCAGGTGCCTCTTAAAAATAAAATCTAAAAGAAAAAAACAAAAAACTGCTGTACTTATCAAAGATGGATTTGTTAGAAGAAGCTTTTAGGGAGTACCTGGTTGGCATCTGTGACCCTTGATCTTGGGGTCATTGGTTTGAGCCCCACGTTGAGGATGGAGATCACTTAATAAATAAAAGTTAAAAAAAAAATGAAACGTTAATGGGGCATCTGGGTGGTTCAGTCAGAAGAGAGTCTGACTTGACATCAGGTCTTGCTTGATCTCAGGGTCATGAGTTCAAGCCCTGTGGTGGGCATGGAGCCTACTTAAAAAAAAAAAAAAAAAGCTTTTGGAAGAGAAACAATGATACAAGTTTATTTTACTAGTGATAATGGTAAATTATAAAGAACTTTTACTGTTTTCTGGGAATTCATATTTCACTGTTACCATAAGCTTTCACATTTCATCAAATTCATAGGTTTTTAAAAATCTGTCTGGATTTGTTGTAAAAGCCAGGAGGCTGGTTTAATCATCTCCTTATGGTAATGATATTTTTAGAAATTAAAGCCTTATGTTTGGAATTTATAATCATAGAAATGGTTCTAGATAAAACTTGGAAAATTCTTTACTGTTATATATTTGTACTGAAAACAGTACTTAAAAGTTTTTAGGAAAACGGGTGCCAGGGGTAGCTCATTTGGTTGGGCATCTGGCTCTTGGTTTTGGTTGGGGTCATGATTTCCCATGTTGGGCTCCACACTAGGCGTGGAGCCTGCTTGGGATTCTCTCGTTCCCTCTCCCTCTACCCCTCCCCCTGCACTCACGCACATGCTCGCTCTCTCTCGCTCTTGATCTCGCACTAAGAAAAATTTTTTTAAAGAAAACAAATACTTAAATCATACTTGAAATATTATGTGTATTCAGTTGATGCACTCATTACCAAACCTGATTACAGTAATATTTCCACTAATGGCCCCTTTTTAACCTCTACCTCTAGTGAAATATTTTTAGTTTGGATTGATTTTGATGTAAATGGTTTGAGAATGATTTTCTTCCCTTCTTTTTTTTTTTAAAGCAAACTTTGCGTAACTTACTGAGCAAAGTTTCTCCTTCCTTTTCTGCTGAACTTAAACAACTAAATCAACAATATGAACAATTATTTTATAAATGGATGTTGCAGTTACGGTATGTACTATTATTATTTCATACCCTTGTAAAATAACAACATATTTATATGTGTTAAAGCAATTTAACATTGAGTTTTCTTTTTACAATCAACTTGATAATATTTTTTATATATAAAAATGTGAAAAAATAGGTATTTTCCTAATTTTATGATTCACATGTAGAAATTTCATATTGTATGACTCATCTTAAATTCTAGTTTTCAAGAAATGTGTCTAAATTTATCAGATGTGAAAGCCACTGGTAAAATAACTTAGAATTTCTTAGAATTCTAAGTTACTACTTATAAAAGTATTTGAAAATCTAATTTGTCAAGATTGATAATATCAGTGACATTTAAGTCCAGTTTTCCACAGCAAAGTTCCTAAAAAGAAAGTTTATTTTAATCTCATTCTATTTTCATGTACTATAGATCTTCAGAATTTTGTGATATCTGTCCTATAACATTATTCTACCATTTTAAAATTATTTCTTAGAATACTTTTTCAATTTTACCATTTTTCAGATACTTCATTAAAATAACTAGAAGAATTATTAAAACTTTTTTTTACTATAATCACTTTTATACTTTTATTAAAAAGGATCTTAGTATAAGGAAGTGCTCAAAAAGTATGCTACTGTAAATGTATACTCACAGTTAGTCACTGGAATAAGTAAGAAGGCAGGTCCACCAAGCAATAAAAACAGAAATTGACACAATTTTCCCCATTGATCCTGGTTTTCTTTTGCCAATAATACATCAGAGTGTTATGCTTACCTTCCCTGCTAGGACCTCAGCTTCTCTCAATAACTAGTTATAGATCTGTTCATTATAAATTTGTAAAGTAGGGGCGCCTGGGTGGCTCAGTCGTTAAGCGTCTGCCTTCGGCTCAGGTCATGATCCCAGGGTCCTGGGATCGAGCCCCGCATCAGGCTCCCTGCTCAGCGGGAGGCCTGCTTCTCCCTCTTCCACTCCCCCTGCTTGTGTTCCCTCTCTCGCTGTGTATCTCTCTGTCAAATAAATAAATAAAATCTTAAAAAAAAAAAAAATTTGTAAAGTAGCTCTTCACTGATCCCATCCCCCAGAGACCAATTCCTCCTTCCAGTATGTCAACTCTGATAACTTGTTCAGCTTTGCTTCGCAGCCTAGACCTCAGTCAACTACTTCAATAGAATTGCCAACTCTCTGAATTCCCTTTTTTTCTGCTGCTGCTGCCTTGCTAATCTCTACTTGGGGGTTATTGCTTTTCTTCTATTTCTAGGCTCCCCTGCAATGCTTCAGAGCATCACGTAAATACTGTTTCTGATTGACCTCTATGAACAATCATGGAGTCAAGCTTTAGTTTGACCCATAGTGCTTGGTGTTCTGGATCTTCTTACTCTCTTGGCTTTTGTTGCTTTTTGCCTGTGAAAAACTCCCATAATTGTATCTCCGGCCCAACCCAGGTATCACTCCTTGGCAGCAGATATGGGTATCTCAATGTATGTTGGAGGTTTCCATGTGGATGTCCTGTAAATAATTCAATATACATAAAACTTAACTCCTCTTAAATCCATCATTCCCATCTGCCCCTGCACCCTGGCACAATGAATGTCACCCCATTCATGTAGTTGCCCATGCCAATAAAACAAGTTATTCTGAAATACTCTTTCCCTCACCTTCCACATCTAACCACTCTCCAAATCCTATTGATTGGATATGTAAAGCTCTTGACAACTACTATTTTTCTCCATAACACCTAATTCAGGTCCATAGTTTTTGGCAGTTTTGTCTCTCCTTCTGTCCGTTCCCCCTGTTCAGCCAGTACTAGCTTCCTGAAAATATCATGCTACTTTTCTACTTAAAACATTTCAGTTAACACCTGAGTAATTACTTTTAAATGGTCATTGTCCTTGAAATAAAATTTAATTAATGTCTTAGTTGACTTAAGACTTTTGTGACCTGGCCTCTGCTAACGTTTCCTGTTTAATCTATCAATTAAAACTCTGCTTCAGCCTGTGGAACTGTTAGTGCCTTGTCCCTGCTGTTCTCCCCTACCTCCAGCCAGCCATCACTTGAAAGGTAGTAAAGAGCTGGAAAGAAAGCTACTGAAGTTGGAACTGAAGTTTGGTGTACAGATAATAAAACTGTGCTTCTACTGTGTATAAGCTGGGAATCAATGTAGTTACTTAGTCATCTTAGTCCTTTCCATATTCTTTATCAACTTAAAGAAACTAGTTGATTATAAAAAAGTAAGAGGTACCAAACTTTAATTTCATGAATGCTATCTTTCCTAACAGCCTGGGGTTCAACATTGTGCTTTATGGTTTGGGTTCTAAGAGAGATTTACTAGAAAGGTTTCGAACCACTGTGCTGCAAGATTCCATTCACCTTGTCATCAACGGCTTCTTTCCTGGAATAAGTGTGAAATCAGTAAGTTTCAAAAACGTTAAAAGGAGCAACATTATATCCCTGCCAATCCATACCCCTACATTAATGAGGATGCTACTTCTCATTCTGGAACATTCAAATTTTTTTAGCCTTTACACTAGTAGAATTGCATAGTGCTTAAGAACATATGTTTGGACTCAGGGTTCTAGCTTTGAATCCTCATCTCTGAATTTCCTACTTTGTAACTGATAAATGTATTAAATCTTAGAGAAATGTTAGTTTTGTTTACTATCCCAAATACCAACAGTACTTCTCTGAAAGACAGGATTATGGAAAACTTCAGTTTTATTATGCTTTTATGTCACTTTGGTACTCTAAAAGTAATAATATAAGTAATAGTTTGTAGTTTTATAATGCATTTATTATAGATCATTTCAGTGCAAATGCTCATGTCTTTTCATCATTTGAAAACTAAACCTTTTGGTGCTGGATATTAACCACTGCAGTATTCCTTTTTAAAAGTGTCTTTAATTCCTTTTTAAAAGTGTTTGTATCCTGTTTCCTTTGATAGATCTATGGTTTTCTCATGTTTCCCATATTGGTGGGGGGTGGTATTTTGCTACCCTCTGATCTATACATCTTTGCTGTTCTTCCATGTTTCATTTTAGCTATAACTTATGCCAAAAAATGAATTAGATATACTTAAGTACCAGTAGAATTTTTTAAGTGGTTTTTCAGACTTGATGGGAAATCTAAATGCATTTTTAACTTATAAAAAAGGATTGATTTGTTAGTTGTATTTATCCTATATGACAGAATAAGTAGTAATTGATGTACCTCTTGCACTTTATGATACAGATCCTGAATTCTATAACAGAAGAAGTCCTCGATCATATGGGTACTTTCCGCAGTGTATTGGATCAGCTAGACTGGATAGTAAACAAATTTAAAGAAGGTAACATGAAGTGGATGCTCTCGTTTTAGGGTGAAGCTAAGTGTGCACTTCTGCTTATTCATGTCCCCAACTTAAAATGGATTGACTTACCATTTTTTGACTTTATGATGGTGCAAAAGCAATATGCATTCACTAGAAATCATACTTCGAATTTTGATCTTTTCCTGGGCTAGTGATATGTGGTACCATACTCTTCTTGTGATGGGCAATGACAGAGAGCCACGGCTCCCAGTCAGCCTCATGAGCATGAAAGTAAATAACCAATAAACTTATAACTGTTCTGTACCCATACAACCATTATTTTTAAATTTCAGTATTCAATAAATTACATGGGACATTCAACACTATTATAAAATAGGCTTTGTGTTTTTGCCCAACTGTAGGCTAACATAAGCATCCTGAGTACATTTAAGGTGGGCTAGGCTAAGCTATGATGTTTGGTAGGTTGAATGTATTAAATGCATTTTCGACTTATATTTTCAAGTTAGGATGGGTTTATTGGGACATATCCCCATCTAAAACCAAGGAAGATCTGTATTATTGTATACAAAAATGTGGATTATTTCAGTAACACTTATCTAAATGCTGATTTAGATTTCTCTGAAATAATTTGTCCTTTCTTTTTCCATGAAGTTTTTCTGTGAACTTCACTTATACCTAACAGGAAAGAATTGCTCATACTCCCTTGAATTTGTATAATCAAAAGCCTATTATTTCAGAATAGTTTTCAGGTTTTACTTGGCCCATATGAAATGCCCCCAGGTGATAGGTGCATCTCTGGTATTTTTATATTGTTTAATATTTTTATAAAACATTTTTATCTCTCTAATTGGAGTAAATATCATTGCATTTGAATAGTTTCATACACTAAAATCTGTGGAATGGAAAAAAACATTTAAAGATTTTATTTATTCATTTGACAGAGAGAGCTGGGGGAATGGCAGGCAGAGGGAGAGGGAGAACCAGGCTCCCCACAGAGCAGGGGGAGCCCGATGTGGGACTCGATCCCAGGACCCTGGGATCATGACCTGAGCCGAAGGCAGTCACTTAACCAACCGAGCCACCCAGGCGCCCCATTTTTGTTACTCTTTTGGTGTGAATGTTTTAGCTATGTGAGCATTTCAGAAAATTAAAAATAAGATTATTTAGGGTCCAACAGTTGACAGTCACTAAAGAGTTTTTTAAGATTTTGTTTATTTGAGAGCGAGCGAGCACAGAGGCGAGTGAAAGGGAGAAACAGACTCCCTGCTGAGCAAGGAGCCCGATGCGGGACTTCGTCCCAGGACCCCAGGATCATGACCTGAGCTGAAGGCAGACGCTTAACCGACTGAGCCACCCAGGCGCCCCTAGTCACTTAAGAATTAAAAGGAGTGGGATGCCTGGGTGGCTCAGACAGTTAAGTGTCTGACTCTTGGTATCAGCTCAGGTCTTGATCTCAGGGTGGTGAGTTCAAGCCCTATCTGAGGCTCCATGCTGGGCATGGGACCTACAGTAATAATCTGATGGAGAATTTTGATAGTTTATATGCTCATGAAAGTAGGTGTCTAAGTCATTTTATATGTATATATTCATATATAATGCCTATTTTATATATTTATATAAAACATACTTGTAATTATATAAATTGTAATTATATACATTTGCATATGGGTATATAATTTGAATATATAACTACACAATTCAATTAAATATATAGTATAATGCACATGATGTAAATATGTCAACATTTAAGTGTAATTCAACTATAAAATAGAAATGTTTATATATAATTTAAATACTGATGATTATGGTGGCTTCTAGACTTTCAAAATGTTGTCAGATTCTTTGTTGCTGTGTTGTCTCTCTTGTCCCTCTAACCCCAGTGGTAGAGAAATTTAGTCTAAAAGGCTCATCCTCCATTATGTCCTATTTCTTAACAACTCCAGAGAGACTTATCAATGGCTTTTGAACATGTATAGGACTTCTTCCATCATAAAAAAAGGTTTACCTGATTCTACTGCCCTTCTGTACTTCTGTTTTCCTAGTTCAGTGATTTCAGAGTTTTTGAAGACATATCCTGCTTTCTACTTTTTACCTATTTCCTTAATTTCTTACTTCTGTGCTACCTGAACTATATGCTTGAAGATCACCTGTAATTTTCTTACTAAACACAGGTGGCCTTGACTCATCCTTTGTTTATCTTGATCTCTGAAAGTATTTTTAATGGTTTTGACAGCCCCATCCTCCAAATTCTGCCTTCATTGACCTTTAAGACATTTTTTACTTCTCTGAGTTTCCTGATGCCTTGAGCAATATCCTAAATTCCACCCCTCCCTTCTTTTGTCTTCTTTGGCTTTTGTGATAATCAGGGTTTTCTCTCTTAATGCCTAGTGAGAACTTCTGGGGGGGGTGTGTGTCCCCTCTCCACTCCTGCGCTGCAATACAACATGTCTAGATTTACTTCCAACCCAGAATGCATCTTCGCTTATTTCCTGTGCCTTATTGAAACTGCTTTATGATATGATTCAGGTGCTAACCATTCAACACCCAGTCCTTACTGATTTTCAGTGAATTTCCTTAAGACTTTAATAATCTTTTGCCTCTTTTGAGAGGCTGATATCTTCTCAAATAAATTACATACCTCTATGCAATAGTTACTTTGTCCCATACTATTCTTTGACACATCTTTTAATACACAGGCATTGTGTATGGTAAGGACTTTACAAATATTCCTTGTAAATAATAATTGAATTGTCTTTCCTTTTAGATTCTTCTTTAGAACTCTTCCTTCTCATCCACAATTTGGATAGCCAAATGTTGAGAGGAGACAAAAGTCAGCAAATTATTGGACAATTGTCATCTTTACGTAACATATATCTTATAGCATCTATCGATCACCTCAATGCTCCTCTCAGTAAGTATTACCATTTTTCTTTCTCAGGATACCAGTTTTTAAAAATGTCTTAATGTTGTAAATCGCAACATTTTTATTGTTTCTCAGTACACTTTTTTTGTTGCATGCATAAAGTCACAGATTGCTAAAAATAAAAGTGTCCTCAATCTGATTCAGAACATTTCTTAGAAATAAAAATTCATATTGTAAAGGGGGTGTTTTACACCTGAAGTTTCATGAAGGAGAATAAACCCAACTATTATTTTGGTCTCTTTCCACTCTTTGTGGTATTGCAACATTTATGTTATGCATTTAATTCCGAGACTTTGTGATAATCCCTATGCCTTGGTATCACTTATTTTAAATTGTATTTAATATACAAATAAAGATTCAAATGTTGATTGACAATTAGATTGTGAGGTACTGATATGGATGGGGAAATGGCAAAAATGAAAAATTTTCAGGATTCATTTTTTAACACTTTCTTTCCTAGAGTGGAATCTAGTAACACCACAATATGACTAATTAGTAACTCCTGTTTTCTTTAATCATATGCTATAGTGTGGGATCATGCAAAGCAGAGTCTTTATAACTGGCTCTGGTATGAAACTACTACATATAGTCCTTATACTGAAGAAACCTCCTATGAGAATTCTCTTCTGGTTAAACAATCTGGATCATTACCACTTAGTTCCCTAACTCATGTCTTACGAAGCCTTACCCCTAATGCAAGGTAAGAATGAAAACTATAGTTTCTTTTTTAAAAAACTCTACATTTTATGATATTCATGAGTAGCTTTTAATGGCAATTCTAAAGTCTCTACTTAGTTTGCAGGATTGAGAGAAAGAGTAAAAAAGAGTTGCCAGTACTGGGTTATGCAATAGCCAGACTCCTTAACAATAGTGTCAGCATTTTTTTTTTCCTTAATTTTTATATTTCTAAATAAGAGCATCTCAAGATAGTGGTCATTGTGGAGGAAAAATAATTTTGATGAATTTTACTTAAATCTGATGGTTATTTTTAATTATATATTGAACACTGTCATATAAACATGGGACCCTTTACATGAAATAACTCCTTTGATCCTCACAACCACTCTAAGGTAGATAGCAAAGGGCACAGAGATTTTGATCCAAATCTGCCTGGCTCCCAAGCTCTTGCTTTTAAACATCTCTGTGTAATCTCTCCAGTGAAGCCTTTCAGCAGCCTCACCAAGAGGCATATCTGAATTAATAAAAGCTAAGAAAAGCTGGATACAGCATAAACTGGCAAAACATAAAGGGCACAATAATTAACCTGTTGAAAAAGGCTTTGAGTAGCAGATTCCCCCTGCCAAAGCACAGAATTCTAGAACAATTTTTTTTTTTTAAGATTTTATTTATTTATTTATTTATTTGACAGAGACACAGCGAGAGAGGGAACACAAGTAGGGGGAGCAGGAGAGGGAGAAGCAGGCTTCCCGCAGAGCAGGGAGCCCGATGTGGGGCTCCATCCCAGGACCCTGGGATCATGACCTGAGCCGAAGGCAGACGCTTAACGACTGAGCCACCCAGGCTCCCCTCTAGAACAATTTTAACAAGATGAAGTGTTTAACAACAACTAGCCCTGTTGAGAATAATTAAAATTTGAAAAGATGAAGAAAAATACTGTGTTCTTGGGTGAGTGGACTGAATATTATAAAGGTAGCAACTCCTCCCAAATTAGGATGTATTAGACCTATAAATTAATCCAAACAGATGATTTTTCTTGTGTTTTAAATTTGACACAAAATGCAGTTTCTTAAAGAAGGAGGTGAGACTAGCAAAGTCTTTTTCTCCCAAGAGCAATGGCACTTCTAGTTAAGATGGTACAATACTTTTCACACTTTAATGATGAATTTTGTTACTCTATAAAGGTGCTTTGTATACCTGAAGATTAGCATTGCATTAATATTGAAATGTGCATTAAATGACTAATCAAAGTTTCTATGGAATTGCAACCAAAAAAGTCTCATTCAGTCTTACTGTGCTTACTGTTAATGGACTAGTGCAAGTTGCTGTGTATAGCGTTGGGAATCTATGCAACATAAGTACTCTCAACATTAAAGATGACTCGCAGTGCTCTAAAGCAAGTAGTTTTTAGTTTGGCATACCCTAAATGTCTGTGTACTAGCCTCCACTGTTTTGTTTTGTTTTTTTTTTTACTGCAATTTTGTTTCATTCTGCAAACTCCAATATCATTTAGTCTCTATTTGGTATGAATGTGATCAAAAACTTTAACCAACCTTTAGCTGTGGAGTCACTGGCAGTATCTAGTTATAATGTGGCCATTCAGATGATCCAAATATGCTTATAGTGCTTATTTTCTAGATTATCTTAAAAATGTAAATGTAAAGGATTAAAGTTTTTGCCACACCAAAGGACTTCTGGAAATCTTAGTGTGGGTGAGATGCTTTCAGCCCTAATCCACTTTGTACACTTCTGTCAAAATTGATATGTAAGAATATTTATGTACAATTTTAACAATTAAAATTGGAAGTAATATAAACATCCAAAATGAGTAGGGCAATGGTAAGTTTGTGGTACATGATAGGTGGGCAGCCATTAAAAATTTAGGAAGACTTCTTAATGATACAGGAAAATAAGTGAAAGGTGAGATGTAAAATAGTGTATACTATATATAAATGCATGAATTTGTGTTTCCACCTTGCTTCATTGACAAAGATTTGCAAAGGCAGCACACAAATATTTCCACATCAAATGTTAGTGGCTGTTATTTTAGGGTTATGACATTAATATTTTCCTCTGTACATTTTATTATATATTCCACATTTTCTAACTTGAACAACCCTGTAGCCTTAAAAAAAACTCCTAGATTTTCCTTAAAAGGAAATTTTAAAAAGCTTCTCCTTTTTAAGTAGGCCAGGATAGGATGTTCCCTGGAGAAAGGAACAGAAGAAAATACATACGGTTTAAACCAAGTATTTCACATTATCTTTGTCTATTTTACTGTTGTCTTTTGATGTTAACGTTCTGGATTTGAATTCCTGTTTTGCTTTTTCCTTAGGGGGATTTTCAGGCTACTAATAAAGTATCAGCTGGATAACCAGGATAACCCTTCTTACATTGGTATTTATGATATTAAATCGTGTGTGACTTTTGTTTCCCCCCATAAATTCCTTTTTCTGGAATCTAGGAATAGCACTGCAGTGTTTCACAGTAGCAGATACATGGTTTGCTCCGGGATCAGTTTGTCTGCCACATGGCACATTTTCAAGAAGCCCCCCAGAGACACTGCTGAACAGGCCGTTTGCCAGTGCACGCCCAAAGACACATTTGGCCTGTTTTTACATTTCCTATGGTAACTGTGGATGTGTGTCTACCAATTACATATATTTCATATGCTGGGCATCTTAGCAGATTTTCTTCCCCTTAGGTAAAAATGTGTTAATTTAGACAAAGATTTTAATAATCGCGCAGCTCTCTTGACTTACTAGTTCCTTCTTTAAAAGTCAACTTTATTCATGCTGTTTAAAGCTGTCCACAAGATTTGTTTTACTTGGTCACAGATGACTGCTTTCAGCCAGTCAGTTCCCTTTAAGATGTAAGCCACAGCGTATAATACTTAAGTGTTCTCTAGTTTTGCTTCTTCCAGAGGTACCTTTTTTTTTTTAATCAATACTGACTGACTGCTTTGACATACTATGGCAACAGCTTGTGTTCTTTGGTATGGGTACCCATGTGTGGGGTCATGTCTTAAATGCTGACTTATATTCACATCTCCTTTTGAACTCTCTAGGATTTTCTTTTCAAGACTTTTACCAACAGTGTCGAGAGGCATTCCTGGTCAATAGTGATCTGACACTTCGGGCCCAGTTAACGGAATTTAGGGACCACAAGCTTATAAGGACAAAGAAGGTGAGAGTTTTGCTATTACAGCATTATATGCTAGGATTACCTTATCTCTTGTTTACTTAAGGACACGTATGCCTTTGACTCAACTTTGACAATAAAATGCAGGTTCCATGATGGGCCACAAGGATCCATTTAGGGGGTGTGCCATTTGAGTTCTACAGAAAGAGATAAAGTAGAAGTACTCAGCTTCAGAGCAGAAAACTTAAAGAGTTCTAGTTCAAGAGTAATAGGCCATTAGAAATAGGAGTCAAATAATTCTATTCCTTTTTCCCCCTCTTCCTTCTACCACATTCGTTAATTGGGTCTATATGGAGCACTAAGTATTAGGATATAGTAGTAAGCAAAAGCCTAACTCCTTTCTGATAGAGCTTAAAGTCTAATGGAGGAGATGGACATTTGTCAAATAATCACACACACGTAAAGCTTTAACTGTGGTGTCCTATGAGCAGAAAGACACATGGTTCTGAAAGACGTCAGAGTCACATTAGACCACTGAGCTGAGATCTAGAGGGAAACTGGGAGATAACTGGTCAGAGAAAAACTGAAAGGCCAGTGTGCCCTAAGACGAGGCTGAAAAGACAATGACGTAAAGGCTAGCCCACACGCTACTTTTAGGCCAAGGAAAGGATTTTAATCTTCATTTGAAAATTAAGGGAAGTCATTAAAAAAAATTGTTCTGACTCTGGTACGGAGAATGGAATGGAGTAGAGTGGAGTAGGGATTGCTAAATGTCAAACACACAGAGACCAGCTAGGGAGGTGTGTTAGTAGTCATAGTTAGTAGGAGTAGTAGTTAGAGCTGATGGTAACTTGACTAGGATGAAGACAGAAAAGTGGTTGGAGATCAGATACACTTGAGAGGCAAAACTGACAAGAATTGATAGATTGGATATGAGCACCAAGGGAAAGTGTCAAGAATGATTTCTGGTGTCTGGCTTGCATAACCAGAGAAATGGTGAGATCACTGGATGAGAAACATTTTTGGGGAGACAGATCATGAGTTCCTGATTGTAGTGTTTGGACTTACTCTGTTTGAGGTTCTTTTGAGATTTCCAAATGGAGATGTCAACTAGGCAACTGGGTTTCCTAGGAAAAGAAACCAGAGGAAAGATCTGAGCTAGAGCTAGATTAATCTCTGTGTATTTAGGTTGTAACGAAAACCAGGCATTGGTAGGAGAGAGATTAGAGGCCAGGAACTAAGCCTAGAAGTGTGACATTAATGGCCAAGAAGAAGATAAACGTGTAGAGGCAGGAGAAATAGCCAGACAGCCAGAAAGAAAACCAGAATATGATGTCATAGAAGCTAAGAGAAGCATGTTTTAAGAAAGAACAGTCAGCTGTGTCAGGTTCTGCTAAGAGGCCAAAAAGATGAAAACTGAAAATATGTATTGGATTCAGGAGTAAGGAATTCCTTGGTGGTCCAAACAGAAGGTCTTTTAATGACATGATAATGGTGGTAGTATCTAGGTTGGACTGGGTTGAGTGAAAGGTGAGGAAACGGACACCAGTAATTATTGACAACTCTTCTGGAAAGGTACAGAGGTTGGGTGATAGAAATGAGAGTTTAGCGAGGGTTATTTAAAAAGGGCAGCACCTGGCTGGCTCAGTCAGTAGAGCATGTTACTGTTGATCTCAGGGTCGTGAATTCCAGCCCACGTTGGGTGTAGAGATTACTTTTTAAATTTTTTTTTAAAAGATTTTATTTGAGAGAGAGCTTGAGCAGGGGGAAGGACAGAGGCAGAGGGACAAGCAGACTTCCCACTGAGTGGGGAGCTCAGGACCCTGCGATCACAACCTGAGCAGAAGGCAGATGCTTAACTGAGCCACCCAGGCACCTAGAGATTACTTTTTTAAAGGGGCGGGGGGGGGGGGGGGGGGGGGGGTGTGGGGGGGGGTGGAGATACCTGGATAAAAGAACAGAGAAATCAGTAGGGTAAGATTCTAGAAAGAGGAGGGTAAAGAGATCTACTCACCCTCTAGTCTTCTTTTCTACTATGAAGTGGTTTAACTATAAACTCAGTGTATTTAAACAGATAACCCTACGTACCCTTTTGCCTTAATCTTTACATTTCTATATTTCTATAAAATAATAAATGGTTCACCTATATCGCTTTACAAATGACTAACACCCAGGGTATTCTCACTTCTTTTAGGGAACTGATGGAGTGGAATATCTATTAATTCCTGTGGACAATGGAACACTGAGTGATTTCCTGGAAAAGGAAGAAGAGGAGTCTTGAAGTTGTCCTTTACTCTTGAATCTTTTGTGGAAGGAGGGGTTGTACCCCAGCTGCCACTCCTCTAGTCTAAAGTGTTGTGTTTACATCTAACATTAGACTCTTCCAGTGTACAAGACTGAAGATGGGAGGGGAGGAATGTCATCAGTTAGAACCTTGATTAGCCTGGCTGGTGTACCATCTCTATACTATGCAGCGGTCCTCAAGTTGGAGAAAACGTGCCTTTCATTCATTACCTCTCTGGAGACTTCTTGCTGGAATGAACAGTGTGCTCAGGGACTATTTGGAGCTGGATGTTTTTGAATTCTTTTATACTGGAGATATTATTCCTAATTTTTTGAGGGCCTTTTAAACACTCCCAGAGCTGATTGTTTGCAAATGTGTTTGTTCCAGAGCATGGAAGTACAAAAACAGTGACATCACATAAATCTATTTGCTGTTCTGTCAGAGCTGATGAGTGTAAAGAAGGCAGATCATCTTCCTGTTCTTAAAAGGCTTAAAAAAGGTGTGTAAGACTGGGGAAGAGTAGGTGATCTAGCTTTCTCCTTTTGGATTTAGACTCCATGCTGGTGGGGTGGGGGAAGAGGGAATGACCCTCTTCAGTTGGGATAGTGGGAAAAGCATAATGAGCATATCGGGTGTATACCCACCTTAGAAAGCACATGAACAATAATCGTGATACTTGGAACAGCCAACATCTGCGCCATCACCTTCATGACACAAGTAAGAAGCCAGGCTACAGAAACACAGTCCTGAATTACATTTTAGGCATTGTTTTCAAGACAATAGGAAAAAAAAAATGTAATTATTCTTGCATTGACATTTTTCTTCAATAACTTACGAGTAGCATATTAATGGCTGATTTTAATCTTGACTTCTCTATCAAGTAGACCCAAAACTCACTGTAAGATGTTTCAGTTTTTTTCTTAAAGTAACAATTTCAAGCCCTCTAAATATTTACACGAGCCTTTTTCCTTAGGAAAGAGAAAAAGGCTAACTTTGGCCACTGCTCAGCTTATAGTCTTCACATACTCTCTAAAATACTTCATACTTGGAAATGAAATTTTTCAATAAAATATCACTGTAATTGAAACTGCTGATGCGGTACATACTTTATCTTGTAAAGCCCTTTCATGAAACTGTTTCCCAAAATGCTCAGAATTTAAGTCTTTTCTCTTTGTGGCATATAATTTGTTAAATCCATGGATAAGGGTTTAGTCATATATAATCAAAATATTTTAAAAAACTAGTACACGAATTTGATTCTAAAAATTTTTGTTACCAAAGGATATTCAATAAAAAGTGAGTTTCCTTCCCCTTCACCGATCCCGTCCCTTACGCAACCAGTGATAGTTTATTCCTCCAGAGGTATTCTATGCACACGGAAGGGTATGTGTCTGTATCTCCTTTTAAAAACACAAATGGTAGCATATGATATGTGCTCGTTTGCACCTTGTTTTTGCTTAATATATCTAGTTTATAACTTGTAGTATAAAAAAGTATATAAAATCTTTAATGACCTAATATGCAAATTTTGCATTTGCCCCTAAATATCTACTGGTTTATTTTTATAATTTTCGTGTCCATACTACTAATAAGCAGTATGTGTCAACAGTCTATTAATAAAAAGCCAATTTGGATAGAACCACTTTTTTATAGTACTGGTTTTTTACTAAAAATATTTTTAAGTCCTTCAAAAATTTATAAGTGCATCTTACAGATCTGAAGATCTGTAATTCTGCTAATTATTCTACACTCTTCATTAACTTGTTTCAGTATCAATGTTCCTTATACTTTTACTGGTTAAAGAGCTTGACTGCTAAGGCTCCCAACTTCTGTTACTTGCTTCTGACAGGAGTGAACAGACTGAAAACCTTGAAAGATTTTTCTGACTGCTCTTAATAAAATGGCCAAATCGGGGGACCTGGGTGGCTGAGTTGTTAAGCGTCTGCCTTCAGCTCAGGTCATGATCTCGGTGTCCCGGGATCGAGCCCCGCATTGGGCCCCTGCTCCACGGGGAGCCTGCTTCTCCCTCTGACTGCCGTTCCCCCTGCTTGTGCTCTCTCTGATGAATGAATAAATAAAATCTTAAAAATAAATAAAATGGCCAAATACACAGGCCCAAAAAAGGCACAGGGGATGTCGAACAGGCATTCTTGCACCCTATAAAAGTTGACATTAACACTGCATTCCCGATGCAGAGAGTGCTAAATCAGTTCTTGAAATACTGTAGAAACTGATTTTCTTAGCATGTTTGTCATTTTAATACATGAACATTCATATAAAAGATGAGTAAGTTTAGAGAATGGTTCATAGATTTTGCTTCTCTCTTTTTAAAAAACTTACTTGAGAAGTCTACTTTTTTTCCCTCTAATTCAATGTGGAGCCAGTAGCATTGTTCAGAGTGTTTATTCTAGGAGGTGAGCAGACTCTTCCAGCTTAGTCCTGAGTAACCATCAGAGATGACAGTCAGGAGGGTCTGCCTTATCAGACTGTGTGGCTCCTAAAACCGAGGAATAAAAAAAGAAGTGTTACGCAAATGACTTTGTTCTTGGGCTTTCTGTGATCACTTGACTTCTCCCTGAGGAGAGTCTCCTACATTTTGGTCTTTCAAACTGCTGTTGGAACATTTTCGTTCATGTGTGTTGAACACCTCCTACGCAGACGGCTCTGTGCTAGATAGAGGAGTTGCAAGGAATACGAAGGAAGAAATGTTATGGGGTGTTAATAGCATTAAAGGTTCCAGTATTCTTAGTATGCTGAAAAGAAGTCCGAAATAACTGATGCTACGGAAAAGGGAACTTTAAACGTGAGGCGGACAGAAAGCTCCTCGGCACACGCTCTAACAACGTGGGACACAGCAGCACACTTGGGCCTTGCGCCCGCCCGCACACTCGTCACCGCCTTCACTTCTGCTGCCTGACATGCGGTCCTTGAAATGGCAGCAGCTGCAGCAGCTTTCCCTCGGGAACACACAAGTGCTGGGGCCCCACTCGGGCGTCTGAGTCGGTCTGCATTTTTTAAACTACGTCTCCATACATTCTTCTGCACGCTGAGTTTGAAAAGCAGTGAGATATACGACTAAACAATCAACACCTTAAAGTTATCAGTTCAGAAAATCTGCCAAGTGAAAATAAAGAATTCATCTTTGGTGACACTTTATTTTTAAAAAACTACAGAGGACATATTTGGGGGTATTTTTAGTTATTTAGAAACGCTAGCATGCCAGTAAAAAAACTTTAAAAATTGCTGTAACAATGGCATTCTTTAACAACAACAACAACAAACCAATTTGGCAATAAGCATGTCCAATCATAAACAAATTCTTTGATCCATTAAATCCCTTCGAAACTCTAACAAAAGGAATTTAATCCACAACCTTCAGGATGAGTAACTGTTAAAGGTGAAATCATGTCCTAACTCCAGTGTGCCACAAAGGAAAAAAAGGTTTAAGCATCACTGCCCCCAAGCTATTTCTTAAGCATCATCTCTGACCATTATCCTTCCTGCCTCCCGCTTTCTGCCCTGACAATAATGGATGACTTACTTGGGCTTTTTCAATGCACTGAAAAAGTGCTGTTTCTCTATACTTAGCGTTTGTTCAAGCTGTGCCTCCTGACTGAATTCTACCCCCTTGCCCCAGGAAACCTTCCCTGTAAGCCCTCTGCGTATCTTTAGCATAGGTAATTACAGTAAACCCTTAAGTATCATCCAAACTTCTGTCCTATTCTCCCCACATCTCCATGGGCCCGGCACATAGAACACAGCAATGACTGAGGCAAATGCCACCAAGAGTCTCTCAAAGCTGTCTGCTCTCCCATTGGCTCGACTTTGATGTCGACCATCCCTCATCAAAGTTTTCTCCTTGGCTTCTGATGCTTTGCTGATTCTCCTCCCACCTCCTCTCCTGGCTCCTCCTCCAACCCTCGAATTGGGGGCATTTCTTAAGGCTCGGTCCTATTGGTTATTTCTGTGGTGAATCAACAGTATTACAGGTGAACCACCACGAATAATTTGTAAGTTAGGATCCCAAATCCTCCAGGAGACGACTGGTAGGATAAGGGTCCTACAAGAGAAATAAAATTCTTCCCTTTCTCATCTTACACAGTATTTTAAAAGACTGGCTTTTGTCATTACCAAAGGAAAAATCTCAGCAGAGAAACTGGAAATATATATAGAAGAATTCGAAAGAAAAAACTCCCATACCACCCAGAGAAAATCCCAGCTAAAATGGATTTCTTTTTCCTTCAGGATTTCTTACATACCTCCTGTATCAGGTTTCTCGTCAATGTTCATTAAGAAGTAGTTAAGAACACAGACTCTGGAGCCAGACTACCTGAGTTTGTGTCCAAACTCCCGTCATTTCCTAGCCATGTGGCCTTGGGCAAACTCCTTAACCTGTTTCAGTTTACTCATCTGTAAAATGGAAATCATAATACCTATATTCTTGTTTCTCAAGATTGAATGTGTTTATAACATACCTGAGAATGCCTAGCACAAAGTTAATATTGTATGATAACTGGGATTATTCTAAAAGCTAACCATCTTTTTATATTACTAATAAAATTCCATGGGTGTTATACATAAACAATGAATCATGGAACACTACATCAAAAACTAATGATGTAATGTATGGTGATTAACATAACATGATAAAATATTACTAATAAAATTCCAGGTGAGTTACCTAAAAAGCAATAAAACAATAGTCATGAATAATGATCTATATTAAAAAACAAAAAAAAACATAAAACCTCACCCTGATTCTGAAATTTAGGTGAAAGATTAGTGATCTGAGAATGGGAACATAGACGTTATCACCCCCTAGAGGCTACTACCTAGAAATAAGTGTTCCAATCTCAAGTTAAACTAACTGAGGGCAGAGAGATCTAGAATGACACATCCCATCTCTAAGTAAGCTAAGGAGAAGACTGCTTGAGCAACTCACCCAGAATGTTAAGTAAACAGATTTCAGTGGATCTCTCCTGGAGTTTATAATGAATATATGCTTTACACTGTATAATCATCTTAATTCATCTTATAATGAATACTTGTTCTTGAATGGTAGTTATGTTATGGTTTTTACCATATGAGCTACAGAACATTTGGTGAAGCAGATTTACAAACCAGAAATAATGTACATTCTAAGACATTCTTCCAGGAGGATTCTAACTCCACTGATTCATGTTATGCATTCAAGTTGGGAGGCAATCGATTTGCAGAGTGTCATCCTGTTATTCCTGTATGCTTTATACCACATGAAGAGGGTCCCTGTCTGTCTCTGACAGGATAATATTAATCTTATTCTCCAAGTGAGCACCCAGCATATCTCGAAGATCAGAAAGAAAGCCTCGTTCAGTGTTGCTATGTTCACAGAGGATGACATTTATTCCTTGGGATGCAGCATCCAGAACATCATGATGGGACATCTCACCTGCCAACAAAGGAAAGAGCAAATACTTAAATATTAGACATGGAGTCTGTAGAATGCTGAACCATAAGTCAGGTACAGGTTTTCTTACATGTCCTCCAATTTAGAAAGAGACCATCCCACTGAGAATTCCAAATTCTTCCTCCTTGGCCTGCTCAAGACAAGTTTCTAAAGCCGCATATACAACAGTTTCTAACACTGCCAGAACCAGACCCATAAGGACACCCATTCCAAGTGTTTCCATTAGTGGTGCCTGGGGGGCTCACTGGTTAAACTTCTCTCTTAATCTCAGCTCAGCTCTTGATCTCAGGGTTATGAATTTGAGCCCTGCATTGGGCTCCATGCTGGGCCTGGAGCCTACTTTAAAAAAAAAAACAAAAACAAAAAATGTTTCCATTATAAAATAAGTGACCACTGTTAAGTAAACTGGGGCTTTCAGAAAACTCTCTCGTATAAATATTACATAACAAATATCTCCAGAAAATCCTAGGTATACTTTCCAAAGACTCCTTTATGCTTTGTGAACACCAAAATTTTCAGTATAAAACTCTAGTCTAATTCATAGAGATGAAATGAGTTTAAGATTATTTCTAAATTAAAGACAGGTAAAAAAATAAAAACAGGGCATTTATTTTCCTTTGACTAAGGCAAAATTTCTAGAAATTCTGAAGTTACTGGCAGAAGAGGATCTCATCTTTTATAAAAAGATTTTGGGAAAACTCAAGTGTTTTGAATTTTTAAAAAACCCCATTTGTGAATCTGATGACTTCAAATTTAACAGCAAAAAGACACTGCACAATTTGGCTTGTTAATAAGCATAATTTTGAAATATGTTTAGAGCCCTAAAATTTAGCATTAAAAAATTAAGAAAAAAAGGTTTTTTTCCCTGAGAAATTTTCAATCCCCCACACTTCCCCCTGCTCCCCAATATATGAAATTTCATAATATGGGATAGTTCTTATTCAAGCACCTTTTAAAATGTCTTTTTTTTTTTAAGATTTTATTTACTTATTTATTTTAGAGAGCGCGTGAGCGGAGGGGCAGAGGAGGAGAGAGACTCTCAAGCAGACTGCCTGCGGAGTGCGGTGCCCAGCCTCCCAACCCTGAGATCATGACCAGAGCTGAAACTGAGAGTCAGATGCTTGACTGACTGAGCCACCCAGGCGCGCCCAAAGTATCTTAATCTGTAACAGTGAAATATTTTAATCTGTAATAGAAAAAAAGACCCTAACGGGCCCAGTTAGAAGGCATGCTTCAGGAGAGACAAGTCTGGTGGCCTAGACGGTTAGAAATGCTCTAAGGAGAAGGTGTGAAAGTGGAGGAGTCTGCAAAGACTCTGCAATAACAGCTGAATAATAGTTGAATAAAAGCTAAAAGGGAAGGGAGGCCTAGCTCGGGATGGTAGCTGTGGGAAAGAAAGAGCAAATGAGAGCGAATTTATATTTGCAAGGAGCGAGCACCCCAACTGCTGGTCCTTCCCCAACATTGCCCTTAATGACCTGATACTACCATGTTCCGCTCAAGGGAAGGGTGATGGACATCAGCAGAGGCCTGTGTATGGTCTCTGAGCTGGGTACTTTTCATCCCTAAAGTTATACTCAAAGTGATACCTCAAAGATCACAGACGACCAAGGTCAGCCAGGTAAGACACTTTGTATTTCCTCAAGTAACCAGATAGGAAGGCTATTTTAACAATTCTGAATTACATTAATTAATCTTTGCACATATTGCTTAATAGTTAAAAAAAAACTAGTTTTAAGAAAGTCATTATTTATGAGAAAACAATCACATGCCCCAAACTGAGAGATATGCCACAAAACAAATGGTCTATACTCTTCAAAAATAACAGTGCTCTGGACAAAGATGCATTCTAGATGCAGTGATCAGGGAGGGACTAGATACCAATCAGAAAAAGAAATGCTACAATTCTGATCAATTGGCAAAATTTAAATACAGACTACATATTAAATAGGTGTTTTAACAATATTAAATTCCTGTATTTCATCACTGTGCATGGTCATATAATGTCTTCATCCTTAGGAGACCTATGCTGATGTATTTAGGGATAAGATAAAAGGTCATGTATACAATTTATTATAAAATGGTTTTGGGGGAAACACATAAACAAATATATATATATACACACACCCATAGATACTTATACACACACATACATACATACACATATATGTATGTGACACAGAATGTGCAAAGGTAGCAAAATATAACCATCAGTAATCTTTATTATTCATTTATTTTTTTAAGTAGCTCCATGCCCAGTGTGGAACCCAACACAGGGCTTGAACTCATGACCCTGAGATTAAGACCTGAACCAAGATCAAGAGTCAGACATTTAACTGACTATGCCCCTATAACCATTAGTAATCTTAAGTGAAGGGCATACAAAAGTTCACTGTACTATCCTTGCAACTTTTCTACAGGTCTGAAATTTCTTCAAAGTAAAATGTTATAATTATATATATATGTATTTTTAAAGATTTTATTTATTTGACAGAGACACAGCAAGAGAGGGAACACAAGCAGGGGGAATGGGAGAGGGAGAAGCAGGCTTCCTGCAGAGCAGGGAGCCCGATGCGGGGCTCGATCCCAGGACCCTGGGATCATGACCTGAGCCGAAGGCAGATGCTTAACGACTGAGCCACCCAGGCACCCCTTATATTTTTTTTAAGATTTATTTATTTAACAGAGAGAGAGAAGGAGAGAGCAGGGAGAAGAGCAGAGGGAGAGGGAGACAAGCAGACTCCCTGCTAAGCAAGGAGCCTGATGAGGGACCTGATCCCACAACCCTGAGATCATGACCCAAGCTGAAACCAAGAGTCAGACACTTAACCAACTGAGCCACCCAGGTGCCCCTACAGTTAATTTTAAAATAGTCATGGGGAGCCTGGGTGGCTCAGCTGGTTGAGCATCCGACTCTTGGTTTCAGCTCAGGTCATGATCTTAGGATTGTGGGATCGGCCCCCAGGTCAGTCTCTATGCTCAGCAGGGAGTTGGCTTGAAGATTCTCTCCTCTACCCCTCCCCTGCTCGCTTTTGCTCTCTAAAATAAGTATTTAAAGAATTAAAACAATAAATACTAAAATAATTATATAATGCTATAAGATATTCTGTCAAATTGCTTATCCATTGAAAGTTTTTTTTTCTTTTTTTTTTTTTTTAAGATTTTTATTTATTTGACAGAGAGACACAGCGAGAGAGGGAACACAAGCAGAGGGAGTGGGAGAGGGAGAAGCAGGCTTCCCGCTGAGCAGGGAACCCGACGCGGGGCTCGATCCCAGGACCCCGAGACCATGACCCGAGCCGAAGGCAGACACTTAATGACTAAGCCACGCAGGCTCCCCTGAAAGTTTACTTCCATCTGGTACAAGTTGGAGGGCTTATAAAAATTTTCCATCTTTAGAAGAATAGAAAACAGGTAATGGTCATGTACATTTTTAGTAAGTTCAGAGCAATTACGTCAGGCTTGCTCAGATGATGCACTTCTATACTTCCGGAAGTGACAATGTTAAGTTCAGCAGCCTCTGAAGGAGGGTGTGCTAGATAATAAGGGGCATGGACATGGGAGGCAGGAGAGGAGTAATAATGCAGAGGCTTAGGAAGTAGCTATGGGAAAGGCCAGGGGGTTAAGACCCTGGATTCTGGTCCTAGAAGTCAAAAAAGTAATTTTTTTTTAAAGATTTTATTTTTAAGTAATCTCTGTACCCGACATGGGGCTCGAACTTACAACCCCACGACCAAGAGTTACATACTCTACTGAGCCAGCCAGGTACCCTGGAGAAAGTAATTAACTCCCTCTCTCCTAACCCTAAGGAGGAACAGAGTTGGAAATGCAGGTGGTATCAGCAAGTGTATCAAGAGCCTCCAAATACTTTGAATAAGAGGCCATGTTATCTATTAGATGTTATCCGCTAGGACAGAATGTCAAGCCTGGGTGCCAAACAATTACTGTCCAATAGAAATGCATCCTAGAGGTGAAGGACAAAGCGAGAGGGATTGGAGAGGAAGGCATGCCCATCAGGGCAGAAGCCAGACAGTGACGGGAAAAGCTTCTCTGAGGAGGTACCTGAGCTTATCACTAGAAGTATAGAGAAAGGGGCAAGAAAGGCATTCCAGCCGGAGAAAACAGCGTAAGCAAAGGCTGCATGGAAGAGGATGAACGTTCAGGCTTGACCAAGACACATAAAGGAAATCACTGAAGGCTTTGCAGCTAGGATCATATTATACCCCATCAAATTTGTACTTGTGAACAGCAGTTAATTTGGGGGGTGTATGTGGAAGACTAAAATTAGGGACTTACCAAAGTAATTCAGGTAGGAGATGATGCCTGAGTAGAGATAAGAGGAAAGACTCTATGAAGATTCTGGAGCTAGAACTGACAGGAACTAATGATTGGCTCTAGGGCTGAGTAAGAACCATTTGCTGGCTAAGGTGGAAGGGTAGAAAGTGTCCCATTAAAAGAAATCATGTGTAGGAAGAAGACAGGTTAAATAAATGCTCAACATCAGTCTTTTAGATAATCTAATAATAAACTGCAAAATGATTTTTTTTCCCCCCTACAAAGAATATGATCTGTCTCCAATTTCAGGGTGGTTCCTGTTTAGTTCAGGTTCAAACAACAGTTATCAGATCCATTTATATACCAAGCGCTGTCCTAAAATCCATTTTTTATCTTGTAAAACATACACCAAGGTTGGGAAAGGATACACACAAAAAAAGAAAAGGAGACCCAAAGGCTGTCCTACCTGTGAGGTAAAGGTCGGCCTCCATCCCCTGCAGCACCGTGCTCCCAGAACCAGCGCAGAGGGCCACAACTTTGACTGGAGACTCTTCAGGATAAAGGAAACAAGAAGACCAATATTTTACAATTCCCCTTCATTTTAGCATTATAATTTGCACCAAGAATCCTTCACGTAATGCAGATTTCAGTCCTGGTCTCATCACCAGTACCTCAACTTTGCTAACTGAATTTTAAAAAGTAACAAAACATGTCTTCATAGAAACAAGCAGATTATTCTTTGGTATTGCATAAATAACCCAACACAGGGCTGTTCTTTCCTCAGATGTACGTGCTGCACAAGCCCATGTCAGGTAGCACTGAACAGTGCTCACTGCGCAGCTCTAGGCTTTATCCCTGCTGCGAGGTGAAGTGACCTCTCCTGGGTTTCCATGCAACAGTGAGAGGTAGGCAGGTACTATCTCTGTTCTCAGGTGAGGAACCAAAACAGCTAGTTAAAGGAATGCTACAAGTTGATTTGACATACATTTTTAAATATATTTACTCTAAAAGAACAACCTCTGAAGAGTTGAAGAGTAAAATAACAGAAACTTTGAAGCCCAAATCCAACAGGTATTTAGCCCTTAAGGCTTCTAGAATGGACACCTCATTAGTGGTCACTACATTAGAGGTATTTTAAAGATTTATTCATTTGAGAGAGAGAGAGCGTGTGTGTGCACGTGTGACCGGGGTTAGGGGCGGAGGGAGAGAGAATCCTCAAGCAGACTCCCCACTGAGCGTGGAGCCTGATGCACGGCTTGATCCCAGGACCCTGAGATCATGACCTGAGCTGAAATCTAGAGTCAGACGCTCAACCAACTGAGCCACCCAGGCACCCCCTGGGGTATTTTAAAAGAGGGGTTCTCTGCATGGAGAGCCCCGGGATCCCCAGCTCTGTACCCACTTCAGCTACAGCTGTCCTGCGAGGGTGCCCCTGCATAAAGCACCTTGGGACCTCCCCAGCCCACTCCCCACCTCTGCTCCAGCTGCCCCACTGAGGCACCCCCTGCACAGAGCACCCTGGGACACTCGGCTTACACCCACTTCAGCTTCAGTTATCCTGCCAGGATGCCCTCTACACTGAGAGCCGAGGGACACCCCAGTGTGCACGCACTTCAGCTTCAGCTGTCCTACCAGGGCATTCTCTGAGAGCCTCAGGACCATCCTGGTCCATGCCCACTTCAGCTCCTGCCATCCCACTAGGATAGCCCCAGCACAGAGTGCCCTGGGACTCCAAGATCATGCCAGACACGGCTCCAGCCAGCCAGCCAAAGTCACCGGGCACATACAGCCTACACAGGGATGATCATACACAAGACCATCCCTTCAAGTTTAGGAGAAGTAGCTGTTCCGCCTCATTCATAGAAATGAACACAGAAAGCCAAGCAAAACAAGGAGACTGAGGAATAAATTCCCAATGAAAGACGAAACCTCAGAAAAATAACTAAATGAAACAGAGATAAGCAATATGCCAGGCAGAGTTTAAGAAATGGTCATAACGATGCTCACCAGACTGGGGAGAAGAGTGGAAGAACTCAGTGAGAACTTCAACACAGAGACAGAAAACATAAAGAACCTATCTGAGTTGAAGAATATAACTGAAATGAAAAATACACTAGCGGAAATCAACAGATTAGTGGATGCAGAAGAATGGATCAGTGATCTGAAAAACAAGGTGATGGAACACACCCAACCTGAACAGCAAAAAGAAAAACATTTTTTTAACGAGGATACAGTAAGGGATCTCTTCAACAACATCAAGCTAACAAACATTAGCATTACATGGGTCCAAGAAGGAGAAGAGAGAAAGAAAGAGGCAGAAAACTTATTTGAAGAAATAATAGCTAAAAACTTCCCTGATCAGAAGGAAACAGACATTCAAGTTCAGGAAGCACAGAGAGTTCAAACAAAATGAACCCAAGGAGGTCCATACCATGACACATAATAACTGAAATGTCAAAGACTAAAAGAGAATTTTATCAGCTGATTTTCAGCAGAAATTTCGCAGGCCAAAAGGGAATGTTCATGATATATTTAAAGTGCTAAATGGAAAAAAACCTACCACCAAGAATAATCTACCCAGCAAGATTATCATTCAGATTTGAAGGAAAGATAAAATGAGCTTCCCAGACAAGCAAAAGTTGAAGGAGCTCATCACCATTAAGCCAGACTTACATGTTAAAGAACTTCTTTAAGTGGAAAAGAAAAAGCCGTAATTAGAAGAAAGTTATGAATAAGAAGTAAAATAAGATGATGTATACAAAAAACATAGAGGAGGGAGTAAAAAAGAAGTTCTTTTAAAATGAGTTCCAACTGGGGCACCTGGGTGTCTCAGTCACCTGGGCAGCCAATTCTTGATTTTGGCTTGGGTCATGATCTCGGGGTCCTGGGATTGAGCCCCACATGGGGCTCCATGCTCAGTGGGGAGCCTGCTTCAGGATTCTCTTTCCCTCTGCCCCTCCCCCCACTTGCTCACTTTCTCTTTCTAAAATGAATAAATTTAAAAACAAAATGTGTTCCAACTTAAGTGACCATCACATTATTATAGATGGCTATATACTTAGGATTCTATAGATAAACCTCCTGGTAACCACAAACACAAAACCTGTAACAGATACACAAAAAGTGAAGAGAGAGAAAGCCAAGCATAACACTAAAGAAAATCATCAATTACAAGGGAGAAAGAGAAGAAAGGAACAGAGAAGAACTACATAAACAACCAGAAACTAAATAACAGTGAGTACATACCTATCAGTAATTATTTTAAATGTAAATGGTCTAAATGCACCAATCAATAAACTTAGGGTGGCGGAACAGATAAAACACAAGACCCAACTATATGCTGCCTACAAGAGACTCACTTCACACCTAAAGACACATACAAAATGAAGGAGCAGAAATGAAAAAAGATATTCCATGCAAATGGAAGCACAAAAAAAAAAAAAAAAAAGCCAAGGTAGCAACACTTACATCAGACAAAACAGACTTTAAAACAAAGACTAACAAGGGACAAAGAAGGGCATTACATAATGATAAAGGATCAATGCAAAAAGAAGATATACCAATTATAAATATCTATGCACCCAACATCAGAGCACCTAAATACATAAAGCAAATATTAACAGACAAAGGGAAAATTTGACAGTAATACCATTATAGTAGGGAACTTTAACACCCACTTACATCAATGGATAAATCATCCAGGCAGAAAATCCATAATGAAACAGTATCTTTGCATGACACATTAGTCCAGATGGGCCTAACAGATATACATTGAACATTCCATCCCAAAAAAAACAGAATACACCTTCTTTTCAAGTGTACATGGAAGATTATCCAGGATAAATCACGTTAGGCCCCAAAACAAGTCTCAATATTTTTTTTTAAAGATTTTATTTATTTGACAGAGAGAGCGAGAGAGAGCACAAGCAGGGAGAGCAATAGAAGGAGAGGGAGAAACAGACTCCTCGCCAAGCAGGGAGCCCAATGTGGGGCTCAATCCCAGGACCCTGGGATCATGACGTAAGCTAAAGGCAGATGCTTAACTATCTGAGCCACCCAGCTGCCCCGAAGTCTCTAAATTTAAGAATGAAAATGAATCATGCATCTTTTCAGACCACAAGGCATGAAACTAGTAATCAACCACAAGAAAAAAACCACAAATATGTGAAAGCTAAAAAATCAATGGGTCAACAAAGAAATCAAAGTAGAAATAAAAAAATACAGAGAGACAAAAGGAAATGAAAAAAGTCCACAATGGTCCAAAATCTGAGACTCAGCAAAAGCAGTTCTACGGAAAATTTACAGTGATACAGGCCTACCTCAAGAAACAAGAAACATCTGAAGTAAACAATCTAACCTTACACTTAAAGGAATTAGAAAAAGAACAAAACCCAAGGTCAGTAGAAGGAAGGAAACAAAAGAGCAGAGAAATAAATGAAAAAGACTAAAAAAAAACCCCCAAAAACCCAACAATAGAAAATATCAGTGAAACCAAGAGTCATTTCTTTGAAAAGATAAACAAAATTGATAAACCTTTGGCCAGACTCAAGAAAAACAGAGAGGACCCAAATTTAAAAAATCAGAAATGAGAGAAGTAACTACTGACACAACAGAAATACAAAGGATGAGAGACTACTTCGAAAAATTACATGCCCACAAACTGAACAACGCAGAAGAAATGGATAAACTCTTGGAAATACACAATCTTCCAAAACTGAATCAGGAATAAATAGAAAATCTGAACAGACTGATTACTAGTAATCAAACTGAATTGATAATCAAAAAACTCCCAACAAATACAAGTCTAGATGAATTTACGGGTGAATTCTACAAGAGTTAATATTTATTCTCCTCAAACTATTCCAAAAAATAGAAGAGAAGGAAATCTTCCAAATACATTCTACAAGGCCAGCATTACCCCAATTCCAAAATCAGACAAAGACACTCCCAAACTACAGGCCAATATCCCCAGTGAACATAGATGCAAAAATCCTCCACAAAATATTAGCCAACCACATTCAACAATACATTCACCACGATCAAGTAGCATTTATTCTAGGGATGCAAGGATGCTTTGATAGTCATAAAATCAATGTAATACACCACGTTAACAAAGCGAAGGATAAAAATCATACAGTCATCTCAATAGGTGCAGAAAAAGCACTGGACAAAATTCAACATCTGTTCAACAAAGTGGGTTTAGAGGAAACATTCCTCAACATAATAAAGGCCATATATGGAAAAACTCCCAGCTAACATCATACTCAATGATGAAAAACTGAGAGCTTTTCCTCTAAGCTCAGGAATAAGACAAGAATGCCCACTCTTGCCACCAGAAGTCCTAGTCATAGCAATCAAACAAGAAATAGATATCCAAATTGATAAGGAAGAAATAAAACTATTTGTAGGTGACATAATAGTATACATAAAAAACCCCAAGACTCCATCAAAAAACCATTAAAAGTAATAAATTCAATAATGTTGCAAAATACAAAATTAATATATAGAAATCTGTTACATTTTTATACACTAATAATGAAGTAGCAGAAAGAGAAATTAAGGAAACAATTCCATTTACAATTGCACCAAAAATAATAAAATAGCAATAAACTTAACCAAGGAGGTGAAAGTCCTGTATTCTGAAAACTATAAAACACTGATACAAGAAATTGAAGATGACACAAATGGAAAGATAATCCATTATCATGGATTTGATAATGGAATATTAAAATGTCCATACTACCAAAAGCAATCTACAGATTCAATGCAATCCCTATCAAAATACCAACAGCATTTTTCATGATACTAGAACAAATAATACTCAAATTTGTATGGAATCATAAAACACTCTGAAAAGCCAAAGCAATCTTGAGAAAGAACAAAGCTGGAGGCATCACACTTCTTGATTTCAAGATGTACCACAAAGGTTTAATAATCAAAACAGCACGGTACTGGCACAAAAAGAGACACATAGATCAATGGAACCGAATAGAGCCCCGAAATAAACCCACATTTATATATGGTCAATTAATCTTCAACAAAGGAAGCAAGAATATGCAATGGGAAGAAGTCTGCTCAACAAATGATGCTGGGAAAACTGGACAGCTACATGCAAAAGAATGAAACTGGACCCCTATCCTACCACCATACACAAAAATAAACTCAAGATGGATTAAAAACTTAAATGTGAGACCTGAAACCATAAACTCCTAAAAGAAAACATAGACAATAATTTCTCTTACACTGAACTTAACAATACTTTTCTAGATAGGTCTCCTGAGGCCATGTAAACACAAGCAAAAACTGGAACGACACCAAAATAAAAAGCTTTTGCACAGGGACATCTGGGTGGCTCAGTCAGTTAGGCGTCTGCCTTTGGCTCAAGTCATGATCCTGGAGTCCTGGATTGAGCCCCACGTTGGGCTCCCTGCTCAGCAGGGAGTCTGACTCTCCCTTTGCCCCTCACCCCGACTGCGCTCGCTCTCTTGCTCTCTCTCAAAAAAATAAAATCTTAATTACAAACAAAAAAAACCTTTTGCACAGCAAAGGAAACCATTGACAAAATGAAGAGGCAATTTACTGGAAGGGGAATAGATATTTGCAATGATAAATCCAAAAACAGGTTAACATCCAAAATATATTAAGAACTTATACAACTCAACACTAAAAACAAAAAACAAATAATCCGATTTAAATGGGCAGAAAACCTGAACATTTTTTCAAAGACATACAGACGGCCAAAAGACATGTGAAGAGATACTCAACATCACTCATCATCAGAGAAATGCAAATCAAAAACCACAAGGAGGTATCATTCACACCTGTCAGAAAGGATGAAATCAAAAAGACAAGAAATAACAAATGCTGGCAAGATGTGGAGAAAAAGGAACCTTCACGTACTGTTGGTGGGAATGCAAACTGGTGCAGCCACTGTGGAAACCAGTATGGAGGTTCCTCAACAAATTAAAAATAGAATACCATATGACCCAGTAACCCCACTACTATTTACACAAAGAAAATAAACACACAAACTTGAAAAGACATATACACCCCTATGTTTACTGCAGCATTATTTACAACAGCCAAGCTAAGGAAGCAACATAAATGCACATCAATAGATAAATGGAGAAAGATGTGGTAAGTATACATAATGAAACATTTACTCTGCCACAAAAAAAGGAGATCTTGCCATTTGCAACAACATGGATGGACCTAGAGGGTATTATGCTAGGTGAAATAAGTCACAGAGAAAGACAGATACCATAATGAGGAATCATACATGGAATCTAAAATAACAAAAGAAATAAATAAAAAGGAGAGCCCTAAATACAGAGAACAGATGGTTGCCAGAGGAGAGGGGAAATGGGCCAAATATGTGAAGGGGAGTAGGAGACACGTCCAGTTACAGAATGAGTAAGTCACGGGGACAAAAGGCACAGCACAGGGAAAATGGTTAATGGTATTGTAATGGTGTTGTATAGTGACAGATTGGTAGGCACACTTAGTGAGCATAGCAGCATCTACAGACTTGTTGAACACCTGAAACTAATATGACATTGTATGTTAAGTATACTTCAATTAAAAAATAAATGAAACAGGGGCACCAGGGTGGCACAGGTGGTTAAGCGTCCAACTCTTGGTTTCAACTCAGGTTGTGATCTTAGGGTCATGAGATCAAGCCCTACATCAGGCTCCGCGCTCAGCGCAGCGTCTGCTTGGGATTGTCTCTCCCTCTCCCTCTGCCCCTCCCGCGCCCCCCCCCCCCACACCCACGTGCGTGCTTGCTCTCTCTCCAAAATAAAGATATAAATCTTTAAAAAATTAAATCAATCAATCAATCAATAACATAAAAATGTTGTTTGAAAGAAAAAAATCAAAAAAGCAGCTTTGGGGTTGGATCAGAAGTCAAATCCCATCTCTGCCACCCATTTTCTTTGGAAACTAACTTCCATGAGTTGTTTGGGGACTAAGTTACCTATTTGTCTGAACCTGTAATATAATGGAACAAAAATACCTCCCACATAATTAACAGCTAGCATGTACTATATTCAATGTATGCCAGTCACTGTGCCCTGTCACATGAATTAGACTAACTTGATGAGTAAGGTTTTCTTATTGTTACTGCAGTTTTTACAGATGAGACTACCATGACACAGAGGTGTTCACTGACTCGTCAAAGTCATGCAGCAAATAGGACAGACAAATTTGAACCCAAGGCATTCAGAATCCACACTCAGAACAAGTATGCCCCACTCACTGCCTTTGCAGTGGGAATTCACATACTTAAGAAGTTCAGTACACTGCTAGGCTCACTGCAGGACAAATGGTCTGTTCACTTCCTTTGTTCCCCCAAATACTGGGAAAAGCCAAAGGACAAGGCAGTGGCTATAAGACTCAAACTGCAGTGGGTCACTTTGCACCTCATTATAAAATATCACCAGTATTGTAAAATATAACATTTGCATTGTTAATTGGAGCAATAACAATTTCCAGCTCTCTTCTTGGCCCATGGTAGGACTGCATTTCATGCCCTGACTTGTACTGGCAATGTGATTAATTCTGGACATGAGTTAAACAGAAAATGTATCATTTCCAGGCTGGAATACTTAATTGATGCTTTAAGACCCTCCTAACTCTCCCTCTGCAACAGAAATCAGTCTACAGTGAGGAGACTTCTGCTGCTGACTTGAAATGAACACCAAATATGAGAGAGATATAAATCTTGTTTGAGCCAATAAGATGTATACCACAGCATAACCTAGCCCACCCTGATTGATAAAATAAACCAGTCATCTCCCATGAGCTAACATGTTTCCTGTCACTTATATGAATATATAACCAAGAGCTTCAACTTTTGCCCAAACGCTACATAATACTACATTAGTAGATACACCGGACAAATAAACAGTACATATTTACCTAAGGTCCTTCCTACCCCAAGAGCAAGGCGAACATGAGATAGTTTAAGGTGCCTTTTGATTCGCTCAATCATGGTTGCCAAGGAAACAGATTCATCCAGTGTGCATAACCGTCCCATTCCAGTATGTAGAAGCAGAGGCTGAGGAGAAACAGAAGTTAGAAAAACTATCCATCTTCATCCTAGAAAACAAACAGCAAATGATGAGAATAAAACATGCACACTGAGCTTACTATAGCCAGCACCAGGCTAAAGTCTCGATATGCAAACCTGACAAAAATATTCTCTGACTTCTACGAGCTCAGTCTTCTGGAAAGGCAGATCTTTAGATAACTAATCATAATAAAAGTGTTTAAATACAAGAGAGGTGCTATTTTATGGAAGCACAAGGAAACCACAAAATAAATGAGCTGGTACTTGGCGTGGGGGTACTTGGAGGAAGTGCAATCAAAGGGGTTCTTTTTGTTGTTGTTGTTGTTTTTTAAGATTTATTTGTCAGAAAGAGAGAGAACATAAGCAGGGGGAGCGACAGGCAGAGGGAGAAGCAGGCTCCCCGCTGAGCAAGGAGCCCAATGTGGGGCTCGATCCCAGCACCCTGGGATCATGACCTAAGCCGAGGGCAGATGCTTAACTGACTGAGCTACCCAGGCTCCTGGAATCAAAGGTTTTACAGAGACTTGGGTCTCCCAGATCAGAAAAAAGGTTAAAAAAAAAAAAAAAGGAGTGATGGTAAGTGCAGTGTAGTAGGAAAGGGATAGGGTGAAATGTGGAAAGGCATGAGCTCAGGGTGGATCTAAGAACAGACACTCTAGCTGGTGTGCAGAGCAAGGGCTAGGGACAGAAGGTATGGCCAGTCATGAAGGGCTTTGTACACTGTGCCAGAAAGCATGGACTGTCTCTTTTAAGTGCCCACTAGGGAGACTACTCATCTCCCAGGTGACGAAAGATGAGAGTTTCAACTACTACGATGACAAAGCAAATAGAGAAGAGACAGTTTCGATTTGGGGACAGATCAGCAGGGCTGGGATTTATGAGAGGCAAGGCAGAGTTGTGGAATCTTGGAAAATAAGGTAGGTGATGATGCCACCAATGAAACAGAAAAAATATTTAAAGGGGTGATGTAGGGGCGCCTGGGCGGCTCCATCGGTTAAGCATCTAACTCTTGACTTCGGCTCAGGTCATGATCTTAGGGTGGAGCTTGCTTAAGATTCTCTCTCCCCCCCTCTCTCTGCCCCTCCCCCCAACCCCTGCTCTCACGGGTGTGCATGTTCTCTCTAAAAAATAAATAAATAAAAATAAAGGGGTGATATAGGGTATAAGGTCAGTATTTGTATATATTGAAGTACTTGTGGGATCTATTAGGAGGAAAATGTCCAGAGTCCCTGGAAATACGAGTTTAACTTTTTACCTTAAGAAAGCATTCTGAGCCAGAAAAGTCAAGATATAGGAATCATTATACAAATGGTGGCCAATTGTTAAAGGAGCAAATAAAATGGTCCAGGCAGAGGGTATAAAAGAGATAGAATCTATAACCTGTAACGGAGTCTCTAACCCTAAAAAGAACTGCTATGTAATACTAGGTGTCAACTACACTTCAATAAAAACAGAATCTTTAGGGGCGCCTGGGTGGCTCAGTCGGTTAAGCATCTGCCTTCAGCTCAGGTCATGATCCTGGAGTCCTGGGATTGAGCCCTGCATCCGGCTCCCTGCTCAGTGGGGAGTCTGCTTCTCCCTCTGCCCCTCTCCCTGCTTGTTTTCTCTCTCAACTAAATTTTTTTTTAAATCTTAAAAAAAACAAACAGAATCTTTAAAATTATTTTTTATTTTTATTTTTTTTGAGAGAGAGAATACATGTGAGCTTGGGGGGAAGCGGAGTCTTGAGCAGGATCCACACCCAGCGTGGAGGCCCACTTCATGACCCACCTCATGAGATCATGACCTGAACCAAAATCAAGAGACGGACACTTAATGGACTGAGCCACCCAAGTACCCCAAAACCAGAACTTTTTTTTTTTTTAAAGTACGGCACCACTATGACCTGAATATGTCTGCCCCACACAAATGGATACGTTGAAATCCTAACCCCCAAAGGTGATGGTATCAGGAGGTGGAGCCCTTGGGGGGTACCTAAGTCATGAGTGGGGAGCCCACATGACTGGGATTCGCTTATAAAATAGGCTCAAAGATATCGCTAGTCCTTCCTTTTATGTGAGGACACAGAGAGAAGGCGCCACTGATGAACCAGGAAGTGGGCCCTCACCAGATACCACTCCCAATCTGTTGGTACCATTACCTTGGACTTCCCAGCCTCCCGAACTGTGAGAAATACATTTCTGTTCTTCAAAAGCTATCCACATAGAGCCCAGATATGTTATAGCAGCCCGAAGAGACTAAACATCTATCAACACTTTTCCACTCCTGGAACGTCTCCCTTTCTCAATATATTTTTCAGGGTATTTTATGCACTCAACACCATCTTGTACTTCTTTAAGTAAAGTTAATAGCCTGTCAATCTAACAATTTACAAATAAATCTGTCAAACAAAAATGCACAGTAATATATTTTTATTACCTTCTCCAGTGACAGAATTTCGGTCTTCTGATAGAACTGTCTGCTCTGGGAAAGAAAAGCCACCACCTGTATCAAAGCCTCCTGACTACAATTCAGACTAATCCGTGTTTGTTCTTCACCATCAGTCCTATTAAAAAAAAAAAAATCACTTGCTCCTTTAGGATAAATGTAAGTGAAATGTATTTCATTTTTCGTAAAGATTTTATTTATTTGAAAGAGAGAGAAAGCGAGCATGTGCTCACAAGAGAAGGGGCAGGGCGGGAGGGAGAGAGAATCCCAAGTAGACTTTGTGCTGAGTTTGGACCTCACTGCCGCGAGGCTCAATCTCACAACCCTAAGATCTTGACCTGAGCTGAAACCAAGAGTCAGGTGCTTAACCAGACACTTAACTGACTGAGCCACCCAGGTGCCCTTTGAATCGTATTTTAAACAATCCAGTTTACAACCTCCTGAAATAGAGATTAGATTACATGAAATTTAGGATTCAATCCCAAACCAAACTATTCTCTAGAATAATATTCCTCAAACTTCAGCATGCATCAAAATCTCCTTATAGATTTTTTTTAAAAAGATTTATTTGAGAGAGAGCGAGCATGAGCGGGAGGGGCAGAGGAAGAGGGAAAGAGAATGTCAAGCAGGCTCTGCGTTCAGTGTAGATCCCAACACAGGGCTTGATCTCATGACCCTGATATCACAACCTGAACGGAAACCAAGAGTCAGATGCTTAGCCCCACTGCACAACCCAAGCACCACAAAATCTCCTTGTAGACTTATTAAAACACAGATTGCTGAGCTTTACCACCAGAGTTTCAGATTCAGTAGGTCTAGGTGGGGATCTGAGAATTTACCTTTCTAACAAGCTGCAGGTGATGCTGAGGTTGCTGACGCAGGGACCTCACTTTGAAACCACTGTTATAGAACTATTCTTTTTTTTTTTTTTGGACAGAGAGCACAGAGCAGGGGAAACAGCAGAGGGAGAGGGAGAAGCAGACTCTCCGCTGAGCAGGGAGGCCGATGCGGGGCTCAATTCTAGGACCCTGGAATCATGACCTGAGCCAAAGGCAGATGCTTAACCTACTGAGCTACGCAGGGGCCCTGTTATAGAACTATTCTAAATCCCAGGTGTGTATCAGCAATCTGCTAGCTTCTTAAAATGATAGCTGCTGGACCCTTCTACAGATCCAGTGAAACAGAACTTCTGCGAATGGGAGTAGGGCAAACTGAATTTTTTAAAGCCCTACAGAAGTTAACTTTCAAATATCACTGAATACAAGGATCTCTGGGACAGATTTTCAGGCAAACCCAATTCTAATTACATAGATCTAGGATGAAAAGCCAAAAATGTGCATTTTTCATAAGCATCCCATTAACAATGATGTAGGGGGTCCTTGAGTCACCCTCTGAAAAGCAATGCCCTAGAGCCTCTCCAGAAAGATTGGCATCAGGAAAGTTTTGTATTTAACCATAAACTCTAACTATAATCATAGAGTTCTAGAACTAAAAGACACCTTAAAAGAATCTGGAGTTGTTGTCAACCCTGGAATCATCTGTGGAGCTTTGAAAAGAAAAACTGCCTGGACCCCAATCTAATGGTAAAGCCCAGATATTACCTGTAATAGGGAAAAACTAAAACCAAATGTGCATCAGTTTAAAAAAAAAAAAAAAAAAAAGCTCATCAGTTAGGAAGAAGAATGCTTAAAGAAACCCAGTACATCTAAAGTAAGAAACACTACACAGCAGGTAAAGAGATCTTCTATAACTATATGGGATGATCTCTAAGACACCCTGGTAAATAAAAAAAGGCAAATGCAGCATACCATTTAATTAAGGGGAAAAAAAAAACTATGCATTTCTTCATATCCCTGTATACGTATGAAAAGATACCCACTTCTCCAAAAACAGGGAAAAGATGATTGGCATTGAAGATCCTGGAACTGAGTAAAAGGAACAAGGAGGACTTTCATATTGTTTGAAATTCTCATGCTTTATTTCTATCATTTTCTTTTAATTTCAGTATTTACACAGTATTTCAATATGGTAAAAGACCACCATGACTGGAATCTATAAAGTCCTATAATTTCTCTTGAGATTCTTTAAATTCCTCAACACTATTAGAAAACATTTGCAATTTAATTATAAGGTGTCTACACTTAAAAACCTCTCATAAGGGGCACCTGGGTGGCTCAGTTGTTTAAGCGTCTGCATTCGGCTCAGGTCATGATCTCATGGTCCTGGGATCGAGCCCCACGTTGGGCTCCCTGCTCAGCAAGGAGTCTGCTTCTCCCCCTCGCTCTGCCACTCTTCCCTGCTTGTGTGTGTGCACGCTCTCTCTCAAATAAAGAAATTAAATCTTTTTTTTTTAAAGATTTTATTTATTTATTTGAGAGAGAATGAGAGACAGCACGAGAGGGAGGAGGGTGAGAGGGAGAAGTAAACTCCCCGTTGAGCAGGGAGCCCGATGTGGGACTCGATCCCGGGACTCCAGGATCATGACCTGAGCTGAAGGCAGTCGCTTAACCAACTGAGCCACCCAGGCGCCCAAGAAATTAAATCTTTAAAAAAAAAAAAACCACTCATGAAAGAATCACTTTCTGTTGTAGCCTGATACAGATTTCCACTTTATTAAAATCATTATATTTATCTTTGTTTTTTAAACAATTATTAAGTTACAGCTTTGTGTAACTTGTCTTTTAACATGTTTCAAAAGGCATTAGGATAAATTAGCTTCAAAGGAAATCATCTATGAGACACCATTTTGGTATCTCTGCCCTAATAAATGATTGGCCTTATAAGAGGCACCTGAATGGTTTTTTTTTTCCCCTTTAAAGTACTTGGGAGGACGTGGAGAAAAGGGGGAACCCTCTTACACTGTTGTTGGGAATGCAAACGGTACAGCCACTCTGGAAAATAGTATGGAGGTTCCTCAAAAATTTAAAAATAGAACTCCCCTATGACCCAGCAATTACACTACTAGGTATTTATCCAAAGGATACAAACATAGTGATTGGAAGGGGCACATGCACCCAATGTTTATAGCAGCAATGTCCACAATAGCCAAACTATGGAAAAAGCCTAAATGTCCATCAACAGATAGATGGATAAAGAAAACATGCTATGCATATACAATGGAATATTACTCAGCCATCAAAAACAATGAACTCTTGCCATTTGCAACGATGTAGATGGAACTAGAGCATTATGCTAAGCGAAATAAGTCAGAGAAAGACAAATACTGTTATGATTTCACTCATATGTGGGATTTTAGAAACAAAACAGATGAACAAAGGGGAAGGGAAGGAAAAATAAAATAGGATGAAAACAGAGAGGGAGGCAAACCATAAGAGACTCTTAATTCTAGGGAACAAACTGCGTGTTGCTGGAGGGGAGTTCGGTGGCGGGATGGGCATTAAGGAGGGCGCTTGATGTAATGAGTACTGGGTGTTAAATACAACTGATGAATCACTAAATTCTACCCCTGAAACTAATAATACAGTATATGTTAACTAAATTGAATTTAAATAAAAAATAAATTTTATTTATTTTTAAAGATTTTATTTATTTGACAGAGAGAGAGCACAAGCAGGGGGAGCGGGATAGGGAGAAGCAGGCTCCCCGCTGAGCAGGGAGCCCGACGTGGGGCTCGATCCCAGGACCCTGTAATCATGACCTGAGCCAAAGGCATATGCTTAACCGACTCAGCCACCCAGGTGCCCAAAAATAAAATTTAGAAAGTGCTTGGGAGGGGCGCCTGGGTGGCTCAGTCGTTAAGCGTCTGTCTGCCTTCGGCTCAGGTCAGGATCCCAGGGTCCTGGGATCGAGCCCCGCATCGGACTCCCTGCTCAGCGGGAAGCCTGCTTCTCCCTTTCCCGCTCCCCCTCCTGCTTGTGTTCCCTCTTTCGCTATCTCTGTCAAATAAATAAAATCTTAAAAAAATAAAAATAGGGCGCCTGGGTGGCTCAGTTGGTTAAGCGACTGCCTTCGGCTCAGGTCATGATCCTGGAGTCCCGGGATCGAGTCCCGCATCGGGCTCCCTGCTCGGCAGGGAGTCTGCTTCTCCCTCTGACCCTCCTCCCTCTCATGCTGTCTCTCATTCTCACTCTCAAATAAATAAAATCTTTAAAAAATAAAATAAAATAAA